>NW_004524704.1:6998468-7014556 GCF_000260255.1 Octodon degus | reverse complement strand
TAATGGTAAACAAAACTGAAACATAACATTTATTAAACATATAAATATAACTTTAAGTTATAATTTATGTGACCAAATTAATACAAATTAGAAAGATCTATTTGTCACAAATGATTCTGTTTTACTTAAGTAGAGATATAAATTGAATAAACATTAAGTAAAGGTTATCTTTTTTATTGATTTTATTGAGAAGGAATAGCAATGAGACAGTTTCAAAACCGATTAGTAGGTCAGTTTCAATTAATACATTGCATATTGTTATCTTCATAGTAGTTATTCACAGTACAAGATGCAGACTTGGTTTCCTGTCCAAACACTATTAGTACAAATCTTTCTTCTCATTGAATTAAGAGAAAGTAAATGTATATCTATCCTATTTTGTATATACAGATACAAAATGGTCCTTCATTTGTATCTCTTTTTTTGGTTTAGTTTTGTCAGAGATGGGTATTCTATTGCCATTTAAATATTGTAGGTGCATGAATTCAGCAAAATAATCCAATATAGTCCGGTTGTCCATAATAGTAGTGGGTTATCCACAGGACTGGCAATGTCAGAAGTTGTTGACTCAAGCCTTTTACAGCTCTCGCTGAGCTATTTGGCCAGATCCTTAAAAAATTTTTCATTTTATAATATGGGGATGGTGGTGTATCTCCCTCTTACTCATACATTTTTAAGATACTTCCATTTTATATACATTATCACAAATATGACACCAGCCTAGCACCTTATAAATTATAAAGAGCAAAGTTGAGAGAAAATTGGACTCATCATGTAAAGGTTAAATGATTCTGATTTTAAGCATGAATATCGATTGGTCTTTTAAGATGCATTGGAAGAATTCTCCTCACTGAGGAAAACATTTTTCAAAGGGCTCTTGAAATCCATTCAAGTGTAAAGAGAAGGGTGAAGAAGGTGTGGGAAACAGATGATGATTTTGCATATTAAGTTGTTTTGAAATGTACTGTTCTCAGAATAGGAATAAAGATTCTCTAAGAAATACTACAAGCAGGTATCCTTACAAATTTGTAGAGCAACTTTGTTTCAGAGTATGAAGGGCAGAAAATAATTTGTGAAAAGAAAAAGAAGTTCTGGCAAAAAATAAATCCTGAGTCGTTTTGATCCCTTGAATGAAACATTTTTTTCCATGTTAAGTTTATGTTTGATATTCTAGGTTAGTTCTGTCACACAACGGCAGGGGCATAGCAAGTCATGTCAATGCATTTTATTTGCTACATGAGTTTTTCATAAATAGTTAAATAGCTTTCAGTAAATTATTCCCCATTTACACCATTATTTTCTCTTTTGTAGGCCAAAAGAATTAGAGTTAGGTGACCGACTTCAGAGACTGTCTGCGTAAATAGTGAACATAAAGATAAATTAAAGATTTATGAAATGCTTTAAGGACGAGTTAATCATTTTAAAAATAATTGATTTCGTAATTTTTATATTTGTAGATTCAAACAGATAAATGAGTAGAATTTTAAAAATTCAATGCATACACCACATGCGTGAATAGGAAAACAGATAACAAAATAGATATCGGACTGACGCAAAATGTGTGTGTATCAGAGCAACTGGAAAGAAAATCTCCTAAGTAGTGCTAGGGAGGGAGTAACTCAGAAAGTAATCTACAGATGGTAGCCTAAAAATGAAAGATTAAACGTAGTGATAATATTATTTAATGTCTAGATGAAAAAAAAAGAGATGTTTTAGGTAGCACTTATTTTTACTATATTGCTCTTTCTTATGCTATCGTTCTATTATTAGTTATAATTATAATAATTAGATTCAGATAACTGCAGAAGGAGTGAACACAGAATGGTTTAAGCGTGGAGATGATGAGAACCTTCCTGAAGAAAAGGAACCGGTTCACAGTGGAGCATGCGCTGTAATTGCCCAAGGTCCTTTTTTTTTGTATTTTAGGGAAGGATATGCAGGGTGTTCAGGATCTCACTACTAGATCAGACTCTTAGTGATCTGCCTGTTTACAGCCTCCTAAGAGCTGGGATGGCAGGCTCCCGCTACCACGCCCAGTCTCAATTGCTGTCTCTGAGCGCCCAGGGAGTGGGGCCGGCATAGCAGGCGAGGGTGAATCCCTGGCCCCGAGCCTGCTTGCGGGTGCTTTAATCTGCTGAGCTATTTGGCCAGCCCTTGCCCAAGGGCTTAATAATGCACCTCGTCTAAGTTTTCCAATCACCTTGAAACCAGAAATCTCATTTCCAGGATATTGACCTTCCTTTGACCATGCTCTGGTTCTTCCATTTGATAATAAAGCTAAATATGCTCCTAATCAGTAGATGAATTTTCTAAGATGCTTAGCTTTGATGTGTACTTTTCAAATTTGCTGTTTTTATTGATTTTTCTCTTTTAGCTTAATCTCTTTCTATTGCTATATTCATTGGATTTTATCCCCAGAGAACTCCCCCTTTACTTTTTGGAATACAACTTCCTTTAAGATTGGAAGCAGTTATTTGTTTATTTTGTTCCATTTCTGAATCTGGCTCCTGCCTTAGAGAATTTGCTGAGTCACTACATGAAAGTTCTGATGAAATATCTACCCTTATTATTTTATACACCTACATTTTTTTCACATTATAGATTATTTTGGTGTTTTAGACACAGAAATATTTTCCTGTTTTAAAAAAATAAGATCATTAGTTTTCTACTCTGTGCTCGACTATATAATTTTAACACTGTACTGTTAGTAATTCTTTAAGAATGTTAGTGTGTTCAAGGATAGGATTTTATTTAGTGCTGTGGCAAGATGTCACTAGAGATTTGGAATTGTGCTTGCCTTGTTTTAAATAAAGGATTTGCATTCAAATGAGAATGAGTGCTAATGTACCATATGAATATTTGTGTATTAGCATTATTTTTCTAGGTGCATGTGATACAAATATATCTTTAAGCATCTATCTTCAAGTGAGGACAAAAGCAAGAAGAATGAACAGGTCAATGACAACGGTTAAAAGTGCTCAGTGAAAAAAAAATAGAGCGGAGAGTGTAGGATCTAAAATGCTGGTAAAATAAGACATATTACAAAATCAGTTATGTCTCTTCCCATAAGAGGAAGCAGAAGAAGACATTTATAAAACTGCTAGTTGTATTCAATGTAAATTCAAGACATTGTAGTATTAATAAGGAAACTATCGCCATAATACAAGCTTAAGAGGGAAGTCAGAGGGTATTTACTAGAAGTACAAGAAAAAACAGCTACTGACATCTGAGAGGGACCCCAGGAAGTGGAGGGCAGGGGACTGGCTTTGTCTAGATCTGTAATGCTTCCACAGAACACTGGAATGCACTGTTTTCCTATGGTCACCTATCACAGGTGACTCCATTGGACCAACTTGGTCTTTGATTCTCTAATCCAGTATGTAGAGCTTAAAGGAAACCAATGTTTTAAAAGAAAACTGGCCACTTGCACTTTTAAGTTCCCGGAAACTCAGCCTTGCATGTAGGGAGCAATTGCCTTCCACTTCCGCTGAGGAGCTCCTTTCCTGGTCAGAGTAGGTTCCAGTCCCACTGCCTGTTGTTATTTAATTATTTATTTTGAAAAAAGGATAATAAATGAAAAAAGAGGGAAAAAATGTCACAGGACTGTCCTGCTACTATGACGCATATGGTTAGATTTCTAAATTTTTGTGTCAAAATATGTAACTGTTTATTCATATTTTTAAAATATTATTTAGCTTTTTAATTCTTTTTTCATATTTTGTAGAGACTTAAAAGTTTAACATATCAATATTTGATGAAAAATGCATGCTCCATCTTATGCCTAAGATGTTTGATATTCAGACAGATAGTGAGGTTAAACCCAACTGCCTATGTTGTCGGGTAATAATAACAAACTTCTCTTCTGGAGAGTTAACAACCTAAGCTTGCAGACCAAAAATTAGAGAAAAAGAAGGGTTGCAAGGACAGCCAACATTTTGGCCCTAGCCTTTCAAGGTCAGTGAGGACTCAGGACATAGGAGAATCTGTACTGTAACATCATTTGACTCAGTTGTGTCCCAAATTTTCTGATCAAGAAGATTATGGGGCCACAGAAGAATGCGATCGATGATGTAGCACGTGTCTGTTTTGACACCTGTTAGTAGGCTGACGGCCCCAACTCTGCCCTGTGCTCTGTGTCTTGCTGCCCATTCTTGTGCTAAACAAAACAAAGTGCTTCTTACTTAACAACCTTCCTATTGTTTTGGTTTTCCCCCATGTTATTCTCTGATTCATGGAAAACCTTATGCTACCTTTCTTATGCGTCTTACTGCTATCCCACAAGTGGTTATTTCTACTTTTTCTTTCCTTCTTTTTTATAAAGATGAATCTTGCTCCTATTTAGGAAAATCTAAAAGTAAATGGAATGGTCCTCATTACTCTCATTGTGTTCACTGCCGATTTGTATACATACTAAGCTTTTTGCCCTATCTTGATGAGATAAACATATCTATAACTGAAAACATTTTTGCTTTTTATTATTTTCTTTATTTTTCCATGAATTTCTATCTTCTC
The DNA here is from genome assembly GCF_000260255.1 of Octodon degus. Classification (NCBI taxonomy): domain Eukaryota; kingdom Metazoa; phylum Chordata; class Mammalia; order Rodentia; family Octodontidae; genus Octodon; species Octodon degus. The sequence continues at coordinate 7,010,044 of NW_004524704.1, read as the reverse complement.
CTGACCCCATAGCATATTGATACGTACTCATGTGTCTAATAGTCTGAAAAAAACAGACATGCAAAACAATCATATTTCTTTCTTTTTTCTTTTCTTCTTTTTCAGTCTTTTTGAGTCAGGGTCTGGCTATGCAGCTCAGGATGGCCTTGAGCTCACTTTGTAGCCCAAGGTGACCTCACACTCATAGGGATCCTCCTGCCTCAGCCTCCTGAGTGCTGAGATTACAAGTGTGTGCCACCACATCCAACTCATGACCTTGTTTATTACAAATGTTCACACTATCAGAGAAGACTTCCTGCCTCTGAGATTTTATTTCGTACTCAAGACTCCATTTGCATTCTCCATCCCTGTTTTATTTGTTTGTTTTTCAGTAAATTATGAGAGAAGACTTTGAAAATCAAGCAACATAGCATTTTTCTATATTTTTCCCCAACATTCCTGTCTGGTTGTTGAAGGTTTCTGTTAAACTTTTTCTCAGAAAGAATATTAATATACAATTAAATTAGCCAAGTTATTTTCTGATCTTTATTTTATTCCTTATGGTGTTTGTAAGTGGATTATTCTGTAGTTTTCCATTTTTAAACATCCTGTCATTTTGGCTTCTGATGTTTTTTTTATCCAATCACTCTAGTTTTTAAAATATCTGCTCTCTCTATCAGGTTTTGGGACTCTGGGTTGGTCTTTCCAGAGATGTTTTATAGGTTCTTGTTGCCTTAAACAAAGAATTGTTTCAGACAAGTAAACAAGGTGGCAAGGTTTTACATATTTTACAGACATTAAAGGGAGGAAACGACATATGCTCTGCAGAATGAGTATGTGCCAATTAAAGGCAGAAAAATAAGTCCATTGCGAGGAGAGAGTGGACCCACTGAAGAATCTCATGTCTTCTGTGTCCCCCAATCATCAGGCTACCATCAGATCTAGGCCATCTTATCTTATCCTATTTGAGTCCTTAAAGGAAGAATTAAAGGTAGCATTTTCTCAGTTGGTGCCCAATGAGGGCTTGAGCTCCCATGTCCTGCACCTCTGTGATTGACAGTTCACACCTATCCACCCAGCCAGTATACCATACCCTAATCTCCTGCCTCGTTTTCCCCCTAGAGACATCAACCTCTATGGGTGCTGAGGGTCTGGATGTCCCGGTCTTCACATGGCTACTTCCTGATGAAAGGGGCTGTAGTTCCTTCCAACCTCTGTGCTCTTCAACTACCTTGAGGTGTTGTGACTCCCTGCAAGCACTGAGCAAATGAAAACCTGTCAAAAGACAACAAGAACGGACTAAGTGTCCGTACACTAAGAAATGTTGAGCTCCTTCTTCAATGGGACAACGTTCGGTGAAGTTTTCAGGAGAGAAACTTAAATATTAGGCTGGAAATGTACATCCCAAATGTGGCAGAAAGACAGTCAGATTTTTTCACCTACTTTGGAGAAGAATGTACAGCAGACAGTGCTATTAGATAATTAGGTAATTACTGAGAGCTTGAGAGCTGAATCCCTAGCATCTTTTGTAGCTAATTAAAAGCAGGAATTTGGGGACTGGGGAGATAGCTGAGCAGCCTAAGCACCTGCCTGGGAAGTGCAAGAACCTGGGTTTGATCCCCAAGTACCACATGCCATTCCTGTCCTAGAACCCTGGGCGTACCTGCTGACCTTGAAACTGGGCATGATGGTGCATGTTTGTAATCCCAGTGCTGGGGATGCTGAGACAGAAGGATCACTGTGAGTTCAAACTGTATAGCCAGCCATATATAAAAAATAAAATCAAGGGTTTAAATACAGACGTTCATTGAAACTATGGAAATTAGGGGTTATTAGTGATTCTAGATATGTGTACTCAGGGCAGAACTGGACTATTACTTTTGGAAGAGGAGTGTCAGGTCTTCCAGAAATTCACATGAGTGAGTCACTTTCTTCTTTTGGGTAGTTCTTGCCTCTATTCAGATTCTAGCAAAGGAGCTATTCCAAGGTATGGTTAGAGAAGGTAAATGTTCAGACCCGTTACTGCCCAAACTAGTCCTGTGAAAATGCAGGTGACTTTTTCCCCTATAGGATCTTTACAGCTTACTGCTACATCTGTTGAAGAAGGAACAGTTTATTTTCTAAACAGGTTTTAATGATTCTTCAGGAACTGGGAGTAAGGCTGGGGTCTTCGGAGAGACAGTGCTGTCCTTTTTGCCTCTTTATTAGCCTTTTGATTTCCCAAAGAGACTGTAGACATGATGCTTTCTTGTCCCTTGCAATGAATGACAGTGACCTGCCTAGGACGATAGACCTCCTCTAACTTTACTAATAAAGCTCTTCCTAGGGAAGCATTAGGACACCGGGGAACAACTCAAGGCTCATTGTTGAACATTTGCCCTCCAAACTGGCACATCAGTACAGGAGTAAAGAAGCTCTGCCTAGGATGCCTATGGATCTAGAGGAGGGTTTCTTTAGAGAAAGAAGCTAAAACAGTAATAGAGATTGTTCACTAATGATATCCAGCATCACCTGCAGTTTTTGACAAGAGATGGAGGTATCTGTGAACTGGGGTACTATAGGAGCCCCCTTGGTCCTCTTCATCACAGTGGGAGGTGAGGATCTGGCTGGCCTTCCCTACCCCTTTCTGGATTGAGTCAGTCAATCCTCAGGGCCATGAGTTAGGCTCAGAGGCCTCCTGACACAGGAAGTGAAGCCTGAAGAGTGACTTAATACAGTCACATGCCCAGCATCAAGCTTTGGAGCAGGTTTTGATTGGCCCTAGATTTTCCCTTAGATGACTAGGGTATGCATAACGCACCACCAGTAGTGACAACGGCAACTCTTATCTGTTCTTTTCTCTCATCCCTTCTCCATTCATTCTATTATAGATCCCAATTGAAAAACACAGAAAAGGCCATGTCTAGCAGTTGAGTCACAAGGGTGTAGGGGTCCATCCACAAATTCTACCTGGATCTTCTCAAAATCAGCTTGACTATTCACTGCATTATTGGGTATGGCTCCAGAAAGGGAATCTGGGTTCAAGGAGTCCTCTGCATTCCTGGGACTCTCCCAGGAGTAAGATGCAATGATCTGAAGGTCTAAAACCGGTCTGAGAAATCTGGGGAAGAGACTGGTGTGCTAGCCTGAGGGTTAGTAGGTCAAGGACAGAACATAGTGTGGTTATTTTCCTTATACAAGTGAGAGACAAACATATTTCCCTGAGTAAAAGGTGAGTAGCTAAGAACAATATTATTAATGAGATCAATTTCCTCTTCTTAGAGGCCTGTTTAAGCACCATGTCTTTGGGCCTTTTCAGAGATGAAGACTCAGACAAGCCTGCATATGAGGAATTTTAACCCACTTTTCTTGTCTTTGCAAAGATCTAACTGAAGAATAGCATAATTGAGGCTGCCATTCTATGTCCATAACTTACCTCTTGAGGTTACAACCTGGCGGAGAGTCTTCAAACGTCACCACTAGGCCGACCTTTCCATATCCATTTATTAAAAACAGCCTGGCACTTGAGTTCTAATTCAATTGTTGTTTTTCCAGGTGTTTGGCCACACATAACTTCTTTCAAGACTTGGTTTGATAAGACTTCATCTTAGTGGCATTTCTCACTTTTACCTCGGCTAATTTTCACATTCATTGTTCAGTTTCTGTAAAGAGGTAAGAGAAGCAATTGCAGCTTGATTATTGCTATGCTCATTTCCAAGTGGTCATCATAGTGCCTGTGTTGGTTGATGCTTAGCACTATTTATTGAATAAATGCACTTGTGAATGAATTAATGAGTAATAAAAGATTTGTGCGTTTCTAAAACTAAAAATTTCTGTTTTGGAAAATTTCCTTGCGACAGCAATAATGCTCTAAGCTTTCAGCCATTGCCTTATGTTTTTATCTCTCCATTTAATATGCAAATCATAGACTTTAACAAAACAAGTATTTCATTGACGGATGAAAATGCTTAAAACACCAAAAAGGGGGCACATTAAGAATCAATGGAAGCTCTCACATCTGTATCTTTTAAATACCATCTGTCTCTAATGTTGCTAGATGACTCCAAATCCCATCGAAATTTTGCTGGTCTGCAGCCGTAGGATGCTTCGATGGCCATTTTAGACAGATTGGATTTATTTCAAAAGACAATTTAGTTGCAAGAGCATTTTCTTATTGGATAACCCTACAGGGATTATAACAAATACAGCTTAATTGGTTTATTAAGTAAAATTTACAAAAGCCAAGTTCTTTGTGTAGAACTTTTTGGCATAGTAAGGTATAGGTTCAGTGTGTGGTAAATGTGATGACCTCTTGCTTTTGGAAAAGGGTTAATGATGTTGGGACATATTGGAGAATTTTTTAGACTAAGTGACAGGTAGCATTAAAAAGAACACTTCCCCATCCTGCTAATGGCCCAGGAAGTTTATGTTTGCTTTTTGTTATTTTGCATTTTTAAAGACAATGCAAAATAGCAATAAAACAGAAAAAAAATTACAACTGGTACAGAATTTCACTAAACAGAATAATATGAATTCAAACATATTTGTTGCATTGGACAGTGTTGTAATCTTACGGAACAGGTATTGGAATTCTAGTGAAGTAAGCCAGTCTACCACTTCCATGAAACCTATGGTGAGAACACAAACACAGAGGCATATTTATAGTTGTGGGGAGCCAAGGGGCCCAGCCATAATGATGGCTAACTGGAGCAAAGGCCTCAACCCAGGGCAGAACCCAGGTTTTATTAATTCGTGAAGAAAGGAGTGACTTGAGGATGAGTGACAGTGAGAATGGCGGAGGGGAAGTAGATGAGTGCTGGATAGGAGGCCTGAAATCATTTCTGTGATATACACAGAGAAGGACCCATACAAAGAGTAATCTGCATTATACAACTGAGATAGTATCTTATGTTTTGGGTCCGGTGCTTCAGCCTTTTGTGTAACCTTTCAAACCCCAGGAAGCTGTAGCCTCTGTCTCAAGGCCCATCCCAGGTGGAAGCCACAGTGTGGAGCACTGGCTCCTCATCCTGCCTCACCCACAAGGGAACAAAGAGAGGTCCAGGGAAACACTGCCTGCTAAAGACTACCATCAGCACCTCAGCTGGACTGATATGCATTGCTTAAAGCCAATTAAAAGGAAAAAGAAAAGTCCTAGCCAGTTCTGTACATACAAATACGAGGAAGTAGTGTCAGCCTCAGCCAAAACAGAGATAATTGCCCCTCCTTCAAGGAAGATCGCTCAGGGGGTTCTCCACATAACATCTATAAACGTAAGTGCACCTTAAAGGCATTTCAGGCACTCTAAATGTGCAGTTAACACCAAAGCCAAACTCAATGCTTTGTTTGCTCTGGTACCTTACCAAGAAATCTTGGCCTAAGAATCAGAATTCAAAAATCCTAGCCTGGAATAACCAAATTACAAAATAACATGAAATTTCTTAGTTATGCAACAAAACCATAATCATAAATGCTATTGCCAAAACACAGCCCTAAAAAACAAACCTGCCCATTTGCACATATTCATAGGTATACAAAATAATGTCTGGAGTATAGTTACATTTGTATTAATCAAATTTGAGATTTTTTAGAGTATTTGGTGGTAGAGAATGTTATGTCAGAGTGAGTTAATATAATTGTACATATGATGCTATAAAATGGAACAGATGTATCATATATCAAAAAATCACTGGTGTTATTAAAATTTTAGATCATCTATTTCTAAAGCCTTCCATTAACATGTGAAAAAAAATAGGGTTGAAAGGAGGAACACATTCTTCCATGAAGATAATTTCCCAAAATGAGATGTCCAGATGGCTAAGTGTGGATGAAACCCCATGCAATCCGCTCATTTGGCTACTAAGGTGACTTTGATAAGTAACTACCTAACTCTTATTTCTAAAGCTGTGGTGTAGTGAAGAATATCAACAGAGATGCTAACCATGGAAAAACATCATTTGGGAAACTAAGAAAGTGCAAAAAAAAAAAAAAATCATCCTAGAATTTCCTGACTGTAACAGTTTACACATAATTTAATGGGAAATTAAGCATGATTTCCAGATGAGTCTCTTTCATTCCTCTGAATAGTTTTCATCTTCACTAGGGCCAGAAGCTTTTCCATGTAGAGCTTTATTCTGCTGTTATCAAGAAAATATAAGGTAGTTTTATGAAATTCAAAACAACATGAAGTATAATATCTTATTCTTTTATTCATTATTCTGAGCAGATATATATATGCATATATATATTTATATATGAAAAATATCATACATGCATGACAATGTTATACTTTATAACATATTATTACTTCGAGTTGAGTGATATCTTCTCAAAAGATCCTTTAAAGTTCTAACCTGAGTACCTGGGTATGAGCCCTTATTCTGGGATAAGGTATCTGTGTAAAATCAAGGCATGGTTAGGCCAACAGAGTCGACCTTGGTGAGATGCGAGAGGCCCTTTTGGGAAAGGAAGAGATCAGCATGTGAGGGTGACAGACATGCAGGGAGGTGGCCACATAGCATCAGGTAGGGACTGGAGTGACGCAGTGGCCAGTCAAGGAATATGAGGAACCCGAATATCACTAGAAGCCAGGATGATACAAGAAATAATCCTATCCAAAATCTCAGATCGAGAGCCAGGGAGATGGCTCAGAAGAATAAGCTCTTGCCTGGCAAGTGCAAGGTCCTGAGTTCAATCCCCGGTACCTCAAAAAAAAAAAAAAAAAAATCTCAGATTGAATATGATCGTGTGGCTTCCAGCGCTCTTAGCTGTGAGAGAATAAGATTCCATACTTACAAACTACACAGTCTGGCACTTTGTTCTAAGAACACGAGGGAAACAATACATTGCTTTTTATAGATTTAAAAGTTTAAATTATTCAATTTCTGCCCTTTGAGCTCAGATGTCTAAAAATTATGATAGGGAAGATGTAAGGCTCATAGAGAGGTCGACTGGCGTTTGGTGGGCACCATGGAATGGGCACCAAGGAGTGACAGAGATTATTACAATGCACACTGCAAGCTAAAGACAAGTGGGCTACATTCCCCAAATGATTGCATGCATCTCCGCAGTGCTGGCCAAAGAATTAGGGTATGTCGTATTTTAGTACCACCATTTTTCAGGGGAAAGGCAAGAATCTCAAAATTCAGGTCTCTCATACTGACATAGATCTCCTTGTTCTTATTTCACTAGACTTTTAACATTTGGGCAAGTAAGTAAGAGAAAAAATAATTAAGTGGGAGGAAAAACTCTTTGCTCTTCATACCACATGAATCTTTGGATTTATATAGAATTGTAGGCAACTCCTGACAGCAGCAAATGCAGGTCGTAAAGCTCTGTGGCCCTAGAACTTCCTCCCACTCTTTCTTCCAGGGTACTGCGATTGAAGGTAATTAGAGATAAATCATAGCGCTCACCAGGGAGAAAATCTGTCAAGAGGCAAGACAAACCCAAAGGGATGGGAATTACCAAAGTTTTAGTGATAATATCTTTCTGGTCAAATTGTTTTCTGAGAAATAATTCATTATCAACAGTTTTACATAAATTCAATTTTAACATCCATCCTCCAAAGCTTTTTGTGGATGGTGAAATAAATTTCGGATGGTAAAGCAACTTGCTCAGAATTACACATTTTAGATGTGAGCCTTCATTGTTTTCTGGGTGCTATAAGTGCTAAAACGCCAAATTTCACATGATTTTCCTATGTCTACTTTTTTGAAGTCAACTACCCATCTTCACATACATACAATGTTATTATGAAGAAGCACAAGCAAAATACGATCATTTCTGATCCAATTCCCCTCAGCTGCCATCTTCTCTTGATATAGACTACAGATATCTGTCTGTGTGCTTTGTGAATTTTCCCCTACACTTACATCAAAAATTCCAGAAAGTGTAATCCCAGAACTAAGGAGGTTGAAGCAGGATGATCTCTGTGAGTTTGAGACCAGCTTGAGCTACACAAGTGAATTCAAGGCCTTGTATCAAAAAGAAAAGTTCTACAAGGGCAGTTCCTACCATTTTGACAGGATACTGTCCTTCACTGCAGTGTAAACTCTCACAGGATCATGCATTTATCATAAGCAGTCCCAGGGGGCTAAGTATAGTATTTAGTTTATTTTCTAAGCATGAGTACTCATAGATTAGACTTTGTAAACTAAAAAGGTTGACATCATATGCAATCATTCATTAATAAGTTAAGGTTAATGAGATTAGTTGATGCAGAATATATTTGGGAAAGAATGTCTCTTCCATCTGCACACAGTTTCTTGTGATTTCCATTATCGTCAAGAAGGACCTTTAATTATGCGGCTTGACAGCGTCAAACTGATGCTATTTATATAAATCAATCTCCAACATACAAACAATACAAGATGGTATTGCTGATGTTTTCCACTATCTCTAGCTGTTGACTCAGCACTTGTGTATATTTTCTTGTATTTTCTGCCTTTATTCTGTCTTCTAAGTCAAATATTAAAGCACATTTTACATGTGCCATTTCTCTTTATTGCATTCATTATCTTGTGATTTCAATATGAAAGATGTTAATAAACTTGATGCTTTCTAGATAATAGATTTCCAGTGCCCCAAAGAAGTGATCACTATATATCTATATCTCTATCTATCTATCTATTTATTCCTTCTTAAGCCTTTTAAATAAAATACATGTTCTCTCAAGATAAGGGTGGTGGTAGCGTGAAGGAATGAAATGACATAAGCAGAGCAGGCACGCATGGATGTCAACAGTCATCTAGGACATCATTAAGCTGAGGCTGCTCTTTACTGGTTTTCAGAATCATACCTTTAACTTGAGAGCGGAGAGCATCAGTTTCTTTGAGTTCATTTCTTAATTAAAACAAGGGTATCTTTGCCCAGTTAAAAATAACCCATTTACCACATTTTAATGTTATATCCATAAAAATAAATTTATAAATTAAAGTAAATATTCTATTTTCACACCACCACCCTTCCTAGCTCAGCACGGATGTTGATTCATTTTCCTTCCACTGCTTTGTAAAATGTTTTTGGGAAAAAAGAAAAAGGGAGAGTGTCTACAAATGGTTCTCGTGGTATTGCTGACTTCAGGGACATCCTGGCACATTCATGATAAGTGACTGAGAAGATGAAATTTGCCTAAAGGTCTTGTGAATGATGTCAAGCCTTTGAATACCTGAATATATTTTCACTTGAATTCTGGAAATCCCCACTTTAAAAAGTATATGAAGGTTTGCAGATCTATGCTGCTGAAGACTTTGAAATGGGCTATAAGAAGTTATAGCTAAAGACAGACAGTAGAGACACCTGCTTTGGCCAGGAGCTTCAACTAGAGGATTTTGCAGTCTGTTTTTTCTCTCTAACTTTGCAATATTAACTCAGCTTCGCCTCCATCATCTGCGGGATTGAAGCAGCACACTACATATTAACGCGACTACCATAGATGAATTTCTGGGAGTGCTAAAGAACTGACACCTGGTGGAAGCCGGCTCTTTTACAAGAGTCTCACTATATGGGAAGGAATTTATTGAACACACATGAAGAAAGTCAATCAAATGGACAATAATTTTTCTATAAAATCAAACTGAGCTTTTATTCTTTAACCATACATGCTTGCTGGAACTGAGCCAACGCTACAACAGCTCATAGTTAGATGAACGACTCCTAGGCCTTCCAAAGCCTAACACTATCGACTTCGTTTTGTGTGATACTCCACAATCAATGATTTGGAGAAATAAAGAGATAAATAAGACAACAGTCCCTTTCTCAAGAAGCCTTCACCTGCTTGAGGTGTTAGCCTTTCTTCGAAGCACCCTGACTTTCTAATGCCTCTCAAAAGGCGTCATGCTACAACTTCCTAGGTAACAATTAAATAAAACAGATTTGATTTCCCATTTAGCTTTTCACTCTGATGTTTAAAATACTTGGCAATTGCCAGTTATGAAAGCTGGATCCCATGAAGTGTGCTCTCAATACTGAACATAACTTTTCACAATTACAGGATACTCAATAATGATCTCAATGGGAATCCCATGGCATTATCAAACCCTATACTGTACTCAGTTCTAATGCACAATGGCTATGAACAGTAAATTCCAAATCATGAGGAAACATATTTTGATTTGAAAAATAGGAATCTTACTTCTGGCAAGTGCAATTATTCTCAAGTAATCAGAATACTTTATTAGCCTGAATACTTAATTCTTGAAATATGCCTGAAGGTAACCTAATGCTTTTATGTACCTAATTATGTGTATCTGCATTTTCATTTTTTCCCAAATAGTCCACTGTGAGTAATTTACCCAACATGTATTCTGCTCAAATGAATAAAATGAAGATTTCGGTTTTACATTCCATTATTTCAGTATTTTTTAAAATCCAACATTTAGCCCAGAGACAGGATGTATGATTTCCACTTTACTTAATTACAGATGCTGATCACAAACCACACTGTCTCTCCATCTTCTCATCCTCAATATACTCTGCAAATAATCTTGTAATTATTCAGATAGTTCTGGCACTGAACCTAGAGCACAATAAAGACTTGGAAATCAGGCAGTTCCATAGTCATCTATTCTCAAGTTCAGAGATTCTCAAGGAAATCATGTTTTCCCTGAATGCACTTTGAGGACTCAGGAGAGAGAAGAAGGAAGACAAAGCTATACTGCTAAGGGCTCTTGCGCTTTTCATAATTGAAAGAACACTGAGAGAGACACTGCATTAGGAGAGAATGCACTGTTTAAACATTTTTCATGAAAATATACATAATTAAGTCTTAGCTTTACCTTCAGAAAAAAAATTAGGGAAATGACTTTCTTCTTGTATAATATCTGCAGAAGGCTACAAACGTGTGTATATAAAGTAATGTGGGAGGTTTGAATCTCAGCGTGTCGTGCTGGCCCCACCCCTGGGACGCTCTGAGACTGCGATTGATACTGGGTGTGGTGACGCACGCTGTAATCCCAGTGCTTGGGAGACTGAAAGCAAGAGAATCACTAAGAGTCTGATCTATGTGGTGAGACACTGTACTAAATACATTTAAAAAACTAATGTGATAGCTCACCTACAGGCATATTAATATATCTTGATAAAGTAGTCATAGATGGGTTTGAGGATGCAGCCTAGTGGCATCGTGTTTGCCTACATGTAGGCTTTAAGTTTAAACCCTGACATGTGAACCTAGGTGTTGAGTTTGATCTTTAAACACACACACACACACACACACACACACACACACACAAACACACACGCTTTGACAGACACTAAACTCAGTTTTAACACTGTTATGGTAAAAACGCAATGGCATTTATTTTGCAATTTAGCCAGGATGTTAGACTATCAAATGAGTTCGCTCACAGATTTCAATATCAGTTTTGTTTTGCTTTGGGAAGTCTTGGTAATTCAATGAATGTTATTAACTATGTGAAATGTTTAGGAACATCATTTCTTGAAATGTTTCTTACAGCATATATGTCAATGAGATATAGTTGGAGAAGTCCTAGTCTTATTAATACCATTGTCTCAAGTTTAAGCCCTTTTATTTCAGAAAAGAATTGTGCTCTGATTTCCTCTATATCTATCTGCTGTTGCTTATTTACTATCGATACTATTAATTCATGCATTTGAGC
>NW_004524704.1:6996831-6997788 GCF_000260255.1 Octodon degus | reverse complement strand
AAGGGGGTGGGAGAGGGTCCGGCCCACGCTGCACCTGGGCTGGGACTGGTCCTGCCGGCGCAGGGTAGCTGGAAGCTCTCCCACACACTCACTGGACCTTCAACTTTAAACCCTTTTAATACCTGCAACTTTAAGAATACATTAATTTCTCTGAGTATTAGGCTTATTTTCCTAACTACAGATACATTATTTCTTTCTTATTGTGCTACAAGAACAGACTGGATCAAAATCACCTTGCAAAGTGGAATATATTGCCTATTTATAAATCATTGTGGCATAAGAATTTAAAGGTGAATTTTGCTAAAGAAAAATTATATTGGACACTTGTAAAAAGACAAGGAACACTATTCAAGACTGTTGCAATAGAGGCCAAGATTATTGAAATGGGAAAATTATTAAATATAACTTTAGCGAATTATTAGGTATAAGAAATTTAAATGTTTGGGGAGCGAATGGAAAATTACTAGATGATTAGTTGTGATAATCGTTCATTTGGCGCAAGTTCTCACTAAGGTCCCTAGAGTGCTTTCCACGTTTGGAGTTCAAGTGATTCTCCTGCCAATCTTAAGTAAAAGCTGATATTGGGACAAGGCTGGTAACGTGACTAACTGAGGCTAGGTGCTTAGGTTTCATGCACAAATTGGGAGTAGGAGCTATATCTATCTTGATTATTACAGGAGACTTGTATGTAGAAGATGCAGAGAAAGATTTTATAACTGCAATTTTTCCAAAGTGAAAGCTTTAAGAAATCCAAAAATGAACAAAGAATGACAGTATAGGCTTATAATTAGGAAGAAAATAGTATTTTTCAAAAGAAGACAGAACAGGGGACTGGGGAGATGGCTCAGTAGAATAAGCACTTCCCTGGCAAGTGCAAGGGTCTGAATTCAATCCCCAGTTCCACCAAAAAGAGAGAGAGAGAGAGAGAGAGAGAGAGAGAGAGAGAGAGAGAGAACA
>NW_004524704.1:6990647-6996692 GCF_000260255.1 Octodon degus | reverse complement strand
AGTTACAAACTACAGAATTTCCCTAAACAAAATAATTTAAATTCGACAATGTTTGTTGTACTGATTGCATAGTAGTGTCTTCCTATTAGTTGTTTACATTACCAGATGTACACATGAAAAACTGGGGAAAATGTTACAAGAAATTAAAAAGAAAAAAATTTAAGCGTTAACTGTTCTTGTCAATAGGCTGGCAGAATACGGCAGCACAATTATTTAAGGCATTCTGCATCCACACTTAAATCTCTGTCTCTCCTTGCCCTGTCCTTGTCTTCACCCCTTTGTTTCCTTCCCTTTGAACAGATTATTTTCCTTTTCACAGTATCTATTTTACTTTTCAGATTTTATTTACCCTCAGGCTCTTACACTAGCAGGACAATACAATGTTTGTACACGTGTGTCTGATTTATTTCACTTAAGAGTATGGTCTCTGGTTGTATTCACTGATAAAGACTCAAATATATCTTTTATATAGATGAGTAATACTCCATTGTGTAAAAATACCACCGCTTTTTTATCCATTCCTCAGTTGATGGGCATTTGGGTTGGAGAAAGTAATATTTAATCAAGGCAGGAACATTTTTTTGTTAGATGTATGTTCATATACTAAATTATTTTTTAAAATATATTTTTAGGGAAGGGTCTACAGGGTGTTCAGGGTCTCACTACTAGTTCGGACTCATAGTGATCCACCTGTTTACGGCCTCCCAAGAGCTGGGATTACAGGCACGCACCACCACACCCAGTCTCAGTGTCTCAGTGTGCCCCCAGGGTGTGGCCAGCACAACAGGCCCAGGGATGGAACCCCCAGCCCCTGCACCTGCTTGCAGGCACTTTAATCCTCTGAGCTTTTTGGTTGGCCATAAAATTCAACTAGTAGAAATAAGCAACTGAATCTGGAGTCCCAAATCTACCTTTTTTTCCATTTGTTAGCTGTGGAGCCCCCCTCATCTATCCCTGCTACTTCACACCAAAGTTGATACTTTTTTGTGTTGGAAATTTAAATGAATAACAAGATGTTTTTAAAATATCAGTAACAAAATCTTCTAGGGCTGGGGAGGCAGCTCCGTAGCATAAGCGCCTGACTGCCATGTGCAAGGTCCTGAGTTTGATCCCCAGTACCACCCCCACAAAAAACACTTCTATAGTGAGAGTTCTTCTTAAAATTTATTGACATGTGTATTCAGAGGAATTTAATGTGATGACAAATATATCAGGTTTTATCCTTTAACTTAGGTAAATACACTATTGACAAATGCCTTTAGACGTTGTGGCCAAGAACAGACTACCACTTATGCAGAACTGCACTCTTCTGGACCACTAAATATTTCCTCACCCTTATTCTGTGATGCAGTTGGCAGAGGCTCTTGACCTTCTGGATCCATTTCTCAAAAGCCTTACAGTGTGATGGCACATTTGAACTCAGAGTTGCTGCCTGGCACTTGTTTCAGATGGCCAGGATGTTCTTTCACCATGCTAAAATGCTGAATCTCGGCAGTGTTTTCTGATATAGCCGGTGACCTAGGCATGGGATGAATTAGTGAATAATCTAAACAAGTAGTTTAGATTCTCATAATTTATAATATTGAGAAAATTTAAAAATACCAATTACATTAATGACATTCGTTTAACTCTTCACAGATGTAAAGCTGCATCTGATACCTGAATTTATTTGCTGCTTAGAGCAACTATATAGGTTTAGTAAATCTTGGCTTTATTACAGGAAGCGAAATGAACTTGGGAAATTATGTGACATTTGAAAATTTGTGCAGAGGGTAAGGGTTAGAGCTCAGTGCAGACGTCTATTCTACAGGGTAGCAGAGACAGCATAAGGTACTGCATGAAACACAAATTTTAGAAACACATGAGACGTTGTGTCCCAAATACCTGTATTTAAATTAATTCAAAAGCTATTAATTTTCATTTCTGAGAGACATTTTGAGAAATCAGTAAAACACAATTAATTTAATTTTAAAATGAAAGTTGTCACGAATATATTACACACAGGAAGTGCCTTGTCTATCTGATTTCCTTTTCTTTTTTTGTCTTTTTCTCTTCTTTCCTCCTTCTGCTGGGATCTGACTGTTCTTTCACATCTTTACATTTTTGATAAAAAGTGAGATAAGAAACCTCAATTTATCTTGTAGCTTAAAATCAATAACTTTAAAAATGTAACTATTTACTGTGTAGTTTGGTCACCCATTGGATAGAAATGTTTATTTCAGTTGACATTTGTGAGGTTTAAATTATAATATTTAACTGTTCAATAAATGTTAATTTTACTCATACTTTCCATAGGAGTTTAAAAAGACAGTGACAGCATACGTCGTCTTTTACAAAAAGGCCATCAAGTTTCCTAGGAAGTAGCTTGGCTAAAGTCATTCGAAGTATTCATGTCATGATTAGCACTCAGATTGAGTATTTTAATGTAGGGCTCTCTTTTACACCCCGCTGTTTCTCTTTGCAGGTTGTAAACAACAGAATATTAGGGGAACAACTAGGATAAAAGAGACCTAAAAATTAAGGTGAGATGTTAGTCCAAAGATGTAGAATAAGCTAGTGGACTGTGCTCATTTTGAAGATCTTCTTACCAGAGAAAAAGTGGAACTGAGAGGAAATGGCTCACCAAGGGTGTGATGTGTGTGTGTGTGTGTGTGTGTGTGTGTGTGTGTGTGTGTGTGTGTGTTTATGTGCATACATGTCTTAATCTTGTAGAAAGGTAAATTTTTGTAGACTACATCAGAGAGGAACAAATCAGTGATTTAAAAAAAAATGATAGTTTCTTCCAGTATGAAACAATATTCAGGAAAAAATCTGGCAGAATGAAGGGAGCACTCAGAGCTGAGAAACAGCTTGCACAGCCTAGAAGCCATAAACTTCCGTGCCGCAGAGCACCTCCTATATTTGCAGCAGCGTGTGTATTACAGTCCCACGTTCCCAGGTCCTGTTCCAAGGCATTAAATATCCAGGCGAGTAAACAGAAGGGCTCAGGGCCATGATTCATACTGGAGAGTGGTGCAAATTTCATAGCAGAACTTAACTGCATTAATATGAATGCATATTTAAAAGCGAATCAATAGAGTGGCCCAGTTGTTTAATATTTTGACAATGTTTTATTTTCTGATATGCAAATGCAAGATTAAACAACCAATTGCTTTTCAAGTTTCCATTATTCTGGGCAGAAGTTGAAGAAATGCAAAGAAAGAAAGAAACTTGTCTTTTGCAAGCAAAATATCCTTTTTTCATTAGCTTCAAATTTAATATCATGAAGAGAAAAATATTTATCCATACATTGACTTACTATAACAAAATTAAATATATTGAATTTTCGATTTAGGTCTGACTGAAAAGAGCTTCCCAATCATCAATCACATTCATGGAAGAAAGAGCTAGAAAAAACAATGAATGATGTCATTTTTAGGGTCCACAAGAAAAGTGACTTTCATGGCAAGTTCCCGCCCCCATTCCCAAAATCTGAAGACACAAAAAGTCCAGAGACTAATACCACAGATCTGCTTACACTGGCGTAGAGCCTTTGAACTCAGAGACTGTGACGAATGTGGGAAATGTAACTTTGACAAGATTCCAGAGGTTAGGAATGGATAACCTGGAGGGTGACTCTTCTGTGCCTATCACGTGGAAATCACCCGTATTTTTCATATTTAGCAATTCCACACAATACTTAAAGTTAAATATTCCTAGAATGGGAAGAGAAAAATATCATCATGAGTTAGGTCTACAATATTTTTTGGAGCAAAAGCCTATATCTTACAGGTAAAAATAAATCACCAGGTTCTCCCCTGACCCCCAAGGTAAAGGTACTCCTTCCCTCTATCTCCCTTTAACTTTTTAAAAACGTCATTTACAGGAAGCTGAACAACTAAATTTCACTGAGCAATGAAGATTCAATCCTCAAATTATAGAATGCTTCCCCTCTGTCACACCAGGTCACCACCCAAGACACCCCACTATGACATTCTGAGTTACAGGTGAAAGAGATTCAAGATGAGAAGCTGTGGGCTAGCACTGAGAAGGCGTGGAGATGCACAAGGTCAGCAGACAGACAAGACTAAGCAAAGAAAAGAATTTATGATGGTCCGACAAACATTAAATGCAGCCCAGTTCCTCACGCAACTGATAGGGATTCTGTCACCAGAGCCTATGTATCTACTACTTAATATCACATGTCATACCTCAAGCAACATAGCCTACAGACATAAGCGAAAACATAGTCTGAAGAGATAAAACAGTCACTCAAAGTAGACTCGGAGATGAAACAGATGGTGGACTTATCAGGCAAAGAATGTCACATAGCTATGATTAATCTTAAATGTTTTAATGCTAAAGATAGACAGCATGCAAAACCAATGAATAATTTAAACAGGAAGTTAGGTACTCTAAGAGAGGAAATGTTTTTGGTTTTTGGGTTTTTTTAGAAAGGAAATGTTAAAAGTCAAAAATACTGTAACATAAATTTTTAAAAATGCCTTTGATCTTCTCATCAGGGAAAATGACAAGGATGAATCAAGAGCTCAAAGATAATGATGTCAAAATTTCCTAAACTGAATGCAAACAGGAAGAAATAAAAAAAGAACATCTCCAAACTACAGGACAATTTCAAATGATGTAACATATGGTATATGGATTAACAGAAAAGAGGATGTACCAGAAAAATAATAGGCATAATAATTGCCAATAATTTTCCAAAATTAATGGGACACCAATTTATAGTCCAGAAAACTCAGAGAAGGCTAAGGAAAATTATATGTTTATAAATTACACATTACATTCAAACTAAAGAAAAGAAAAAATACTAAAAAGAAGTTGTATGTAAAGTGAGAGGAACATTTTATTATATGGAAACAAGGGAAATAATTAGAATGAACATCAATAAAAAGAAATGAGCTAACAAGCAGGAAAATACATGACTGAATCATGCACACAATTAAGTGTAAGGAGTCAATCTGCCGTGACTAGAATGTATACAGTTACAGCCATGCCGTCATCTCTAGGAAACAAAATAAAAGACACAGAGGAAATATCAGCGATTGTCAAGGATTTCGGGAAAGCATTGCCAGGGTGGGGGGTGTCAACAGAATGATGGAACGAATATTTTGGGAGGTGTTGACTCTATTCTGTGTGATACTCTAGTGGCTGATGGATGAGTCTATGCTTTTGTTCAAACCCACAGAAATTGACAGCACAAATAGTGAATCTTAGTACATTAAAAATCATTTAGAGTTTAGAGAACCCCAGAATATAATGCAGAATGTGACCAGAAATTTGGCTTTATTATGTGTGAATCAATCTTACTAAGTTATGGGAGAAAAGCTGCTCTCCTGGCTAACGTTGGAAATGAGTGAGGAAGCTGAAACTAAATGATCAGAAGGTGAATGTGAGCGCTGAATTCTAATTAGAGAATTTATTTCCTATGTGCTGAAGCGGCCATACATTTATACTGGAAGGAGTGAACAAATAAACAGAGAGTTGATGATGACAGTGGGCTTTTTCCCACTGAAACAGGAGAGTATAGATAAGCCAAGAGAGAAGGCTCGGATGATCTACATGATTGATAATATATTAGAGTCAAGACAATCAGTATATAGTCATGTTGATTTTAATTTAGACATAGAGATTTAAACATAGACATTTTTGTAGATACGTGCAGAAGGACAGCTAACTCTAACATGGATCAGCTAACAGCACAGTAAGCACCCAAGTAACAAATGAGGACACCAGATCCCCTGACTCTGGGTCTTAACACCATCATTCAACAAACCAAACTGAGATTTCTTAGAGAAACTTTTTTTTCATATTTTTTTTTTGTACAACCTAAGCCAGATTACTGGTTAAAATCCAACAGTACACAATTTATAAAATAAAAAGGGTTTATAAGGAAAGCAAAATAATCGGTGTAGTAAATTGCAGAAAAAAAGATTTGTTTTTTGGTTGTTTGGAGTTTTTGTTTGTTTGTTTTATTTTGTTTTTCAAGGAAGACCTACCTAAAATGTTAATCTTGTAAAAAAAAAAAAAAAAAGAAGCATGTAT
>NW_004524704.1:6963883-6990102 GCF_000260255.1 Octodon degus | reverse complement strand
TGTGGTAACAAGTAAGAAAAAGCTCAAAGTCAAATAAAAAATGTTAATGATAGTGGTTTGTCAGAATGTACACTAGAACCAGCTGGAAAGTGCTGGTAAGATAGTTCAGTGGACTAAAGTGCTGGGTTAGGTAAGCTTAAGCAAGTTCAGGAACCTGGGTTCGATCCCTGACACCATGTGCTGCACCAGTACCATGCCCAGGGCTGGCTGAGCCTGCCACAAAGGAAAAAAAATAGCAAAACAAATAAACCAGCTGAAAGTACTTCCAGTGATCAAAATGGGAACAATTCAAACAATAACAAATCAAGCAGTACTACATAACCTAAGTATAAAATTGGTGGGTCGAGGACGGGCCGCATAGCTCAGCAAACTAAAGCACCTGCTTAGGCAGGTACAGACACTGGGTGTGCTTTGCCAGCCCTGCCCCCGGGCCTCACTGAGACGGTGAATGAGATTGGGCATGGTAGTGAGTGCCTGTATTCCCAGTGCTTGGGTGGCTGAAAACGGGAGGATCACTAGGAGTCCAATCTGTGTAGTGAGACCCTGTAGAGTTCGTACTAAATACATAGATCTGGCCTGGTATAAGTAAATGAGCAAAAATAAATAAATTCGATAGAACAAAATACTTTTGCAGAACTACAGAAAATTTTTGTAGAAACTGTTCTCAAAAGGAATGAATCCTGACTTCCTATTTTTGAGCAAAACATGCATGTAGCAACTTCCTTTTATTATTGTAGGTTTGCCATGTGCGCCATATGCGTGCACTCACAGAGAAGGGAATTTCGTACCTTGATCCACTTTTACCTCCTCTTCCCCTCTACTGCTTCTCATTTGCCCCATTCTCCAATCATCTCCCCATCTTCACAGTCTCTCTCTCTCTGTTTCCTATCATCTATCTTCTGTTTTGCTGCGTAAATTGTTTACACTTTGAGTGTTTCATCTAAGAGAAGCCATGATACTTAACTTTCTGTGTCTGATTTACCTCACTTAGCACTATGTCTCAAGGTGTATCTATTTGCTGCAAGTGGCTTATATCAGTCCTTTGTGGCCCAAATAGCAGCACTCCCATGTATATCCCATTTTCGGAACTCCAGCTGCAATAGACATACCACCAACAATCTGCAAGTGAGACTGTCCTGTGTTCTCCTGAAGGACGTAAGCTGAACCAAGGAAGCAAACTACAGAATGAGATGAACTTTAAAACTGAAAAAAAAAAAAAAATTCTCGCTATTCCTGAGAGAGAAGACTAATGTGTAGAATATATAAGGATGTCAACTTACTTCTGAAGAGCACAGTGTGGGATGGGAGTGAGGACAGGGGACAGAATATTAGGGCGGGAAAACCTGATGCTAGCTATGCCATTTCAATAGTCAGTCTTTATCAACAGTGATAAATTGTATTAATATGCATTCTTGATGTCTATGATATAAATGTTTATTTACCTAAGTGTTCTTCCTCTCAAAAGCCCATAACCTCAGTCTCACCATAAAATATCATTCAAACTGAAGAATATTCTCCAAAACCCGATAACAGTATGATTCAAAATTGTTGAGGTAAGCAAGAAAAGGTGGGCTAGGGAGATAGCTCAGTGGAATAAGTGTTTGCCCGGCAAGCCCAAGGTCCTGAGTTCAATCCCTGGCACCACCAAAAAAAAAAAAAAAGCAAGAAAAACTGCAAACTAAGTGTAGCTTAAGAAAATTTGATAATTAATTTTACTAGTATATTCCACATGGGTTCTTAGAGAAAAAAAAAGTACAACAGTATAAAACAAAGAAAATGTGTAATATGAGTTTCAGTTAATAATGAGGTATAAATGTAGTTCAAGAATACTAACCAACATACTACATTATGATGTGCATGGCAGGGCATACTGTGTGGAGGTACTTGGGACTTTTGTGTACTCTCTTTACAACTTTTCTGAAAGTCTAAAGCTGCTTGAAAATAAAAGGTACACTAAAAATAAGTTTATTGACTGTTGGCAAAATGTCAACCATCAAATATCTAATTTATAATTGAGGACTCATTCCCTTTTCCATATTTTTCAATAGCACATATATCATTAGGCTTGAATTCTACTTCTGTTTCTGTTTATTTTCCCTGTCTATCACCTTTGTGCCAATTCTTATCATCTGGCCCAATCTTCCAGGACTGCTCATAGAGCATTGTACCTGGCTTCATTTCCCTTCTCTCGTAATTTAAAAGATTTTAATTGATGGCTTACAAATGCATAGGAATTGAAAGACTTTAGCAACATTCTCTAGAAAGTTCAAGTTATTAGCTTAATAGGTTGGTGGCCCTCATACTATTTGGCAAAAAATGAACAAACACCGGGACCAGTAACGAGAAAGTGGACAAAGGCCGTTTGCCCCTGATCTATGGTGTGCCTGGGCTGTTGATCTTCCTCATGTTTTCCTGGAAATATTATTTCTCTACACCATTTGCCAAAATAAAATTTATTTGATTGTCTTACAAAGTCCTATGAGAAGCTGCCTTGATGTCTGGCTGCTGAGGCGATCGCCACTGCTTATTCTTGGCCTTGGTGCTTGTTCTGTGAGCTGACAAACAAAATGAAACCGTCATAGTACATGTTTGGCAGTAAACTGACCTTTGAGGAATTATGCAAGTTGTTATTATTTCCTAGAGCTGGAACAAATTCTTGAGGAAGTAGCAACTGAAAAGGTATTTTATTTTAGAATGTATCTTTTAATGAACACTCCAAAATCATGCAGAATGTCTAGACTGTCTGTCGTTTTTTTGTAGACTTTGCCACCACATATGTAAACATACACTGATTGGAAATTATCAAAGGTAGCCCTTTTATGACTTGTTTGTGATGACATTTAAATATGGCCTCCAACCCTCTTTTGCATTTCTATTAGGCTGCTTAGCTGTGCTGCACTCCAAGGAAACATATGATTCATTTCATAAATATTTAAGCTCTTTCGTTTTGAAGGGGGTTGTACATTTTCTGCAGAAAATGAAGTCAAAATGCTCTGGTTGCGTCAGTTGTTCAAATTCACAGAACCACCTCTGTTCCCAGGTACAATAGTCATTGATCCTTCCGCGTTTAAAAAATTTGTTTGAGGCTCTAAAGCTTTGTGTTTTTAGTTTGTTAGAGGGTTTGAAAAGCGAGCCTGAGAGAATAACGTGGAAATATTTGATTTTGAGGCTTGGACTTTTTCATGTGGAAGGGAGTTAAAATGGCATCATGCAAGAACTACATGAGCAGACTTCAAACCTACAAGGCTGAGAAAGCAGCCTTTGATTTCTCTTATCTTCCCGGCAGGCACACTTATCAGAAAAGATTAGGAGTGCAGAGTTAACTACCAACACACCGCCATCCAAAGCCTCCATCCAAAGCCTCCATCCGGGGTCTACGGCAGTCTATGCTCCACTGTTCTGAAACAAGGGGTATCTCGTGGTACCTTTTATCTCTCAGTCTACCTGGCATCCATGAACATTCTCTTTGGAAGCAAAAGTAAACTAGAGCCAGACAGCTACCCAGCCTGTGCTTCAAGAGAGAATTACCAAAAAGAAACCCAAAGGAAAACAAAGAATGAAATGGCCCTAAATAGGACAATGGAAAGAGGAGGACGGAGTGGAGGAAGATGCAGATGTGAAGAAGGAATAGGAGACTTGGATCAACAAAAAGTGTGTGTGTTTGGGAGCAGGCTACAAAAGAAGTAAAGACAAGGGAAAGGTGGAAGTGAATTTATAGAACAGTCACAGAACAGGCAGAATGAGGATGTAGATAAAGGAGCTCACAAAATGAATGGGATGGCGACATCAGGGTGAGAATCCTACCAATTAACTGCTGGTTTCGAAACATGATGAAGATTCTCAGGATCATTCCCTTAAGCATCTTGTGCATATAATTGTATGATTTCTATGGATAACCCACTACTATTATGGACTACTGGACTGTATTGGATAATTTTGTTGAGCTCACACACCTACAATATTTAAATGGCAATGGGATATCCATCTCTGACAAAACTAAACCAAAAAAGGTGATACAAATGAAGGACCATTTTGTATCTGTATATGCAAAATAGTTAGAATAGATATACAGCTACTTTCTCTTAATTCGGTGAGAAGAAAGATTTGCACTAATAGCGTTTGAACAGGATATCATGTCTGCATCTTGTACTATGAATAACCACTACGAAGACAACAAAATACAATGTATTAATTATTGTAACTGTCCTACTAATTGGTTTTGAAGCTGTTTCATTGTTATTTGTTGCTCAATAAAATTAATAAAAAAAATGAATGGGAAAGAGATTGGAAAGGAAAGGACCAGCCTTCTAACAACTGAAATCACTCTCAAAGGGTATAAAATCCCAACGGAGCTGTGACCTCCGAGCCCAAGCGCAGGCCCTCTCTGTGGTTTCCCAAACTGCCTCCAGCTCCCACCTACCACTCCCAGCTGCTCCTGGAAGTCTTGCTGCTGTCTGAATGTCACTGTGCCCACCTTGAGGAGCCCATTGGAAGGAGGCTCAAGCTGTCGTGGTGATGGCCAGTCAGTGCTCATTTGCCTCCAGATGCCTGCTGACCACAGGATTGGTGTCAGCAGTATTCAAAGTAAATTCTGGGCAAGTGTGTGTCGGTGTGTGTGTGGGGATGGGTAGGCCAATCCTCAAGGAGCGATCTACAGCAGAAGATACAGATTAGAGCAGGACACTGACGCCGAGCAATCAATTCCCACATTTTTTCCCTTATGAAGTCCAGGTGGTATGCATGTCTTGTATATATTATTACTATCCTTCAGCAGCAAGCAAGCACACCCATTTTTCCTGTTCTTTGCCTTCTCTGGAGCACCATTTTTCTTTTCTAACCGCAAGGGTCAGGCAAACAGGTCTACAGAATTTCAGTAACCTGCTTTCAAATTTTCAGTCCACTTCCACCTACTCAACTACAGAAAAGTACACGACAGGAGCATTCTCCAGCAGGGGAACACAGGCCAGAGGTCAGAACGGACTTTCCTGTGCTTTTCCTTGGACCTCTTTTGAAGGAAAGGCACAGCTATTGAGTCACGATGCAGCGGGGGCTGTCATTAGTGACAGACCAAACAGCCGGGTGCCGCAGTGTGCCACTGGCTTCCAGCCTCCTGCTCCAGCTGCCAGGAAGTAGAGGGGGAGAGGGGAGGGTTGAGTGCTTGGAGCTGAGCCAAGAGGAGTGAGAACAGACAGGCAGTTCTCTGCTGCAAAGAGCCGGGACCCGGCACGGTCCATCAAGCAGCTCCCCAGTGCCCACCAGGGAACAAGAGGAGCGGGGAGGGACTGGGAAAACCAGGCTCTTTTATTTTAATTTAGGGACAAACTGTGGGGCCTCTGAAAGGACAGTATATCATGCCAAGCAATCTGATCACTTCATTTTATTATTAGGTTATTGGAAAGGGAAACACCAAGCAGGTAAGTTGAAAATTAAAATAATAATCGCTATAGACGTGGAAATAGTGTTTGTGAATCATGCTCAGCACTCTGTAAAGCTATGTGGACAAGGGCACTGTCACACTGTATATCTCTCTCTGTTAAAACATAATGAAGCATCCTGGGTGCAGTAGCACAGACCTGTAATCCCAGGTACCTGGAAAGCTGAGGCAGGAAGGTCTGGAGTTCAAGACCAGCTAGGGTAACTTAGCAAGACTAAGAAATAAAATGAAAGAAAAATTTTAAAAGACTGAGTCTGTAGCTCAGGTTTTCTAAGTAGGTACCTCAGTAATCCCCAGTACTGAAAAAACAATGTTTTTTTTTTTCTTATACTTTGTAGACTCAAAAACATTGTCTTATCTCTTACCACAACTTGATGAGGCTGACTTGGAGGAAGTATTGGTGCTTTTTTAAAAATATTTTTTCCTTTTATTTATTTTTTGGATACAGGGTCTCACTATGCAGTTCAGACTCGTAGTGATCCTCCTGTCTCAGCATCCCCAGAGCTGGGATTACAGGTATGTACCATCACAACTGGTTTCTGGCCAGAATGGGCTTATGTGGTACCAGGAATCAAACTCAGATCATTGCATTTGCCAGGCAGGCATTTAGACAGCTGAGCTATCTCCCCAGCACTAGGTGCTTTTATGCAGTTAAAGAAACAGGGGCCTGGAGAGAATTCAGTGCTAGAACTTGTTGGTCCCTTCTCTTTGCTACCTTGTCCTCTTAAATATGATTTGCTATAAAAGAGAAGAAATTTTCAATGGTCTTTTCTTTTCTTTTCTTTCTTTCTTTCTTTCTTTCTTTCTTTCTTTCTTTCTTTTTTTTTTTATTTTAGGAAAGGGCCTACAGGGTGTTCAAGGTCTCACTACTAGATTGGACTGGTAGTGATTGCTTGCTTACAGCCTCCCAAGAGCTGGGATTACAGGCGCTTGCCACCACTTCCAGTCTCATTCACCATCTCAGCACGCCCTGGGGGTGGGTACGGCACGGCAGGCCTGAGCAGGCCTGAGGATTGAACCCCGGCCCCTGCGCCTACTTGCAGGCACTTGAATAGTATCTTCTTTTAAAGGACTGTCAGTCCTGGGCTGAAGTTACCTGAGGTTTGGATGGAGAACAGGTTCCTCTTTTTCCAGCTTTCAACTGATTATATTGTAAAGTCTGAGCCCCCTCACTGTCACCTGTGATCACTAAATTTCTGTGTGACATTAACTCTCGATTCCATCTCCACAAAGTGAAAGGCTCAGGGACTTACTTTTCTTTTTTGTATCTCCCTTCTTTATCCTCTGTGGTCTTCAGGCCCTAGAGCGGGTGGGAGGAGAGGACAAGAAAGGAACAGGAGCAAGGGAATGTCAGATTCCTGCAGCTAGAGCAGTCCATTTATTCTATTTATCATTTTACTTTGACGATCATCCAGTTGAAGTCTAGTTTAAGGAAAAGTCATTCCCTTCCAATTATAAAGGATTTGGAAATCACTAATCTACTGATTTGTAAGTTCTTTCTTCTATTGATAGCCAATTACTATAAGCCTCCTATCAGCTTTTTAGGTTTAAGTTGGAGTGCAGTAACTCTTTCAGGACTGAAGAATTCTCTTGGTGACTGTGGGGAAAAATGCAATAATTTTCGGATCAAAACACCTCGCTCTTGTAACAGGGAGATGTCCCAGCTTGCGGCAGCATGATTCGATTCTCCATTTCCTCCTGTTCGCCAATAATGTGGTTGATGAAGTAAAGAAAGAACAGTTGCCGCCTAGCGGAGCACACCTTATTTATCTTCTGAGACTTAGTTTGCCATCTATAAAATGGGTTCACAATAACTAAACATAATATTGTTGTAAATAGTAGATGGAAAAAGAGTGAAATATGCGCTCGGCCCAATCCTTTAGCACAAATGGATGTTCTACTCTCTGCCTGCTCATCTGACCTACTCTGTCACCAGGTCTTTCCTCATGCTAATCAATCTACCCTTTGAAATTTTTTGAGCTACATGAGATTACTTTTTATCCGCAAGAAATACCCCTTTCTGATTATGTAAGCATGAGTTATAATATCTCATAGTTACAAAGACCAGGAAAGAAATACAGATGATGAAATGGCCCTAATACAATGCAACAGAATATTGTTTACTCTGTGTATATCTTTTTCTGGCTCAGTTTATTCCTGCATCCAGTGGGTTCAGAGAGGTTATATATCTGCATACTTGTTGGAAAGTACATACTTTAAAATGTGAGTTTATGCTTTACACAAAAATGTTTTTATGAGGTAAACTTGGCAAGCTGAGGAAGTGCTTATTATAATAATTCAAAATGTGAGGAGGTAGATAGAAGGATTTTTAATTTATTTTACATATGCTTCTAATTTACCCTTTTATACTATCAAACTTCAGGTCCTTGAGTAGCTGTATGAGTGGAAGAGTCAAGAACTGACCTAGAACTTTTCGTCCTGTCTACTCTTGTTCAGTATTCAAATGGGAGCTGGGGGTCTGTGAGATAGCTCAGCGGACTAAGTGGCTGAACCGGGCGAGCACTGGAACTGGGATCTGATCCCTGGCACCACGGGCTGCACCAGACCCGACCCCAGGGGCACTGAGCTGGTGACTGAGCCATGGTGGTGCAGGCCTTTAATCATAGCGCTGGGGAGGCTGAAACAGGAGGATCACTACCAGCCCGAGCTGCGTAGTGAGACCCTGTGCCGAATGCATAATTTTTTTTTAAAAGGGGGGTAGAGTTAATTTAACAGCAATATTGCAGACCTAGATTCAGATCTCTAATTGAAATCAATAGAAAAGACAAAGCAGAGGGGATGAGTCCATACATGTCCACTTGCAGGAGGGTCAGAGGAATCGCCAGTTGTGCCTCTGTGAGTGTAGGATCCAGGATGTCCCAAACTGGGAGAATTATTCCGCTTCATTATTCAAAGTCTCCAGGTGCTGCGCCACAGGAGGCCACTGCCACTGTCCTGTGGAAGAGCTGTTCCAGGGCAAATGTTCTCAAAACTTAAGGTGCATGAGACTCCATTAGAAGGCATTTTTATGTAATTATTTCTTTATTTATTCAAATTACAAAATTAGCAAATCAAACTTTTTTAAGATGCAAAAAACAAAAAGAAACAAACAATCTACTTGTGTACAGTTTCCCCTTGCTATTATTTGGTCTCTTTTGCTTTGAACTGTAATTTTTACCTTGACTATTTCATAGTCTGATAAAACAAATGCAAAAACGAGTATTTGGGTTTTATATAACCTCATGTTATACTTAATGAATTTTCTGGCAAATATACTCTACTCTTTAATTTTTAACTGTTTATCACTTGTATCACTTTCTTTAGATTCTTCTACTCCATAAGAATTGGCAGAAACGGGCTAGCCAGATAGCTCAGCGGATTAAAAAGCATCTTCTTCGGCAGAGTGTAACTGCTGCGGTTCAATCCCTGACCTGCTGTGCGACCCTGCTCCCGGGGCGTGCTGAGACAGCAATTGAGACTGGGCATGGTGGCGTGTGCCTGTAATCCCAGCACTCAGAAGGCTAAAAACAGGAAGGTCACTATGAGTCTGATCTGTAAATAAACAGCCAGGGAAGCTTAGAAAAATATTTCTATTTTAAAATAATTTTAGAATTATAAAAGAGCTGCAGTGGTAGCACGGCTGCTTCCATTATTATTTACCCATTTCTTACACTATAATTATCAAAAGTAAGATATCAACATTCATTTGATACTTTTGGTTAAATTCTGGACCGTATTTAGACTTCACAAGGCTTTTCCAGTGAGGGGTCTTTGTTGCAAAATCGAACTGGGGACTCTCCCTCCCAAGCAGTAGCCGTGGCCCGTATTAGCCTCTGTCAGTCAATGGCACTTTCTCAGTCTTTCTTGCCTTCCTTATCTTAACACTACTGCAAATGTTGGGCAAAGCATTTTGGAAAAATCACCAAATCACCCTTGATTTGGGAGCATGTAATCTTCTTTCAAGATTGAATTGGATGCAGTGGGGAAATAACATAGGGATAGAGTACCCTTCTTTTATTTTTTATTGACCGGGAATTGAACTTATTAGCAGAGCTATCTACCCTACGTTATCCTTCTTATTTTATCAATGTATTTCTTTCTTTCTTTCTTTTATTTTTTTGGCAGAACCAGGAATTGAACTCAGTCCCTTGCACTTGCCAGGGAAGTGCTTATTCCACTGAGCCATCTCCCTGGCCCTTCCATGGATTTCATTACTGGTTTTATTATAACTAGTAATTTGGTTAAGGTGGGACCTACCAGACTCCTGACTACTCATTTTGTTATTCCATGGATTGAGCCTGTATCATCTATAATTGTGATGTTTTAATGACTATGTTCTATTTTCTTCTTCATTCTTTAGTTATTAATGGAAATTCTTATATAAGAAGGAGATGCAATGCCCTATATCTCTCCTGCATTTATTTAATAGTTTATGTCGGTATGGATTCATGGATTTTTTTTAACTTCCCTTTGCATTGTAATCCAATGCAAAAGTCATGTATTATGTTGCTCAGATAGGTCCATGTTTGGTCCCTGAATGCATCCAGGTTGGCTCCTGTACACCTTCTTGCACTTACATTATTTGACCAATTATGCATACCTATATCTCATAATCTGAGCAACTACTTTGAAAATAATAATACGCAATATATTAACTGTCTCATTGCTGGGACAAACACCCAACACCCAAAATGAAAGAAGGAAATGTTTATTTAGTTCACAGTTAGTGGAGGTTTCAGTCCATACTCCGCTGGCTCCAAGGCACAGTGGCATGTGGCAGAGGGCAGCCATTGATGGCAGCAGCAAAGAGCAAAGAGCAAATGAGAAGAGTAGCGGCAACAATGGCTGCAGAGAGCAAGTCTGTCTGTCTCCCTTAAGTTGCATTCAGGCTATCCACCCCAGGCTGGGAGTACTCATGCCAATGATCCCAGCAGCACTCACATCCATAATCCCAGTGGATCATGCATTAATCACAAACTCTAGAAGTCCACCCCATGATTGCATGAGGCTTTGGGGTTTGGGGGGACAACTAGACACTAACCATAACATTAACCATTATTAATATCCTATTATCTTGTTTTGAAATTCTATATATTTTTTGTCTTGCAAATAAAGAAGTGACTCAATACTGTGTAATTTACTTTTTCTTTTTGATCCTGTATTATACTCCAAACTTATATGTGCATTGTCCCGGGCCCCACTATTCCAAGGAGATATAGCTTCTTTTACTGAAGAATGGTATCACGAATCTGAATGCCTATGATCTGTGGAATCATTGGTAATGGCATGTCACCACTTGTAGAAACACTTAGAAGACAGGAAATAAATGCACATATGGTAACTGTGTATGTGCACGTGTCCATGCATTTCTATGCCTATCATCCCTCACACGGAGTGTTTAAAAATCTAAAGACAGACTATGAGTTCATATAGCTACATCCTATGCACGTGCAGCCCCGTAGGCCTTGTTCTGGCACTGTAACTTAATTCCTATCTTTTCTCTCCCCTTTAGATTAACTTATTTCTGATGAGGGAAAATTCTCCTTCATTAGCTACCTTATATTTACTCATCTGTCTCTACTAGAATACATAAAAACGGGGTTCACAGTTGCTAACCGCTACCTTTGGAGGGGCAAATTTACCTAGCTAAAACACGGTGCTCGCACATGCTTCATTTTGGTCTTTGGCCTCACAATAACCATGTACACAGTGCTACCTCAAATGACTGAGATCCGATACTTCCTTCCGTGCTCGCTCTGTGTGGTTGTGTCACATCTGTAGCACTGTGAGATTTGCTACAACAAACATTTTACTTTTGGTTTCCAGGTTTCCCCAAAACACTAATTTGTAAACATTTTAAATTTGCATCTACAGAATTCATTCTCTGTGTTATAGATTTTGAAAAGTTTTCTGCATTGTACACACGTCATGATACCAAACAGAAAGTTTTAGCCTATCCTGGATTAATGGACAAAGTGCCAACAACTTGGTTATTCTCCTGTATTTCTTCTACGCACCAACCCTTCCCTATCAACCTCTAACAGCCCCAGTGTTCATAATACTACTTTTAGAATGCTGACTTTTCCAGAGCAACATGCAAAGGGACATGCAACACATATGCTCTTGGGATTATTTTCTTTTATTTAATAAAATGTCCTTGAGTCCAGATATGTGGTTGTGAATCAATTTTACTACTAACCAGTGCCTTATTGTATGGATATATATGTTTTACCTAGTACCTGTTGAAAGACAAGTTACATCAATCATCTGTGTCAAATTAATTCTTTTTTCTTTTAATTTTCTTAAAAATTTATTTGTGTGTGTGTGTGTGTGTGTGTGTGTGTGGCCAGCTCAGCCCACCAGCGGGCGGGGCTGACTGGCATGTGTTGCTGGGGGATTGAACCGCGGTCCCTGTGCTTTGCTAAGCTTTTTCTAAGTAGGTGCTTTAGACCACTGAGCCATCTCACCAGCCCCAAATTAATTCTTATAATAGGAAGGAAGTATGCATGAAGGCATTTCTAAAAAGTTCTTTAGTTGTTTGGAGTTGTGAACAAAGATGTCAGACATTCGTACGAGGTCTGTGCATTTGAGCCTTGACTTCATGTGGGTAAATACTTAGGAGTGGGATTGCTGGTTTCCTCAGGTGTGTGTGGATGTGATCGTTTAACTCTGAAAGTAACTGCACCTTTTCGGGCTCCTAGCAACCATGTGTGAGTGCATTGTTTTCTCTGCACTCTTCTCAGAACATATACTCTTTTTAAAATTGAATTTTTGACCTTCAAATAGGTTTGGGTAGTGGTGTCCTACTGTGCTTTAAATTTGTATTTTTCTAGAGATTTGTGGTAAAAGTATTTCTTGTGTTTATTTTAAATCTGCACATCATGTTGTTATATATTTCATTCATGTCTTAGTTTCCCTTGTAGGCTTTCTTCTTAGAGTTGCTTATATATTCTGCAGAAAGATCTTCCAGAAAATATGTACATTGCAAATGTTTTCTTTTATTCTTTAAGTATAGCTTTGTTTTCTTAATAGTACCTTTTTGTGCAAAAGTTAATAATTATGATGGAATCACATTTGCTAATTTTTTATGGAATATGTTTTTATCTTTAAAAAAGGTCAACATCATACAGATGTTTTTATGCTTCAATCTCAAAATTTTGTAGTTTTTCATTTATATGCAATCTACTTTAAGTTAATTTTCTAAAAGGCATGTCATTTTTTGGTTAAGAATATCTACTTTTAATTATACCAGCTTTGATGTTGTGTATTTTGAAACTCTGTTATTAAATACATACACACTTGGCATCTTCGTGGAGTCTATTTGGAGAATGGACCCCTTTATTCAAAGATAGTGACCCTGTTTACTTTTGATAATATTCTTTTTACTGAGGTCCAACTTGCCTCATTAATGTAGCTATGCTACTTTCTTTTGATTAATGTGCATGGGATATCTTTTGCCAAACTTTTCCTTTTTCTGTATCTGACCTTATGTTAATATGAATTTAGTATCCAGCAGTATGGTGTTGCTTTTACATTCAGTTTAATGACCATTGTATTATAACTGACATATTGGATATGTGTCCTATTTAATCCAATCATTAATATGATTGAAAATCTACTCTCTTCCTAGTAATTTTTACTCAGTTTTTCTTCTCATTCAATTTTCTCTTTTTATAGCTTCTCCTGAGTTAGTTGGGCATTAGTTTCTTTTATTTGGTAAAATGTCCTTAAATTCTATTTTTTCTACCCTATTAATTTTTTACTTTCAAAACTTTTTCTTTTTTATGTATTTAGTACACGATCTACAGGGTCTCTCTACACAGATAGGACTTGTAGTGATCTTTCCTGTTTTTCAGCCTCCCAAGTGCTGGGATTACAGATGTGCGCCAGCATGTCCAGTCTCAATCCCCATCTCAGTGTGCTGTGGGGGTGGGGCAAGTATGGCAGGCCAGGGATCGAACCCCCCACCCCTGTGTTTGCCTAAGCAGGCACTTTAATCCGCTGAGCTATCTGGCCAGCCTCAAAACTTTTTCATGTTCTGTTAATGGTTGTCCTGTGCATTACAGCCTATATCTAGTCAGTATATCACAGTGTTTCACATGTATTGTACTATGTTGTCATTGTCCTCCAGCCTTTGCAGTATAGTGTGTGGTGTCTTTTACATTTACATTGCAATTACTAGCAACACAAAACAGATTGTTACACTTTTTTCTTTCTATAGCCAGTTATATTTTAAAAGTAATTTTAAAGAAGAAAACGATAAAATTTCATATTTCCCTCATTTATTCTATTTTCACATTTCTTTATTTCTCTGTGGAGACCCACCTTGCCATCCTGTCTATTCTTTCTGCTTGAATAAATTCCTTTTCCTTATCTTGCAGCTCTGTCTACTGGCGATAGGTTTTGGTTTTTAGTCCTGTAAAATAATTTTATCTACCTTGGAATTCTATTTAATTGTCTTTCTCCCCCTGTTAGCATTTTAAATCTGCCAATGCATTGTTTTCTAGTTTACTTTGTGAGAAAGTTCTCTCTTAGGCTAACACTTGTTCTTCCATCTGTAACGTGTGCTTTGTTCTCTGACGGCCTTCTGGGTGTCTCCACATCTCTCATCTTCAGGCATTCAGGTCAACTATGCCGGGGCCTGTGTGTTGGGTGTGCACTTCCTTTTGGTACTCCCTGACAGAGGACTGCAAGGTCACCAGCCAGTGTCATGTTCCTTGCTCGCTGCATACCTGCGCCCTGTCATGACTGCGCTCCTTTCTTAGGCAGGCCTTGTGTCTCTGGGACTTAGATGCACGGCCTTCTCAGCATTTCTGTCCCTCCCTCTGTGCAGTTCTGAGCTCAGCATGCATTTAATCCCCATTACAGCCACATGTTAATTATGATTCTGAGTCTTTTCTACTTGGCAGGAATTCCCACTCTGTATAGTATTGATGAGACACAGAGCTTTGCAATTATACCTGTAAAGTGCTGGGAATAGGTATTTAGCTAGTGATTATCCTTCTCTTCTTACTCTTTCTTAAAGTGTGCTTGCTTAGGAAATACTTAGGAGGGAGTGTGTGTGTATGGGCGGGGGGGGGGGAGAACAGATTTGCTTTTGTCCTATTTTTTTTCTCCCCTAACTGGACCGTAAAGTCCCTCTGCTTTGTGAGTTCAGTAATTACTTATTTACAGGCTCAGCAACTGACAAGGTCACTCTGACTTTCCTGGAGACAAACTGTCTTGTTAGAAAACCTACTGTGCTCTGGCTGTTCGGCTAATGTGGTTTCTGGGGTTTGCGGGAATCCTGCCATGTTTGTTAGATTATTCATGTTCCCTCAGCACTCAGGTATAAATGAATACACATTCATATTCCACAAACATTTAATTCAGAGCGGGGCATGATTTTCTTTCTGAATAGCTTTTTTAGTGAAAACAGGCAGTTGAAAGGAGATTTTTAAAAATTTGCATTTCAAATAATGACACATTCAATGTTCATTTTTATATCCTGTACTATTTTTTTAAAGTATAGGACTTAACAAAACCACTTTAGTAGTAAATATATTTGAAGTCTTTTCTGTTATTTGTCTGTTGATCAATTTTCCTAGACTACTATTCAAGGTTAACAGAAATGAATATCATTGGCTAACTCAAAAGCAAGGCCTTCTCAGGTAGTCATTGTATTCTCGTGACTTTCAAAGAATTCTAATTATATTGTGCAGAACAGTAAATAATTTCAACCTAGACCCAGACATAGAGCTGAAAGTCACAGAAGAGTCAGAGAGATGAGAAGAAGATGAATCATTCTATTAATTTTTAAAGACACGTTGTGTAAGAAATTGTTCTTTTGAAAATGATAGGTCTAGTTCACAATACTGAAAATATTGAGGTGTAGGGTTCAATATGAAGCCCTTTCCTGGTCAAATAGGTCAGGCACACTCCTGGAGTTTGTTACATTCCCACTTCTCCTCAGTGTCTCAAGCTCCAGATCCAGAGTTTCTTCCGCATTGTCAGAGGCTTTGGTGAGCCTGCGAGGGGCCAATGCTACCTGGTGCAATAGTTTCCCATATACCTCCCCATGAGTTTCTTCTCTGTAGAACCACTTCACAGTTGGACCTGAGTGGCCTCCTGGTTTAATGGGGTGGTGGATCTCGGATTGCTCAGCCATTCTCATAGCTTTGTGAAGTCCAAGTCCTGCAATGGGTAGCCAAATGCATGACAGGCGTGGCCACTCCGCTGCCCTTTCTCCAGGTTGACATGTCAGTTACCTTCATTCTTTGTGCTTTCCAGCAGTCAAAATAATGTTAGTATTGCATCTTTTCATATTTTCTTTACCAATGAAGTAAGTGTATTCTTTAAAAATCTATGTATTGGCATGTCCCTGTTAGGAATATGGTAGGGGGAGTGAAATCAGATACACATGCTTGATCCACCATTGTTGAAATACCTCATTCATGCTTTTCAACTGTGTATTCTGGCACTAACTCTCAAGCCTACCCTTCTCTCTCATCATCAATAACCTTATTGTCCAATCCAAAGTTCTCACTTCTTCAACAGTGTCTCAGGAATACGCTCCTGTCCTGTATTCCTCTCCCCTTCTCTCCTTTTCCCTTCTCTCATCTCCCTCATCTCTACTTTCTTGCAATGTCCTCTGTTATCCTTGCTACACTACCATATTTGAGGATCCAACTCATGGCAGCTTTTTGATTAGACATTACTCATTCTCTTCAAGGAAGCTGAAACCAGAAGCTACAGAGTAGAACCTTTTAAATTTCACTCTGCCTTCATTTATAACACGTGAGAATGCCTCCCACTCAGTGAGGAAATGACAGGCTGTAAATCATCTCATACTTCCAAGGTTCAGAGAAGACAGCAAGTCAGTCTGCATGAATGCATGCTTCTAAGAGAGCCTCGCTGTCCAGTATTTCAGAGCTTCTAATTCTTTGCAGAGCACCTGGTTAATACCACATGGCCTTTGGCTCTGCTAGGTTAAATACTGAACAGAGAAATCCAATGGGGGCATGGAGAAAGTCCCTCTTCCAGGAGACCAGGGCTTGGGCTGTGCAAGGTACAGGTCTTCTGTTTCCATAACAGACCTCTAAATGCAGGACAGAAGGGGTAACCAACCATGACTGAGCAAGGAACCGCTGCCTCCTGCCATCACAGAACTCAAAACGAGGAAGAAAACGACTGTTTTTGTTTTTCTTTTACAAGCTAATAATTTTGGGCTGATTAAAAAAAAATTCACATTACCATACTCTGAAGGAAATAAAGTATGACTTTCAGATTCACTTTAAAAAAAAAAGCAAACAAAACAACAACAACAAATAGCTCGAGAAGTGCCATTATTCTAAGGAACTAAAAGTGAATGAAAAAATATTGGTGTATGAACAGAAAAGGAAATTGTGCTCTGTTTTTTGTTTTGTTTCTCAGGTATCCACTATCTTAATTAGAAATGCTGGTGTCGCAAGAAATTCAAAGCCCTTTATGCAGTAGGAAAGTGTGGTGAGGAGCTTAGTGGGAGGGGAAGACTAATTTCCTGGTTCATATTCACTAATTTTATTCCTCTCTTGATTCTCTCCTTGCTCAGATTTTGATAATATCCTTGTAAATCCCTGACCTTTCCAGAATCAAGGAAATAAAAAAGTGAGATAGTACCTTTGTCAGGTTTAAAAGCATAGCTGCTATAATGCTGAAGAGAAGATAGGGTAATTCTCTATTTTTCCCTCCTGAATATTTCAAACTTGAAGTAGAAGAAGTCAATCTTATTATTCATAGGGTTCTGTACTTGCAAATTTATTGACTACCGTTGTGGATTTTTAACACCAGAATTGTTGCGTGTGCCATTTTCTGGTGATATGTCAACATACCTTCAAGGTCATTTAGAGAACATCCATCATCTCCCTGCCTTTAAGGGAATTATTTTTATTTTGAAGTTAAAGAAAGTGGGTACAGCACAAAAATCAATAGATTGAAGGGCAACTGTGTTTTTAGTGCTTAGGACAAAAATGTTGTCCGAGTGTGTCACTTAGAAGCCCACCGAGTTTCTCAGGAATAGTTTTGCTGGTGAAACCACAGCTTCTCCAAAACCAGAGCTTCTGTGTGATCTATGAATAGCCCTTAAGCCTTCAAATCTTCATTTGTAGGAAGACAGCTGTGAATATCTGTGTGACAAGACACTCCTGCTCAGCTTTAGGTGGGGACACACGCAAGGCCAATGATGTCATGTAATCACACGACTAATTTTTGACCAATGATTTGTAAGAAGATCTGATGTACACACCTTTCAGTGATCTTCTAAGTGAGGCATTTGCGGGACTTCTTCTATGAAAACTGTTTTAAAAGTTTTGTCTCTCAGGTGGCAGAATTTCCCTGCTAGTGCTGGGCCACTGAATGGTCATACAGATGACTCTGGGTCCTATATTAAGATTGGCAGTAAACAGGACAGAATTGAAACAGGCAGTTGGGGATATGCTGGGGAATTGGGATACAGTTTAGTACAGTTGCTTACATAAGAGTAGTAACACTGGTGGTGATGACATTCTGAATGTATTCTAATTTTTATGGCCAATGGGATTTTCTGACATATTAAGCATCAAGTCTGACAGAAAAAAAATAACATTAAAGATATTTCTTAGGATTTTGGCATGAACTATTGGAATGGTAGAATTCCTATCACCTAACATATTGAAGACCGCAGGTAGGTGTTTTGTAAGGTTTAATCAGAAATTGACATTAGGCCATGGAAAGTTAAACATCTCTATTCTATATCTAAAATGAGCTTTTCCTATTTTTTATAGCTATGGCATTGATGCTGTGCTTTTGCAGTAGAATTCCTTTGAAACACTTACAGACAAATTCTCTTAATGTCTATAGCAACATTCACATGTATTGGTAATTTTTGTATTAAAAATAATAAACACATTGAAAAATGAATTTAAAATAACTGTTGACAATGCTTAAATATATATCCTCAGTCCAAATTATTTTCTTAATTTTAATGCAGATTGAGTCAAAGGTTTTTTATTTATTCATTTCTTATTATTATTCAGATCTTAGAAAAGTTGGGCAAAAGGAATTCCTTAAAGATGATTTCTATACCCCCAGGGAACATCATGATCAGTCTTAGATAAGCCTCTTTTCCTAACAAAATGTGATATCTTAGTATTACCTGTACATTTGTGACCAGACATAATTTGTCCAAGAATTCTTGGCTTATATACATAAAAATATGTTTTTCAGAAATCAAGATCTGCCGCAATATTCTCCTTGGTATTGATGTCTTTTGTTCTAGATTCTTTCATCAGATAAGATGAAACGGGATGACAGCAGAGAATAAATTGGGAGAAATAATCATTTTGAGGACAGTTGTAATTTTGAAAATAATAACATTTTTAAAAATGACATACTTAACATGAATAAAATCCTTTTGAAGTTTTGCAAGATGTTTTCTGTTAACCACAATTTTACTTTCTTCCTTCTCACTTCAAAGAAAATTGCCCTCATAAAGGCCACCAGAGTCCCCCAAGTATCTGTTATCTAACAGCCTTTCTAATCCCTGTCTTACTTAATGCCTTTGCACATTTGACTCAGGCTCTTATGTTTCTTCAGCTTCTTAGACACAAGTCTCTTTCTCTGGCATCCCTTCTATCCCATGACTCCTTCCTTGTTGATTTCCTATGTACTCTTTTTCCTGTAGTAGAAAGGTAGAAGTGGCACTTGGAATAAATTCCCACACTTGCATGAATAATGATGAAACATTTCCCTATTTTCATACAGAGGCTCATCTTAACCTTTACAACCATGATGTCCCAAAATGCATCCATGTATTCATAAGTTTTAGTTCATTATTATTATTGTTTCATGTATGACAGTTGTATGTATAACTAAGATAAGCCAATAGATCTACCTAATTAAAACAAAAATCTGAAGCAAAATTCTCTGAAATTTCAAAAACCTGCTCTTTATCTGTGAACTAAATGTGCTCTTTAGTAGAATAGCATTCGCTGTGACAGAGGCAAGTGGCAAGGCATAAGGTCTTTCATAAAAATGAAAGTAATTTTTTTTGCATTTCAACAGGAGTTTTTATGATTCTAATTATTGAGACATTTTAAACGTGCTACAATCATCTTTCCTGGACTTACTTTTTTTGTAAATTTATTTATTTGACAAAGGGTCTCACTACACAGTTCAGACTCGTGGTGATCGTCCTGTCTCAGCCTCCCCAGCACTAGGCGTACAAGTGTGTGCCAGCCCGCCTGGTTCAGGGGTCAGCACGGCATGCGGTACTGGGGATGGAACCTGAGTCCTAGAGCTTGCCAAGCAGGCACTTAGACTGCTGAGCTGCCTTTTGAGCCCCAGACTTACTTGTTGAACAAAAATTTCAGTATTTTTGTCTGATTTTCCAAAAGTTAGATTTTTAAATTAGAATTTAAAAGTTGACTTTTAAGTTCTCTTTTAAGAATGATCACCTGTGAAATGCCTTTGGAATAATGGCAGAAAGATAGATGTGGCACTTGGAATGAATTCCCCCACATTGCATGAATAATGATAATGTGCTTCCATATTTTCAGTATGAGACAAATTTAATTGACAAAAAGGCTGCCATGGAAATGACTTTCAAACCTACATCTCATTTAGTCAAGGTTATGAGATTGCTTAGATTACAAATATAATTTATTTTAAAACCTCTGATACTATTTCATTTCTTCCTTATGATTCACTCTGAAAAATCACCTAGTTATACATTATTGCCAAAATATGGTTGATATGTGGGTGTATGTGGAATTTGTACTTTACCTAATTAAATGAAAAACGGAATTTGCTGGGCATGCCGAATACATAGGCTGATCTCAACAAGCTTTTAGGTAATCTGAAATGTACTGTTGAAATATTTCAATTGATCAAGGATCAAAAGCTTGAAATTTAATAGCACTTGTTAAAATTCATATCTATTAATATGTGAAATATTCAGTGAGTAGTTTCATTTCATTGATTTGCATATAAACCAATTTATTCTTTTGATATATAGGCAAGAGAAAGCATTATTAAATCAATGCAAAATATTTGTCAAGATGAACAAAATGTTTCTTTATTCTCTTTATTCTTTTAGACACATTATTATAATCCAATGGAGATTTCTTTAGCTTGAGAAAGGGAAAAATAATGCTGTATCTCTATAAGCAACATGAAGGATGCCACTCAAGAGCTCCACCTTATGACAAAATTGCAAAGAACACTAGACTTCAAAATTGGTGCTGACAACATCAATACTCTCTCTAATAAATAAAAAAAAATTTAAAAAAAAAATGGGGCTGGAGAGATGGCTCAGTGGTCTAAAGCCCCTACTTAGAACAAGTTCAGCGAAGCACAGGGACCACGGTTCAGTCCCCCAGCACCACATGCCAGCCAGCCCGCCCCCTGGTGGGCTGAGCTGGCCACACACACACACCACTCTCTCTCTCTCTCTCTCTCTCTCTCTCTCTCTCTCTCTCTAATAAATAAAAAAAAATTTAAAAAAAAAACATCAATACTGACACGGGAGAAAAAAATTGCTTCTGTGGTTTTCATATAAGCGAAAAAATTTTCTATGTACATTCTGATTTAAAACATTTACATATTGTATATGACCTCATTTATTTTCCTATATTTGTCAGGTAACTTCACTGTCTTATTTTGAGGTTGAATCTGGGTGTGTATAGTTTTTCTAAATGTGTAGAGATGTCTAAATTATGGAGCTATTTTAGCAATGTGTACATCAGCACTGTATAATGGAAAAATAATGCTAGTCACATGTGATTTTAAATGTTCTGGTAGCCACAATACAGAACAAAAAAAGTAACTGGCAAAACTTTCATGACATATAGTGTTTTTCATATATACACTTTCAACTGGTATACATACATTTATAAGAATTTTCATACTTTTTCATATTAAATTTTCCAAATTCATCATTTATTTTATCCTCTCCATCATCTCAGTTCAACCTCGTCCTACTTCAAGTAGGCAATATACATACATCACTATGTGTTGGACAGTGTCTTGGTTACTTTTCTCTCATTGCTGAGACGAAATAACCAACACCAAAAGGTAAGAGGGAAAGGTGTATTTAGCTCACTGTTGGTGGAGGTTTCAGTCCATCATCAGCTGGCTCCCAGGCAGACTGTCACGGCACAAGCACCACACTTCAAGATGGCAGAAGACAGCAAAAGCAGCAAGAGCAAGACAGGGAGAAAGCAAGCCTCTTTTCCTCTTCTATATTGTATGCAGGCTATCTTCCCTCAGGTGAGTGTAGCCTTCATACCACATAGTGCCCTCCTTGTCTCCTCTTGCACAGGCTCAGGATGTTTATGAAGTGAGGACTCCAACGCCCTGCTGAGCCATTTAAACTTCTCAAGTTGACACAATGAAAAACATCCTAGAGATAAAGGCATGTCCTCTGCCCCCAGGATGTAGACCTAGCGAGTGTCAAGATTTCTCATGTTGACACAAGGTATCAACCACTACAGACGGCATTTGTCTTTATTGAAAAGTTATGTGGACTGTGTACCTGCATAGAGTTTATCAGTATTGCTAATTGAAAATTTATACCATTTCCTTAAGCTTGACTTAAATTTCCTTATGCAATTCCTTAAATTGACTATCAGTTTAGCTTCTAGCAATGTCTGAAACTGTTTCCAATGGATCTTATAAAAATTATTATGAATTTAGGAACTTAAAATAATCCCAACTTGTTTATTACAGCTATGAAGGTCAAAAATTTAAAATGAGTCACCAGGACCTTTGCTGCCCCAGTTGAACAGAGAGGTGGAAGGTGTGATGGTTTTCAGGTTCTAGCAGAAATAGACCTTACAGGGAAAACAAGGAAGCTCCTGAGGTGACAATTAGATAAAAGTTCATTATTCAGTCAAAATGTCAACATGCCTTGCTCACCTGCCTTCCAACCTAAAAGAACTTAGTGCTCAGCAAAACCCTATTGTCTTTGTTGCTCCTCAGTGAATTAGAGAGTTTGAGTCAGTTCAGGCTTCACTCCATTCCAGTGAAGGCCCCTAGCCCCCAGACAAAGATATCCTTTGTTTCTCACATATTCATTCATCCGTGTCAGTGTTTGCTGGTCCAAACTTGGCTGACTTTGTTACCAACTACTGTCTTTTTGAATAATATGGCATAATTTCCCAAACTCAAGATTCTAATTTATAGGGCCAGCCAAATAGCTCAGCAGATTAAAGAGCCTGCAAGCAGATACAGGGGCCAGGGTTCAATCCCTGGGGTTACCGTGCTGGCCCTACCCATGGGGGCTTACTGAGAGGGTAACTGAGACTGGGTGTGGTGGTGCATGTCTGTAATCCCAGCTCTTTCGAGGCTGTAAACAGGCAGATCACTACGAGCCTGATCTAGTAGTGAAATGCTGAACACCCAGTAGACCCTTCCCTAAAATACAAAAAACAACAACAAAAAGAAAAATTTTAAAAGTATGAAACCAATTAAATTTCTTACTTCACTGTCTTAATATTTTGTTTCCGTTTGTTGAGGGAAAGCAAATTTCCAACTTTATCCTAGAAAATGAAAAAGACTTACCTACACTAAATTGAGCTAAATTTGTCATTTCTGAGCATACATACATGCACACAGTTGTGTACGTTAAGCAAGCATGAGCACAAATCATTGATTTCAAAATATTAACAGATGTCTTCTTCACTTTAAGCACATAAGCCAGTATACTTTCTAAATTACTATTTTTGCCACATTGTTACTTTACAGGGATCTAAATCTCAACTCATTATTTTGTGTAGAAAGTACAGCCTCTTCTGTTACCCCTGCACATGGATATCAGAGCAGAAAGTGAGATTCAACTTACACTGGGTATTCAGTTGACCTTGAATTTGTGATTTGGGCTCTCTCTCTCTCTCTCTCTCTCTCTCTCTCTCTCTCTCTCTCTGTAAACTCTCTGTAGACTCAGCTATAGATGTTAAAGAACATTTGCTTTATGGTATGGTACTTATATAATTTGTGCAATGTTTCTGTCTTTTTCTTCTGTGCTCCTGGAACCAGAAGCCCTCTGTACTCATTTATTTCTACTTGCTTTATAGGGTTTACTTCTCAAGTGCTCCTTTCCACCTTTATTCTAGGAAAGGAAAACGAGCTATCTACACACTAACGGGAAAAATGAGTGTGTGGACACACCACAACAATAGGATCTAAAAAAATAGAACATTATGTCTATGAGAAGGGATTTTTTTTCCTCTTCTAGATGTACTGCAGAGAGTCAGTGTCAGTGCTGTTACTACTCATTTTGTGTTTTAGCTACAGAGCTCTTCAGTGGACAGCTGGCCCCTCAGGATGGTGGCCTCCCAGGGTTAGAGACTATGAAGAAGGAAAAAAGGTACTTGCTATGGCTTGTGTCTCGTTATCTGCCCAAAGCCTTATGCAGTCATGGGGCAGGGACTTCTAGACTTTGTAGTTAATTTGTGATCCACTGAAATTATGGGTGTGAATGCTGCTGCAATTAAAGGTGTAAGTACTACAGCTAGCCTGGGGCAGATAGCCTGAATGCAATTTAAGGGAGACAAATTTGCTTTCTGTTGCCATTGTTGCTGCCGCTACTCCATTTTTTTTTTCTTTGCTGTTTTCTACCACCATGAAAGGTTGCTCTCTGTCTTGTGCCGCTCTGCCTTCAAGCCAGCTGATTATGGACTGAAACCTCCAGAAACTGTGAGCTAAATAAACCTTTCCATCCTTCATTTTGGATGTCGGGTATTTGTCCCAGCCACAAGAGAAGAGTAACTGAGACTGTACTATGTTAACGGAGGTGAATGAAAGAAAATTTACTTCAGTTTCTAGGATTCAGCACAATTAAAAGGAACTTTTGGAAAAACCAGAAGACATGCCTATGTGGAACTCCTTTATCTATACTTTTTACCTTGAAAAACTCTCTTTCAAGCTTATTTATATTTTAAAAATTTATTGAGAAAAAATTGCAGTGTGACAGCTTCAAAACAGGTTGGTAGGAGAGTTACAACAATTAATACATTGCACATTGTCATCTTTGTAGTAGTCATTCATAGCACAAGTTGCAGACATGACATCCTGTCCAAAACTACTAGTACAAATCCTTCTTCTTCTTCTTCTTCTTCTTCTTCTTCTTCTTCTTCTTCTTCTTCTTCTTCTTCTTCTTCTTCTTCTTTATTTTTGGTGGAACCAGGGATTGAATTCAGGCCCTTGCACTTGACAGGGAAATGCTTATTCTACTGAATCATCTCCCTGGCCCCTCTTCTTATTGACTTAAGAGAAAGTAGCTATATAGCTATCTTAACCATTTTGTATATACAGATACAAATTGTCCCTTATTTATATCACCTTTTTTCATTCAATTTTGTCAGAGATAGATATTCCATTGCTACCCAAATTTTGTAGGTGCATGAATTCAGCAAAATATTCCAATATAGTCCAGTAGTCCACAATAGTAGTGGGTTATCCACAGGACTGGCAATGTCCGAATCTGAAGACTTGAGCCTTCCACAGCTCAGCATATTAACATGGCTTC
Source organism: Octodon degus (assembly GCF_000260255.1). Taxonomy (NCBI): domain Eukaryota; kingdom Metazoa; phylum Chordata; class Mammalia; order Rodentia; family Octodontidae; genus Octodon; species Octodon degus. The sequence goes on along the minus strand of NW_004524704.1, from coordinate 6,965,146 downwards.
ACTTTTCATACCTTGTTTCTAAACTTTTCTGCTGGATGGTTAGGATCAAGATAAAGCAAGATTTATATAGCAAAAAATGTAACTTTTGTATCTGACATGGTCAGTCAAGTCCCCTCAGAACTTATCCTGAAACCCTGCACTGCACTTTGTAGATCCTTTGTCTGTGTCAGCCATGTAGATGAGTCACGGCCATTGCTTGACCAATTTGCTCTCTGTGAAAGCCTGAGAGAATGTTTTCTCTCCATGTGACTCTCCTTAGGCACATACTACACCATCAATTACATTCCTCAGGACATCCCTATGTCCTGAGTCCTCACTGACCTTGAAAAGCTAGGGTCAAAATGTTGGCTGTCCTTGCAGCCCTTCTTTTTCTCCAATTCTTCATCTGCAAACTTATGTTGTTAACCCTCCAGAAGAGAAGCCTATTATTTTCCTACAACATATGCAGGTGGGCTCAACTTCACTGTCCCTCTGAATATCAAACATCTTAGGCATAAGATGGAACATGTGTTTCCCATCAAGTATTGATATATTAAACTTTAAGTCTTTACTGAATATGGAAAAAGAATTTAAAAAAATATTTAAACATGAATAAATGCCATCCGTGCAATGCTAATTAAAACAACACTGAAATACCATCTCACCCCAGAAAGAATGTCTATCATAAAGAAATCAACCAACAACAAATGTTGGAGAGGCTGTGGGGAAAAGGAACCCTTCTCCACTGCTGGTGGGAATGTAGACTGGTGCAACCATTATGGAAATCAGTGTGGAGACTCCTTAAAAAATTAGTACTGGATATCCCATTTAAACCAGCTATCTCCCTACTGGGAATTTTCCTGGAGGAACTGCAAATGTCGTATCATAGTGATATTTGTGTACCTATGTTTATAGCAGCATGATTTATGATAGCCAAATCTTGGAAATAACCAAAATGCCTGTCACCTGAAGAATGGATGAAAAAGGTGTGGTATTTTTATACAATGGAGTATTATTCAGCTATAAAGAATGATAAACTTGAAGCCTTCATATTGAAGTGGATGCCACTTAAAGATATACTCACAAGTGAAATAAACCAGACCCACATGAGTAAATATCAGAGTCTCCCTAATACAAGAACTCAAAAAAAAAAAAGAAAGAAATACAAATAGAAAGGTCTAACACAATTAAAAGTAAAGCAAGAGGGCTGGGGAGATGGCTCAGTGGAATAAGCACTTCCCTGGAAAGCACAAGGGCCTGAGTTCAATCCCCAGTTCCACAAAA
>NW_004524704.1:6958424-6963728 GCF_000260255.1 Octodon degus | reverse complement strand
CAAGGAGAAAAGCTTTATCTCTATCTAAACAATAGCTTGCATAATGTTGCTTAGGTGCTGCACCCCGAGGCTACTGAGGAACTTTCATAGTTTATTGTAGCAGATGCATGCATTAACTCAGACGTTTTGTGGAATTGGGTTCCTTACATCATTTGTCGCAACCATATTCATCTTTAATGTTGGGCATTCACTGGAGTTGTCTCAGAAGAATATACTATGAGGAAATAATCTTGGGAGAGCTTGATTTTTTGTTTCTGGTGCCAAAGAATCAACATATGGCTTTCAGCTTGCCAAACAAATATTCTACTGTTGAGCCAAATCCCGGATCCCTGAGGAAATACCCTTAAAATCCCCACACTGTTATAGACATACCACATCCATATCAGCTAAACAAACTGAACTTCAGAAGAGCATCAATAAATAAATATATAAATTTGCTGCATATTTACCTGTTTAAATTTAGAGACCAAGAATGGGTTCTTGCTTTCATTCTGTTTCCTGGTCTCCCTACTATCGCCTTCCCTCCCCTCTCTCAGCTTTTATTTGTCAGTATCCAAATTTCTCAGGCAGTAACCCGATCAATGTCATCAGTAGTAAAGCTGCAGATGGGTAAGATGTAACTCATTCAAGCCCTAAAGCACTACTCAGTCATTTTTATTACTTTCTAACTTACTCTCAAATGTTATTTGGATGCACCTGAAAATTCAGAATTCTGCCTAATACTTCCAAAGCAATGTGTCTATTGTAGCAAATAGTTTAATTTTTAAAAGATATTTCCCTACAGGACCCAGTTTATTCTTCTGCAACTCTTTCTTCATCTTGAAATCTCTGCTCCTTGCCAGGCCTGACCAACAGTTTTCAAAGGCGAACACGCACAGCAGCGTGTGTTACGTGCCAGGAGCTGCTGATGGACTGCTGATCCCGTGCTGGAGAACTCACCACCTCTTCACAGCACACTTGTTTTAACTACAGTGTAGACTCTGGACTTACTTATTTGTATCTGACTCCAATGTTTAACTGTCAGTTTCCTATAGAAAAAAAGAAAACTCAACTTCAAACTCTGCTTCTTTGCCTCCACGCGGCCTTTCTTGCTGTTCTCCTGGAAGCTTACGCTGCTGTAGTACTGCACGGACTAGGAAGCTTGTCTCCCATCAGAGAGCAACAAACTGGCAAACAGAGAAGAAAAACACATCTGAAGAGCTGGTAGCCTAGATGAGCAAAACTATCAGAATAGAGATTCTAGACTGAAGATAAATTGAGTTTTAGGGCCGAGGAGATGGCTCAGTGGAATAAGCGCTTCCCTGGCAAGCGCAAGGGCCTGAGTTCAATCCCCGGTTCTGAAAAATATAATAAAATAAAATAAAAAGTTTTAAAGTCTTGTCCTTAGGTCTGCCTGACAATTTGTTCCTATTACTGTAGAAATGGAGCAAGTAAATAATTGTGCAGGTAAATATTTTTGCAAAGCAAATGAAGGGAAAACTGTTACATATTCTTTCTGCTGTGAAATACTTAAAACACAATAAAAATTATCCTTATCAGGCTGGGGAGAAAGCTCAGCATTCTAAGTTCCTGCCTGGCAAGTGCAAGGACATGGGATCAATTCCTGATACAGCACGTTGTGCTGACCATTGAAACCGGACATGGTGGCACATGCCTGTAACCTCAGCACTGGGGAGGGTGAGATGGGAGGATCACTACACGTCTGAACTGTGTAGTGAGATCCTGTGCCAAAATAAATAAACAAACAAACAAATAAATAAATAAATTGTACTTATCATTTTCAGAAAAAGTCTTATTTCCCTCCACATTTGCATTGGAAACCAAAACATCAAAGTTTGAAAATAACAGTGTGTGATCTTGAACCTATCATTCTGTTCTGGGCTCTTAGATTTCTACAAAAAATGGATTGGATAAGTTGCCCTAAGACTGCTAACATGTGAAGAAAGGATTTTAGATATGATGGCTTCAATGACCTCTCTAACTCTAAAATCACTTCATGTCATGGAAGCAAAGGCTGTAGCAAAGTCTTAGCTTACTAATTTTACTAAAAATGAAAAATGAGCAGCTTCTTTAAAAGCCGAAGACACTGTCTATAAACATTTGACATCTAATTTTCTATGATCTCACTAAATGCAGATTTTGATGCATTAATTCTGGGCTGGGACCTGCAATTTTTCTAGCAAGCTCCCAAAGATTGAGATGTTTCAAGTCCATTTGATTCCCTAGGATCCATTGTGGAGTCTCACCTATCAATAATAAATATTCATAACCAAGTCTCTCACAAGCATGGAGATACAGCCATGATCAATTATGAAGTCTCTATCAATAGTTAACCTAAGTGTTGTTCACATGTTTTCCCTCAGCTACTACAAAATAAAACTAAGCATTCAAAATAATTTTAGCCAAACACATTTTTTTTGTTTGCCTTTGCTCTTCAATTGTCTTACTTTTTATAAGTTAGTGATTTTTAAAAACTGATTGGCTGCTTTGGTCTCCTGTCCATAGAAAAGAAAACAGATATGTTGCCTCAGCTTGCATCTTCCTGCTTCTAGTAAAAGGGCCTCAAGATGCCGAGTTCATTCTTTCAAAAGTCATCACAGTGCAACAGGGAATATTGCTATATGGAAAGGGCCCGCACAGGGGCTGTGGGAGCTGTTTGCAATTTTCATTAATATTTCTCCTTCCTCAGTCTAATCTATGTCAGGCCCTGAACCTACGAATCTCACATTAACTTGGCCAGCCATCTGGTCTCTGCCCCAACACCAAAGAGTTGAAAGGTGTTTATTCCCTGCCCCTCATGCATACCAGCTTCATTCACAAATAATCAAATCACAATGCAAAAGCAACATGTTGTTCAGTGTATAATTGACGCTTTGCTTCTGGGGGTGCCTTTTATAACTTGAATCTGGTCATTTCACTCTGTCCAGGAAGATAAAATCTTTTGCATGCCAACAAGTAATATCAAAACTTTGTTATGATTCCTCCAGTGATTCTGATTTTGGAAGAACCACTACATTCAGATAATTTCCAGCGGGGCGTGGGGAGGAGTGTCACAGCATACACGACATCACTGAGTTCACAGGTTGCCCTCCTTCCAATAAAGAACTAACAGATGGGCCAATTCAGGTCCCGGACCTATTTTCTTGCTGTTTGTGTTGCTCTAAGATCTCAGAGGCTGAGGGGAGGTGGAGAAAGTGGGCTTTTGGGGATAGACAACAGACCACCCCACGGCTAGGGTTCGAATGCTCTCCTCAGTTGTCATTTTCTCCCTTTGTAAGGGTCTCATTTCTGGAATTCTCCATTATGCTTAGCCAGGCCCCCAAAACTCAACATGTACCAGCTATTCTGTGAGGATTTCTCTTAACTGGCCATATCTTGATAGTCTTTTTCTTGACTGAAACTACTTTTGCTTTTGAACATTTTAATATATAATCATCATCTTGAAATGAGTCTATTTTAAAGGAGCAGAGACTCCTGGAGACGGAGACCGCTGCCATTTGGAGTCGAACAATAAATACAAATACATGTATTAAAAGCCTGTGTTTAGGTTGCAGCTGGACAGATGCTTATCATTCCTTCAAAAGCTGAGAATAAAGATTTCATTGTGTTCTGACACTAATTATTTATGGCAAAGAATGGAGGGACTTATAAAGAGGTTGTTTTGTTTTAATGCAAGTCGTCAGCTGAATTCCAAATAGATTTTTGACGCAATTTACTCTGAATAATTAAAGATCGTACTCCAGATGTTGTTTAGAAACACACACACACACACACACACATACACACACACTATATATATATCCAGTAATATCCAGTATAAAAATATGCAGGAATACTGACATGACAATTTTTTTTTCATTTAAATCAAAATTAAGGTTACTTCCTAGCATAGTGTCGAGCACCTTAAGCATCAGAAAATCTGTTTATGACTTTATGAGACTGTATGAACTAGGAAGCTAGACTAGGTATCACAAATCTGAGAAAATGAGCAACAAGAAAAGGATTTTGCTTAGTGAAAAGCTGAGGATGGCTAACTAGTTCAACTCTCACTTTAGACACTAGGAAAACAAGGTCTCTTGGTAAGCAACTTGCTAGTTGGTGGCATTGTCCAGACTAGAACTGTGTCTTGACTGTAAGTCCAAAGATTTTCAACTACAGAGCACAACTACGGACTTACTCTGGAGTAACAAACGTGCCGTGTAACTGTGTTTAGATGACTATAAACACAATGAAGATATTACTACTGTGCTTTGAAGAAAAGAAATAGAAATTATAAAAAATGTAGTACTTATAAATCCAAATCTATGTTTTAAGTAAGAGAAGTCAAGCTATTCTCATGATTCCTTTTTGAAAAAAAAAAGTTTTTCAGCCAGCACAGAGAAAAACTGTGATATGTAATGGTTTAACTCTATTTTGGGAAGAAAATATCATCAAATGTTGTCTGCTGGAACATTGGACATACTTCTACTAGCTAAAATTGTGATCTGGCCATTTTAAGGATTTTTGGTAACAAGTTTTTCATTGAAAATTATTTCTTCAATATTATTAGAAATTATCTAAAAATATTTTGCTATTTACGTATAGACTTCTAAATCATAAATAGAATTTAGATTATCAAATTAATCCTATACTTGCTCCTCTGATAACCATATATTTCTTGCTTTAATTCATTTGAAAATAAGAAACTCCACTGCATTCAAAGGTAATTTGTCTTTATTGGATTGTACCTGTAACAACTTGAGTATTTTTTTCATTGAAAATTTTTCTTTTATTGTGTGATAAATCCATATCAAAACTGAAATTATGAAGTGGTAACTGATTTACAGGATTATATTTCTCCAATCTTGAATTTTGTAGAAATGGAAAGTCTCACCAAGTGAAATTAAATTTTCTGTGTCAAGGTCATAGGGAAACACTTAAATCATAAACCAAAGTTGGTACAGTTCTGCACCTACATCTTTTATGTTCTCGGTGGAGAGCCCAGGAGCAAGTCCTAGCCATTCTTCCCACTTAATTTTCAAAATTTCTGCTTAACTTAACATTCTCTGTGGCTGTCCCTACTATACCTTAAATCTCCCAGAAATATTCCTTTTTCCCCCCATACCTTGACGTTTCTCAGCATGATATTGAACGCCTCCCAAGTGCTGGGATTACAGGCACGTGCCACCATGCCCAGTCTCAATGGCCATCTCAGCGTGCCTGGGGGCAAGGCTGGCACAGTTGGCCTGGGGATCGAACTCCCAGCCCCTGCACCTGCCTAAGCAAGTGCTTTAATTTGTTGAGCTATTTGGCTGGCCCTGTTGA
>NW_004524704.1:6930503-6957689 GCF_000260255.1 Octodon degus | reverse complement strand
GCTTTGCTAAGCTTGTTCTAAGTAGGTGCTTTAGACCACTGAGCCATCTCTCCAGCCCAGAAGTATCTATATTTCTAAAGCAACATTAATAACTTGAGAATGAAACTTATCCTCAGACATGATTTTTAAGAGGATTTTGCAAGATTGTGCTAAGGAGAACTATAAATCGCCGCGGAGGGAGGCTACAGTCTCTCCTCTTGCTCAATGCTTCTCTGGCCTCTGCACAGGGAGAATTTTCCAGATCTTCTTTCTCCTCGCTCCTCTAACCTAACAACACGTGAACACTTGGCCAGAGGTTCAACCCTGGCCACATGTGATTATAGGCCTGGCATAAAAATAAATTAAATTTGGGGCCAGGGAGATAGCTCAGTAGAATAAGTGCTTCCCTGGCAAGCACAAGGGCCTGAGTTCAATCCCTGGTCCTGCCAAAATAAGATAAAATAAAATAAAATAAAATAAAATAAAATAAAATAAGTTCACCATCATCAACAAAAACAACTACAAACCCCTTTTAGAACTAATATTATGCAGGGACTTCTCTTTAAGTATTTTTAAATATGTAAATGTACCATAAATGTGTTTTAAAAGTTTTCAATTTTATAGGATGGAAATTCATCTAGATTTAATTTTTTCAAAAAGAAACTGAAATAACTTTAAAGATGCATCAATTGTAGGAAGTAACAAAAGGAGTTCCTGTGCACTCCCCAACCAGTTTTTCCCAATAATGTTATCATAGTAAAAAATGGCACCCAAAAACTAAAATAGAGCCAATTCTCTTACTCAGATGTCACCAGTTTTCTATGCATGCACTGGTGTGTTTTTGTGTGTCACTACATTCCAAATGCAGAGTGATTCTGTCATAGCTTCCCTTCTGGAGCTGCCAGCAGCTAGAAATCTGTCTTAGTTGTCTAGGTTCATCATTTCAAGGCTATGTGTGTGGAACCATGCAGTAGGGGATCTTTTAGATTGACTTGTTTCATTCAGTATAAAGATTCATCCACATTATTTATTTTCAAAAGTCACTCTGTTTTAATTTTTAAATAGCATTTCACAGTGTGAATGTGCAATATTCTTTTAAAATTCATCCACTGAAATACTTCTTGATCACTTTGGATTACTGCAAATAAAGATTCTAGGCATATTTTTGTGTACAAATAAAGTTTCATTTGTTTAAGATACTTGATCTATATTGCAATGGCTGGGGTATAAAAGAAGTACACGTTTAATTTTTTAAAGAAACTGACAAACTATTCTTCAGGGTGATTGAGTAATTTATATTCCTCACAGCAATACATGCATGATATTGTATACTGTATCATCTCCATTTGTGAAGAACTACTCCAAACTATTTAATGTTTAATTTTCATTATTATTTGCTTTCTATTTAAACAATCTCACAGCTGAATGACATTGTAGATAGGATTTTACTCTCTTTTCTCCCTGTAGCAGGTAATGTATTCTTTTGCCAGGTACTCATGAAGGAATCAAAGTTTTCATTCTACAAGCTTCTGAAAAAGTTGACTGTTGATAGTTCATAAGTGTGACCCTTTACAAGATTTTCTCTGGACTCAAGAGGGTTGGTTCACCCAAAACTATATCTTTCACCCTGAGGAAGCTTATATCCAAAGTTGGCTAGCGTAGGTACCTCAGTTACTATTCTCTTATTGCTAGGACAAATGTCTGACATTCAAAGTGAAGGAAGGAAAGGTTTATTTAGCTCACAGTTAGTGGAGGTTTCAGTCCACACTCAGCTGGCTCCAAGACAGAGTGGCACATGGTGAAGAGCAGCCATTCATCGTGGCAGCAAAGAGTGGAGAGCAAAGGAAGGAGTAATAGCAACAATGGCTGCAGGGCAAGTCTGTCTCCCATAAATTATACTCAGATTATCTACCTCAGGCTGGGTGTAGTACTTGCACCCACAATCCCAGCAACACTGATGCCCATAATCCCAGTGGATCATGAGTTAATCACAAATTCTAGAAGTCCACCCTATGACTGCATGAGGCTTTGGGAGGACAACTAGACCCAAAGCACAGCAGTAGGGATACAAAGATTCTGACTACCACACACAAGTGGGGATATTTCTGAAGTTCCAGTCTGCTCTCCTCATATCACTTATCTTCATCTTTGTTGTGACTCCATCCAAGTTCAATTCCTCTCTTTACCCACTCCTTCTTCTTCCACTTCTGGGAATTCATCTCTAGTGTATACCCCAATATACCTCCTGCATGGACCATTGTCCCCTTTTCTAAGGAACCCAACTCAAGACAGTTGATAGGAAGAAGAGCATAAAGAGAAGACTCTGAATTCAGATTTGAGAGTTGCATCACCTGTTTGTAAATCTTTGATTGAGAGCCTCAACCCCATTGTAGCAGCTTCATAGTTTGTAGTTTCACTCATAAAGGTGGAAAAGTTTACGAGAGTATCCTGGTATGTTTGCTCCCTGAGTGATATGGGAGAAATAGTTATTAAAACACCCTTGGACTGGATGGCTCATGCTGAGTGCTATTGCTGCATTAGAGAGAGTCAATTAAAGGCTAGCTACTGTTAATCATTAATTTAAAAAGAAGTTGGAATTTAGTAGGTATCTTTGCCAGCTTATACACTCATTTTATTGAAATAGATAAGCAAGATTTGGAAGGTATATTAGGGTTTTGGTAAAATATATGAATGATACATAACCCCTATAAATTTTTTGATTTGGATTATACTGGACAAGTTGTTAAGTTTTCAAAGGCTTTTGGCAGAAGTGGGTAAACTGTTTCTGCAAAGGATCAGAGAGTAAAAGGTTTCAGTTTTACAGACCGACAATGACAGACATTGCCTTTGCCTCTGCTATTGACCAAATACATCCAATGGGCCTGGCGATATAAAAGAAAGTATCTCACAAAGATGGCATCCCTCTAGTTTTGGGCCATGGCCTACAGTTTATCACTTCCTAGGCTAATGGCACAATGGGACATCTTTCCAGAAATCCCCTACCCAGAAGTAAAGAACAAATTAATGTGTCCTATCTTCCATAGCCCAGAAGGAAGCATGGCATGTTTTAGGCCCATTTGGGTAATAGGGAAAGCATTGTCTATATTTGCAGACAATTCCTTGAGTTATGCATCTGATAACATGAAGAATTTCAGTCTTTAGTGGGGTAGTGGGGTCCAGTGTAGGAAGGACCTCCACAGGAAGCCCAGAGTACAGTGAAAGTTCACCAACTAGCACTAGAGAGTTGTGTGATGTAAAAGATGACAAAAATTCTTTAGAGCAGGTGTAGAAAAGATAATAAAAAGTAACACATGAGTTAGTGTGTTAGAAGCTCAGATCTGTTTTCACTAATTGTGAAAACAGACACTTATTCTTTTTTCTATTCCTAAAGTCCCTGTACTGGATAGGAATCAAAGAAGCAGATATTCAGCAGTTATATGGCTCAATCACATGGAAAGTATTTTTAAGAACTGAAATCCTCTAGGCCTTCAAGCATATTGGCAGTGAATGACTTGGTGAATACATTTAAGCAAACAGCCAATGATTTTATACACACTAAATTTTGGAATTTATTGTTTCATGCTTTAAAAAACTCCAGTTTATAGGAAGAATTTCTATCAGGCATTGTAGATTACACTGGTTTGGGGCAGTTCTAGCAAGAGTCTTTTTGTATCAACATCCACAGGAATATGAAAGTCGGATAATATCGTTGGCACAAGAGAACTGATACTTTTGTTCTGTCTTTCCTGATCAACAGATGGACTATCCCATGAATTTAGCCTGATTTACAAAATGGTGAAGGTTTTAGGTTTTTAGTCTGCTTGGTTTGTAAAAGACATAAAGCTTTAATGCTGAGTAAGATCAAATTTGTGAGGTAACCCTTATTCACAGCTGGAGAGTGCTAGCAATTCCCAAGGTGAGGTAGCACAAGGGTTTATCAAGTCAGCTCAGCTCACCTCAGCCTGCAGTATAGAGAGACTCAAGATGCAGTGCTGAGGCAAATGAATGTTCCCCGCCCTGCTGGGAGAGCAGGAGGGGGTTAGCTGCCACTGGCAAGGAATTCATGTCACAGGAAAGTCACGGGCCTGGTAAGCAAAGTTGGAGGAGGGAAATAAGTAGACTGGCAATATGAAGGGAACACAGGCAGGGTTTTCTAGGCCAGCTATGCACTTGGGCAGCAAGAAGATGACTCTGATTTATAGCTGAAGTTTGTATACCACATGGTTTCTGACCCACAACCTTGGCTTCCTGGGTAGAATATGATGAGACCGATAGCATCTGGACAGCAGGCACTGAGCTCAGTGATTTCCATGAGTTGTTACACTTATTCTTCATAGAATTTACAAGATCATAGTGTTATTATTTCTATTTTATATGCAATAATTTTTAAGGCTTATAGAATACTAGAAAATCGAGCTTCCAAGTTTACCTTATTCCATACCTCATAAAGAAAATATTTACGCTTTATTTTCTGGTAAGAAAATGAAAGATTAAGTGAACAATTTAATTTTCAGGTCAGTTAGTGGGTCCAGTTTATTCACTTCACTAATTCGTACTAAAAGAAGCTATTTATAGGTCCTACATCTTTGATTGGGTACTCCAGAATGCCAATAATGCCCAGCTCTTCACTGCTGATCCTTGCTTGCTTGCTTTTTCTTTCTTTCTTTCTTTTTTTCTTTCTTTCTTTCTTTCTTTCTTTCTTTCTTTCTTTCTTTCTTTCTTTCTTTCTTCCTTCCTTCCTTCCTTCCCTCCTTCCTTCCTTCCTTCCTTCTTTCTTTCTTTCTTTCTTTCTTTCTTTCTTTCTTTCTTTCTTTCTTTCTTCTTTCTTTCTTTTTTTTTTTTTGCTGTACCTGGGATTGAACTCAGGACCCTGCGCTTGCCGGGCAAAAGCTTATTCTATGGAGCTATTTCCACAGCCCTTTGATCCTTGCATTTTTAATAACAAATAGAAGAGTGGTCTCAATTATTTATTTAACAAATTGCTGAATTTTGTCTTGCTGTTGGAAATGACAGACAATGGAGAAACCTGCTTGTATACTTTCAAGTGGAGCACATTCCAGAAAGATGGTGAAGAATCTTCTGGAGTGACTGGCTTGTTCTAATTGTTATTTGTTTCTATGGTTCAACAACACTGAGTTTAACATATCAATACTGGATGGAAAATACCTGTTCCATGTTATGCCTAAGATGTTTAATATTCAGACAGATAGTGAAGTTAAACCCAACTGCATAAGTTGTATGGTAATAATAAGCTTCTCTTCTGGAAGGTTAACAACTTAAGTTAGAGGACCAAAAGTTAGAGAAATAGAAGGGCTGCAAGGACAGCCAACATTTTGACCATAGGCTTTCCAGGTCGGTGAAGATTCAGGACATAGGAGCACCTATACTGTAACAATGTGTAACTCAGTTGTGTCCTGTAGAGAGCCCATGCCGCGAATCGCGGCTTCAGAACCAAAACTCCTAGGGACCATTGGGTGAGGCCTGCTGCAGCCCTTGAAGCCTGCGCTAGATTACCCCTCCCACCGAGTGTGCCAAGATGGCGCTCATTTCCTGCTTCCGCAGTCGCTATACACCCGCCTATAATGATGTAAGATACCTTCCCTGAGATTGTAACCAATGGCGCTGTAACATGTATCAACCCTCGATTGGACAGTGTGAGGATATAAAAGAAACGCTCCGCGACGTGGAGGGTCAGAGACAGGAAGAGGGACGGAGAGAGGAACTGTGCTCTCTCGGGGCGCATCACTCAGGAGAACGATTAAAGCCTTTCCGCCGCACAAATCGTGTTGAGTGCTTTCCTGCTGGACGGGAGGGCGCCCGACAGTGTCCCAAATTTTCTGATCAAGGAGATTATGGGACCAAAGAGCAACATGATCGATGACATAGGGTGTGCCTAAGGAGAGTCAGCTGGAGAGAAAACATTCTTTCAGGCTTTCACAGAGATTAAACTGGTCAAGCAATGGTTGTGAGTCATCCACATGACTGACACTGACAAAAGACTGCAAAATGTGGTACAGGATTACAGGATAAATCCTGAAGGTATTTGACTGACTTTATCAGATACAAAAGTTACATTTCTTCTTATATAGATCTTGCTTTATCTTGGTCTTAACCATCCAGCAGAAAAGTATAAAAATGAGGGATATAAAGTAAAGATATATAATATGCTGAGCTGTGAAAGGCTCAAGTCAAAAACTTTTGTTGATAACCCACTACTATTGTGGACTGCTGGACTGTGTTGGATTGTTTTGCTGAATTCACTTACCTATAGTATTTAGATGCCAGTGGAATACCCATTTCTGACAGGACTGAACAAAAAAAGGGGATACAAAGGAAGGACCATTTTGTATCTCTATATGCAGAATAGTTAGGATAGATATATAGCTACTTTCACTTAATTCAAGGAAAAGAAAGATTTGTACTAATAGTGTTTGGACAGGATATCCTGTCTGCTTCTTGTACTATGGATAACCACTAAGAAGATAACGATGTACAATGTATTAATTATTGAAACTGTCCTATTAATCAGTTTTGAAACTGTCTTATTGCTGTTTGTTTCTCAATAAAATAAAAAAATAGAAAAAAATTCAACTGAAGTTTAAAATAATAGAAGATATTGTTAAAGTAGAGCATCTAATTCTGGCCTTCAAAACTATCCCAAATATCTTGGATTATTGAACATTTTTTTATTTTGTACTTGACAGCTCTCTAATTATTGTTATTATTAATTTTTGGTATTCAATAAATACTTGTCAATTGAATAAATATATTTTCCTATTAAAAATTTCCAAAGTGAAAAAACCAACAAAACAAAACACCAGTGAGGCCCAACATGGTTTCTAGTTCCTTTTTATTTTATTTTATTTTATTTTATTTTATTTTATTTTATTGAGAAACAAATGTCAATGTGACAGTTTCAAAACTGATTAATAGGACAACCTCAATAATTAATACATTTTACATTGTTATCTTCTTAGTGGTTATCCATAGTACAAGACGCAGACAGGATATCCTGTCCAAGCACTATTAGTACAAATCTTTCTTTTCCTTGAATTAAGCGAAAGTAGCTGTATATCTATCCTAACTATTCTGCATATAGAGATACAAAATGGTCTTTCCTTTGTATCTTCTTTTTTTTGTTTAGTCCTGTCAGAAATGGGTATTCCCTTGGTATCTAAATACTATAGATAAGTGAATTCAGCAAAACAATCCAACACAGTCCAGCAGTCCACAATAGTAGTGGGTTATCCACAAAAGTTTTTGACTTGAGCCTTTCACAGCTCAGCATATTATATATCTTTACTTTATATCCCTCATTTTTATACTTTTCTGCTGGATGGTTAAGACCAAGATAAAGCAAGATCTATATAAGAAGAAATGTAACTTTTGTATCTGATAAGGTCTGTCAAGTACCTTCAGGATTTATCCTGTAACCCTGTACCGCAGTTTCCAGATCCTTTGTCAGTGTCAGCTATGTGGATGAGTCACGGACATTGTTTGACCAATTTGCTCTCTGTGAAAGCCTGAGAGAATGTTTTCTCTCCAGCTGACCCTCCTTAGGCACACTCTATGTCGTCGATCATATTTCTCTGTGGCTCCATACTTTCCTTTATCAGAAAATTTGGGGCACATCTGAGTTACATGATGTTGCAGTATAGGTTCCTAAGTCACAGTTTCTGCACCAAGTGACACTCAGTAAAGTTTTCACTTTTTATGTTTTGAATTTTAAACTTTTAATCTGTGGTAAAATATTTATTACCTTGAATTTTACAAAGCATGGGAACCTCAGCTATCATATCCAAGGGCAAGGGAAGTCTTGGAACTGGATCTATGCACTGGGCCATCTGAGGTCTCCAGGGAGATACATGGGGAGCTAACCTAGAAGAGGAATGCAGCTAAGTGAAGGGACAGTGTACGTGGTCTATGCCAAAGCTCTTGTTGACAGTGGGGGATTTCAGTGCGGATTTCTGAAAGTGGTGTCCACTGGCAAATTTTAAAGGAAGCATTGGAGTTTTAAGTTTCTTCCCATCAAATATCAGAGTCCTTCCAGGAAGCAGCACAGCCACAGACGATAAATCAGTGGTCTGGGCAGCAGAAGGGTCGCTCTACTCTGTCCACAGCAGCTGTGGAGGAAGCAGCAAAATATTTTAAACATTGAAATTGAACAAATGCTCTTTTAAACCACAGCTTTTTAAAAATGTGGTGCTGGCAGTAAGACACACACACACACACACACACACACACACACACACACACACAGAGCCCATTGTAATGGCAAGGTAGAATGAATTGGAGGTGTTCCTACTCGACACTGCCATTAAGATTGCTGAGCCTTCTTCCTCTATCAACATTATTTAGATCGAGTTGATGAATAGAACTGTTCAGTTAAGCTGGATCCTTGAAGATAGGCCTGACAGGCCCATCAATTACTGGTACAGGAACAGGGATATCTCCAACTATAATAGTGGATTTGTCTAATTCTGCTTATACTTTTATTAGTTTTTTGATACATTTTAAATATACAATATACATGTAAGGGGCTGGGGATATAGCTCAGTGGCATAAGTACCTGCTAGGCAAGTGTAAGGTCCCAAGTTTGATTCCCAGGACCAAATATATCTGTAGCTATAAAATATATAAATATAAAAGACACCTATGAATTTATTCTATACATGAAATATATATATATATATATATATATATATATCCATTATTTGTCTTTATTTTTCTGTATTTTAGGGAAGGGTCTACACGGTGTTCAGGGTCTCACTACTAGATCGGACTCATAGTGATTCTTTTGTTTACAGTCTCCTAAGAGCTGGAATTACAGGCGCACACCACCATGCCCAGTCTCAATTGCTGTTACAGTGTGCCCTGGGGGAGGGGCCTGCATGACAGGCGGGAGGATCAAAATCCCAGCCATTGCTTGCAGGTGCTTTAATCTGCTGAGCTATTTGGGCGGCCCTATTTGTCTTTTTAAATTGGATTACTTTATACCATTCCCATATAAAGCCATTGTTGATATAGCTGGATTAAAATTAATATGTTTATACTTTTTTCCATTGCTTTTTGAAAAAAAAATTTTCTACTTCTTGCACTTGTTCTCTGTTACTGTTTCAATTTTCTCTCTCTCTCTCCCACTCCATCCCCCTCTGTCTTGCCTGGTCTGGTTCTAACTGAGCATTTTACTTACTGCTACTTTCTTGATTATTTTAATATAGAAAAATAATTATTCAAAATTGTAGTTGCTTGACTTTGCAATGTATAAAGGGATGACTCTACATCCACTTGCAAATAATAATTCATTCCTTCATGGTAGCACGGGGATCTTAGAGTATTGCCAATTTTATTCTCATGTGCTGTACAGCATAGCTTCTGTTTGTGACACTTACCCCAACACTGTAAACTTCTAATGTACTTTTGATATTATTCTAATCATTTTCCATGATTACTTAGGTGATTTTTTTTTATTTTTATTTATTTATTTATTTATTTTGTGGAACCGGGGATTGAACTCAGACCCTTGTGCTTGCCAGGGAAGCACTTATTCCACTGAGCCATCTCCCCGGCCCCAACTTAGTTATTTTTTATCTAGCAATTGAGAAAAAATAACAATTTAGTTTAATATCCTGTGTTCCTTTTCCGGTAGTCTTCCTTTCTTTATGTAACTCCAGTGTCCTCACTGAAATAATTTTACTTCTTCTAGAAAAATGTAATTTACATGGTTTTTATGGTAGGTCTGCTAATGACAAATTTATTCAAATTTTTGTCTGAAAAACTCTATCTCCTTCAGGTCCAAATGATATTTTTGCCAGATATAGCAGTAGTGCAGGTTGAGAATTATCTCAACTCTTTGGCTATTTATTTCTAGTCTCTTTGTGTTTGTATCCATTTATGACAAGAAATCTACTATTTAATTCCTTTTCCTCTATAGGGAAAATATTAGTATTTTTCTCCCATTTTCCATTACCTTTTCTTTGCATTTAAGTTTGGGAAGTTTCCACTGAGAAGTTTCCGTTCACCCTGATTTCTGAGTTGTCTCCGCTATATGCGTGCGTCCTGAAAATCTTTCCTGTATTAATATCAGTGCTTCTTGATTTTTATGACTTCCTTTAGATTTTTCTAATCTTCGTCTTTCGCAATATGACACAGGCATTCTTGTGTGTTGTTCTAGTTTCCCATTTGAGCCCTTAACATATGAGTTATAGTTATTTTAAACTGCTTCTCCGACCTGTGCAATATCTACATCATATCTTAGGTGGCTCTGATTATGGGCTTATTTCTTCAAGCAATATCTTTTTGTTTCCCTTTAGTATGTCTTAACCATTTTTGTCGAGTTAGACAGGATGTATCATGTATTAGGAGCCATGAGAAATAGGTCCTTAATATGAGGCTTCCTGTCATCCGCATCATTGTTCGTATTTGCTGTAGCAGAAACTTGCAGAAGTCTCCATTTTCTTTAGTGCCCTTACTTTTGTCTCCTTTGCTGTCCTTGGGTGTCTTTCAAGACTTCTTTCAAATACAGTCCGTGGCATTCAGTTCCCTCAAGCATAATCAACTATTATTGTAGTGATGGCTGTTAGAGTATTGTTAACAGTTGATAGCTTAGGATGGGTCGACTTATGATTTTTTTTTTAATTTGAGAAGACACAAATGCAATACACACTCAGTAAAAACTGTACATTGAAGTTGAAATTTTGATATTTTCTGGGATAGTAAGTAATGAATACATGCTGCAGCCATTTCTCAATGCTGGGCAGTGAGGGAGAGTTTCAACTTCCAGACAGCTGTCCACATAGGAGAAACCAGGGCTGCTCTGCGCTGCAATGCACTGTGCTCCTCAGCTATGACATTTCCTGAATTACATGCATTACATACAGTTTTGACTTACAATATTTTCAGTTTACAATGATCACATGGGGACATAATCCTATAAATTGAAATGGATCTGTGCAAGAGATGGGGAATGTTCTGTAATCTTTTGATTCAAGCCCATTCTTTTAGTAAGGCTGCTTCTCTGAGCTGTGAGAGGTTTCACCAGTGTTCTTCATCTTCATTTTCTTCCATTAGATAAAACAGAAAAAATCAAAGACGACAGGAACTGTATTTCCCTGCCTTGGATGGATTGGGTTCTGTAAATTGTTTGCTTTCGGAGAGAAGATCTTGGCTGTGGGGAAATCTTTATATACTCACATATTGCTAAATGCTTAATTCAACTAGACTTGCCAGGCCTACCAGGAGGTTTTTTTCTTGGCTTGTTTTGAGAATCTTGTGGGATTCTTAGTGGAGAAACTCATGGATCCAGAGCAACACTGCCAGCACTGTGACCCTGAGAGTTTATTCCTCTGGAGTTGGACTGTGTCCACCCATTTTAGCTCCAGTTACTCATCAACATTATTGTTTACTCTTCCAACAACTCGTGACTCCAGTGGCTTGGGATTTAGGTAACAAGACTTTGGTTCTGTGTTTCTAAATTTTGTGTTACACTCTTTGACCTCCATTTTCTGACCTCAGTTCTCCAAGAAAATACATTTGTTTGAAAACATATTGCAAGGATAGGCAACATTTTTCAAACTCTTTCTACCAGCAGAGGTAAAACCAAAAGACAAAAGTTCTTTTCATTTGTTGAAATTATACCCTAACTCCACAGCCAACTATAGCAGTAGCTATGGTATTTGGTAGTAGGTACATGAAACACTGAATTGGGAGCCATATTTTCAATGTGATCTGTGAGTTATGTTGCGTAACTTGCCTGTGTCAGTTTTCTTGACTATCAATTCACTTACGTTTATTTAGATTGGGTTTTGCTTTAGGTAGATCTTGGAAGACTAATTTACTCTGGTCAAAAAACCAAAAAAATTATAAAAATATATGACATGATATGGTATTGTCAAACATTTATTTATTCAGTGGAAGTGATTTGGGAATTTTAACACATAGAAATTTAAAGCATTCATCTTTATCTCTTTATCTTCAAAGAATACTAGAGTCTGAGGCACTAAACATCCAACAGGAAGAGTGTGAAATACAATAATATCGTGGTTCACGAATGCTTCTGTTTGTGAGCAATCTGGCTGGCCGATAAAAACTTGGGGCAAAATTTTGCTTCTCTTTACAAACTCCACATCGGGTGACAAACATGACTACACAAAAGTTGTCTGCACAAACACAAATGCAACTATCTTCCTCAACGATCATAAAACAAGTTAAGTTCATAAACTCAGAGACTACTGTGGATAGACAGACAGACAGACAGACACTACATTACATTTAGTACAAATATATACGGGGTAAAATATGATCAAGATACTTTATATCTGCACTGAGGAGTTTTTATAAAAAGTAATTAATTTTCCTTCTATAACCTTTTACATTTATAATTAATGTAACATGTATAGGGAGGAAGTTTTCTCTAGCTACTATGTCATGTCAAAGTTAATCATTGTAATTTTCACCCTGGAATATTGTTAATCACAATCTATCTAGAACTCCTTTTGCTGTCTATTAGAGGGGAGATAACTTAAATTTCTTTCCTAGTGATCTATTCTCTCTTTAAATGTTGCTAATCATGCCATCAACACTAACTTTAAGCACACTGTAAAAACATTGTATAGGACTGAAAAATTTTGGATGCCTGCTGACAACACATTACGCTACAGAGCAGACATTGCACCTCCATCCCTGAAAGGTGTACAACTCATGTACAATTTAGCTAGTGTTGCTTAGCACAAATGATATGCTGACCTTTAATGGTTTTTAACTTGAAGGAGGGTAGACATAAAACAGGAAAAATACATAAGAGCTAATGGTTTATGGTGGTAAGTTCTGTGACACATGTATGTAGAACTACGCTTGGGGGTAATTTAGCCAAACAATGGATGAGGGGTTATGAAAGGTCAGAAGGCAGAACATGTGTCAAAGTCCAATGTTAATTTTATGCATTGAGGAGGTAGGAATGGCAACTTCATGTATCATCCTTGTAATTTGTACTGGCAGGCTTGACATTTAACAGTTAGGTAAATATATACACATACATACATATATACATATATGTTTCATCTATTACTGATATCTATCTATCATCTATCTATCTATCTATCTATCTATCTATCTATCTATCTCTCTATCTAATAGGTGCAACTGGAAATGTAAGAGGTGACCAAGTTTAAATATTGCATAGCTAAGATTCTGTCACACCAATTTCTCATCAAAAGTTTCAAATGGGTGACTAGTAAACAAAAGTGGTTTAATGTATTTCTTTCTTTGGATTCGTTTTGAATTTACTTTTCTGTCCAACCCATTTCTTGCCCTAGACATTGATAAGAAGTGGGTTTATTAGCAGATACTTGTAAATAATAATAAAAAATACTTTATGAGATATTTTAGAACAAGAAGAACTGCACAAGATGTTAAGAAGTTTATTTTCCCTGAGAATTTCGAAACTAAGAGAATCTCCTTTCAAAAATGTTTTGGGGGAAGCTGACTAGAGAGGTTAATGAAGGCTGCTGGAAGATGACCTTATTGGGTTCTCCAGCCAGACATTTCAGTGATTCTGTGCTTTGTAGGGAGTTGCAAACAAGCTTTGCAAGTTCATGATAAAATTTGCAAAGCTGCTTATGGTTTCGAAGGATTATTGGTCTCCGAGCTGGTGGATTAGGCTTTATGCTTTAATGTGCCTGTCCTGCCAGACAGAAATGACACTGCTCCTTCAGCTTCAATAGGCTAGGCAATGTCAATTATTTTGCCAGTCCTGGCAATACTGAATTCTCTGTGTACCTCAGCCAGTGCTTATGTGGTCAAGGTCATACAGATTGCCAGCAACATATTCTGTATTTGTTGGCAAATGTGGAAAAAGTTGAAGTTAATTGACCTTGCAAGAGATGATTAGAAGGAAGTTCATAAAAGCAAAGACTCTCTGGATGGGAGTCGCTCTCAAGTTAATAAAGATCTCATTGTATACAGGAATCTACTCAGGGTCTTATCTGCTCATACTTTTAAGAATATGAGATAGTGTAGAGATTCTTCACAGGTAATTCCCTAGGACAGACTTTGTGATTGCTCAAATATATAGCAGTATTATTTTAGGTCACCATTTGGAACCAAGGAAAATACCAGACAAAGGGAATGCATCCCAAGAGGAATGAGATGGCTATGAAGAAAAATGAGCAAAGATGGTACAGGCTCAATTACTAACTCTCACGGGCACCAGTGCAGAATATCCTACATCCAGCAGAGCTATGGATCATCAAATAATTATATCGACTCTGGAGCCACTCAGACTTATTCGCGGATGTCCTTGTGGAGGATCAAAGTGTGCAAAGCTGGAAGAATGAGTCAGAATGGCACAGCATTCCTTGGGTCACAAGGCAAGAAGCCGTTGAATCTTAGAGCATCACTGTTTAGTACCGAAACATAAAAGAACACTTGAGTTTTTCCCAATGCTTGGAAAGAGTAGTCAAGGATTTTCCACAGGAATTTGTAATGCTACTCGTAACATGTACACAGTGATGTCCCATTCCTCTGGTTCTTTCTTCATGTGCATCAGTATGATGAGGAAATGGGCATCAAAACCCCCAGAACCATGTGTGAATATCACACTGCTTCTCTAATATGAGAAACCAAACATGTGTATGACAGATATTGTGAGGTAGGAAGAAAGCATTCCAGTGGGAAGGAGAACTAGAAAGGGGCAAGGAGGAAGGAAGGAAGGAAGGGAAGAGAACAAGGAAAGATTAAAAATTGAAAACAAAGATTTTGTAAATAAGGAGGTGAAGAGGGATTGAAGGGATGAGAGGGGAATGGAAAAAAGAAGTCAGCATGTATCACGTACAAGTTCAAATTCCCCATGATGAATGTGATCATTATGTATATTCTAAAATGAACCAATACATCTATCTATCTATCTATCTATCTATCTATCTATCTATCTATCTATCTAGATATATGTAAGTCAACCTAAAAAATGACTCAGAAAAAAATGCAAAAATAAACAAGCAAACAAAACACAAATGTTCACTCCTTCCCTTAGAATTTCTCTTAGAACTAGCCAAAACTTGCCTTACCAAAGCCTGAGGAATACAAGGGGGTAAAGCTAGTAATCAACTCACTAAAACCAAGGTAGGAAGTCGTAATTATTTTGCAAAGTTAAAGAATACAAAAGGCTCTTGGAAGCAGCAAACCAAAGCTCTGAGAGAATCTAATTGGAAGTAAGTAAAAAAGTTTTCAAATAAATAAATACAAAAAAGAAACCACCCCAAAACATTTGTACTTTCTTCAGTATCAGTCCAACAAAATGTGTAAGGATTCTAACTGGGTACCACAGCGACACGTGCCTTCAGTGCCCATTGCTAAATGCTTATTGACAATATACCTGGGTTTAGATAATTGGGGTGGATTGACAACTGGTGGTCAACTTGTAACACTTGGCTGTACTGAACCAGCATGGCTCTGGGTATGGAAGGCCTACCTGAAGATTGTGGCCAGCAACATAAAAGGCAGCAGAACTGGGGAAGAAGAGAGGCTGTTAGTGAAGCTGTTGGAAAGTTGTAGGGAGCTGCTGATTCTCTTGGAGGAGCTTGTCATGCTGTTTTTCCTGATGAACTTGGCTGTTCTCATTGTCAAAGGAGGTAAGGACCTTGGTGTCACTGAGCATGATTATAGTTCACTTGGAGGAGCTCTGGTTCTCACTTTGAGCGTTGCTTTCTGGCTCTGGTGAGTGCGGGGGTGGGGGAGATGGCACATAGCTCTGTCTCCTGTAGAAGCTTGTTGTATTGCCTTTCCTGATGGGATCTTAGCTTTTCTCCTCATTGGAGGACATTGGGACCTCTTTCTGAAGATGGCTGTGGTACTTTCCATGGGAGCTTTGATTCTTTGAACATTGTTTTCTGGCTTCAGCTCAGCTCCCTCAGCCTGCTAGCACAGATCCTTCATCCCACTGGCACAGACTTTCCAGTTTCCACCGCTGACTTTGGGGTCTTCCTATCACAGATCCGTGAAACAATGTCTCTGCACGAGACACTGTTGTGGGCTATAGGCCTCCAGTTGGACACATGGAAGGCATTGCTAAGAGCTGTATGTCCTCAGATGAACTCATGAAGGGTATCAGCACCCTGACCCTCATCTGGATTCTTTGGTCTTTAGTGTATGGACAAATTTCCTGCACTCTTTGTGTATGATACTTTGGCTATTATAAAACATTATTATAATTAAGGGGCCTGTATTATATTGTTTCCCTTGCAAAGCCCCACATTTTAACAATATTGACATTTATTTACAGATATCATAAATATTCTAAAAGCTTTGTAGAGCCCTGGATTCTCCAGCCCTGATCATTTGGTATGGGCCCATATTTAGTTCATGTTTAAATGCCTGCCAGCAGAGATTTCATGCTCTTCATTTTGGGAAAGAGTTTTGTTTTTGTACTCTCCCAAGTGAATAGTAGGTACTATGGCTACAATACTTCTTCATACTTTCAGCAAATCATATTTCTAATTATTTTTCTAGGCTGTTTTCCTTCTTATGTTTTCAGCATCTAAAGAGTTTACATTGTACTTCCACATTGCTTTGTTTTGTGCCCCTTCTGGTTGTTTGAAATATATGCCTTGTATTGTGTCATGCCACACATGATCAGACGACCAAAACCAGAATTTTCACTAGAAAGAAAAACAATTCAGTAGTGAACCAATTGTAACAGAAAATTTAGTCACAGAAAATGATATTCACTTCCATTTCTCTGCTACCTATACTGTTCACCTAGCATTGATAATAAAGGAAATTGTGAAGTCAACCGTAAAATTTAAATTCCCAGGAAGCCAAAAAGAACCGTAAGATGGACCACGCTGATAGATGGAAGGGGACACTGAGTCTTGGGAGAGCAATCAGGAGTGGGCATGGAGTCCCCTGTTTTGCTTGCCCTTCTTCTTGAAAAGTCATCGTATATTACAAAATAAATCCTGAATTTGGGGCTTGGGAGATGCTTCAGTAGCATAAGCGCTTCCCTGGCAAGTGTGAGGGCCTGAGTTCAATCCCCAATTCCAACAACAACAACAACAACAACAACAACAACAACAAAAATTCTGAATTTATATCTATAGAGATTAAATTCAAATAATTTTGAACAATAATGTAAAAATGAGAATTTAGAAAATACAGAATTTAACTTTGATGGTCTTTTGGAGCGCTCATACACTTTATATCAACCAATTCTCATCTACCTTTGAAGTACAAAAAAAAAAATTGCTCTAAGTTTGTGACAGTTTTACAGTGGAGTTTTCCTCATAAGGTTATTTTTCCTCCTAAATAACCTTACTATGTTGACACTCTTTGGACATGAATTATTTTGCCCTCCACAGAATACACTTCTGCTTTCAGGGTAGGGTTGGAGATCTGTGTGGAAGGATTTGTCAAGGTACCTGCAGAGCAAGAGTATTCTACTGCAAGAGCTGACTCATTAATTTCCAGGCAGATTCATAGTGTAAGAACCAACAGCCGAGAATTCATAACTTCTCCACAGGGCATAGGAGAGGTGGCGATAGGTTCAGTGATCCGTCATGTCTGCTAGAGTGCAGTCTAGTTCAGTCTTTCATGGTTTTTTTTTTTTTCATATGTTTACAATTGTAAACAGATGTTATTTAGATTAGATTGAGCTAATGGAATTTTTAACAGAAGCGTTGCCTTATTATTTGCTGTCAGTAATGCTGAAATATACAATTTACCTAACTGAACTCTTAGTGGTGAAATTTCCTTAACTAAATAAATTGTAATTTATTCATAATTACTAAAAATCTTTGCAGATTTATATGATTGATAGGACCAAAAATATAGTGTAAGGTATAGCTCATTTTGAATCATATAATCTATTGTAAACTTGGGGGACAGCTACTAAAAAAACCCAGAAAAACTAAAAAGCAAGTGTTTAATACTATAAGAAAAGCAGAGCAGCCCACTGGAGGAGCTTATTGACTTCATTTTGTCAGATCCCCCCTTCCTGGAGTGCGTGGAGTCACTGATGTTGCCACCAAGATTGCAAGATCTCTAAGAGAAAATGAGATGATTCATCAAAATGAATAGGTATGGATTCGGGTAGTTTAAAACAACCCCTGCCCATTGCCTAAACATATAACTGAGATTCTCTGTTAACTTCAGTGAGGGACGTTTGGCATTAATCTCCTTGGCTGAATCTTATGTGATCATTCAAGGAACACCAGAAAGTGTGTGTCATGTGTTATGTTAGAACTGTGAGAAAGGACAACACGGTCCTTCGCTTACAGGGTTCATACACCTCTTTAAGCAGATATAGTCTTTCTTTATTTTCCCAGAGTTAGTCACGTATAATTGACCAATCATATTTCTATACATTTATTGTTTGCAAGCAATATTTTGGGTTATGTGCTAAATAGCCTCAAACAAGCTAATTAGCATAGGACTTTTATATTTTCATATATTCTTGTTTTTTATTCTTTGTTTTGGAGAAACACATTAGATTAACCTTCATAGCAAATTTCCAGTGTGCAGTACAGTTTGTTAGCTTCAGTCATGTTGTTACGCATTGACTGTCCTGAACTCCTTCCAATCGAAGCCTTCTTACATGTACCTTTGAACCATTTTGCCCCCTCGTTCTTGTACACTCTTGTACCCACACTGTGGCAACCACCCTTCTACCCTCTAAATCTGAAAGTGTTACTACTTAGACTCCTCATGTTACTGAGATTTATGAAATATTTGATCTCCTGTTTTTGGCTTATTTAACTTAATGCAATATTCTTTAGATTCTCCCATGTTTTCACATGTATAAGCAGGTTCTTCCTTTTTAAGGTCCAATAATATTCCGTTGTATGCACATGTGTGCTTTTGTATATAATTAGATTTTCTTTATCTATTAATCCATCACTGGATATTTAAGTTATTTTTCCACATTGGTTATTCTGAGTAATACTATAATATACACAAGTTTTTAAGCATTTCTTGAAGATAGAGTTTTTGTTTCCTTTGATTGTTTACACAGATGTAGGATTACTGGATTATAAATTACTTATAATTTAAATTTTTGAGAAACTTTGACACTACTTTCCATAATTTCACACACATTTATATTCCTAAAAAAAATGTGAATTCCATGCTTTTCCACATTTGAACCAACCCTTGATTTGTTGTCTTTCAGTGTGAAGACTCTGGGTTTTATCCCCAAAACTTGGGGGTGAAATAAACCAAAACCTTTTTCCTTTTCTTCTTGTAGTATTCTAATCTCAAGTCTTTTATATCTTTAACATATTTGAGATGGGTAGTTGTTTGTGCTGTGAAGTAAAGGCTCTATTAAAATAGTAGCCATTAAATTCAATGATATATTTGAAGAATCATACTGATGTGTATAATGAAACCCTTCTACACTGTTGGTGGGAACGTAAACTAGTGCGGCCGCTGTGGAATTCAGTATGGAGGCCCCTCAAAATAGAAATGTAAGGATGCTATTTGGCTCAACCCACCAATCTGCGGAATATTCCTGAAAGGGTTACAATAAGATCACTATAGCTCTATCTACACACTGATATTTACTGACCCACAATTCACGATCGTTAAATCACATAAATAGCTTAGGTGGCCCTCATCAATAGATGAATAAAGAAGTGGTATATATATACACAGACATAAATTATCAAGTCATGTTATTTTCAGGAAAATGAGTGGAGCTGAAGACATATTAAATGAAATTATGTAGCAATTTAAAAATAGGAGATGACAGAAAATGACAGGAAAAAACGAGATGACAGGAAAGCAGAAGAGAAATTATTTAAAAATAGGAAAATGATGGGAAAGGGTAGGAGATAAAGTAGATGGTGGGATAAAAGCACAGTGGTCCCTCTGTTCAGCAACTTGACTCTGTCCACCGTGCCAGGAAGATGGTCAAAGCTGTGTTCATTGCCTAATGCAGTGTTCACCAATGCACACAAAATTTTGTTGAAAGCTTCTTTTGCCAAACCAAATTGTTCACAAACAGAAGGTTTCATTAACCAAGACCTTACTGGAAAAAAATATGTCATATACCTGTAAGAATACTACAAAACAAAACCCATTACTCCAATTAATATACACTGATAAAATTTTTAATAATTAAAATTTTTTCAAAGGAAAACAGTAGGTGGATGTGGAAAATTTTAAAAAAATCAACAGATTACTCAAATCTACTGTTACCTATATGCTTCTGTGGCAAAAGCAAATAAAATCCCAGGTCTGAATATCTGACTTGTGTGCAGCTCAACTACCCACAGCTCATGAATAGCTCAAAAACTAAGTGTAAATTGCAGATCTTTTGTTTTTTGTTTTTAGACAGGGTATTGCTATGTAATTTAGCCTGGCCTTGAATTCACTATATAGCCCAGGCTGGCCTGGAACTCATGGCTATCCTCCTGCCTTAGCCTCCTGAGAGCTGAGATGATAGGCATGCACCACCATACCCAGCTCCAGATCACTAAATTTCCAACTCACTATATAATTTCTCCTATTATTCCATCACTTACTCCTCTAATGAAAACTTTCTCAAGACAATATTTTTGTCTGCCAAATATTCACCATAGAAGCCAATGTGGCTATTTTTTTCCACAAATAAAGCTTCTTCAATCACTATAAACTACTCTGAAAAAATCATATACTATGACAAAGTTAAATTTACCCTTGGCACATAGGGTGCTTCAAATATATGCAAATCATTCAATGTGATGAATTGCATTTAAAAAATGAAAGAGAAAATTCCTGCATAATTATCTCATTAGCAGCAGAAAAAGCATTTTTCAAAGTTTGACATCTATACATAATAAAAACCTTTTCAAGAAAAATAGGCATAAAAGGAACATATTTTCTCACCAAAAAGAAAAGAAAAAAGATAGGCTCAGGAATATAGCTTAGTTGTGAGGCACTTGTCCAGATTATGGGAAACACTGTGTTCAGTGCCCAGTATGGTAAAATAAACAATGAACAAACAAATAAATTCATGTATGAATGAATACATTAAAGTCATGTGTGAAACACCAATAGCTAACTTGTAATCTTGATATGTTAACTTAAGTCGATCTAACAGTCTCCATTTACTAAATAAGTAATGCAAAGCAAATCTACTTCTATTTCAATTAGTTTATATATATCAACCTTCTGTCATTGGATAAGAAAAAGAAATGCATTTATTCAAGTAAATCACTTAGTCCCTCAATAAATAACTGAATATTTTTATAGTTAATTATTTGCCAAATTGTCTGGTGACTATCAGAAAGAAAAGTTCCTGGTAATGAGTCAGCCTCCCAGATTCCTTTCCAAACTCTTAACTTCTAAATAAAGCTTATTCTTCAAAAAAAAAATTAATGTTCTTGAAGTATTTAATGATTAGTAGATTGAAAGGTTAGAAGAATGCATTATGCAAAGAATAGGCAATATTTTATAACCTTGACTAGTAGAAACCACTGATGAAAGATGATACTTAGGTTCCCTTTTGATTTAAAGCTGGGTATCTGTAGGGAATAATAAATTGTCACGGTTAGTTTTCTCTCATTACTAGGACAAAAATCTTGACTCCTGATATTGAGGAAAGGTTTATTCAGTTCACAGTTTACGGGGTTTCAGTTCATAATCATCTGGCTCCACGGCAGAGTGACACACGGCAGAGAGCAGAAGTTCATGGTGGAGGAAGACAACAAAACAGCAAGAGCAAGGAGAGAGAGCACGGGCAGAGAGCAAGCCTGCCTCCCTTCCTTGCATTGTATTCAGGTCATCTGCCCCAAGGTGGATGTAGCACTCACATCCAAAATCTCAGCAGCACTCACACCCGTAATTCCAGCATTAGATCACGAATTAATCACAAACTTTAGAAGCTGTCCCATGACAGCATCAGACCTTGAGGGGACAGCTAGACCCAAACCATACCAATATGGTTCTGGAATTTCTGTGGTATAAACAACCACTAACATACATTTTTATCAATGCTTCTTAAAATAGGTTTATGTTAATAAATATCTTCACAATAGTGTTCAAAATGCATGTATGATAACCAAACAAAGCACCATAGCTTGGCTTATTTTATGGTATATCCATTGACTTGTTTTATGGATGAATATGTGCCTATGAAGTTTCAAATTTAT
The DNA here is from genome assembly GCF_000260255.1 of Octodon degus. NCBI lineage: Eukaryota > Metazoa > Chordata > Mammalia > Rodentia > Octodontidae > Octodon > Octodon degus. Next base: position 6,935,589 of record NW_004524704.1, on the reverse strand, counting down.
TACTTACCATATCTTCCTTTTACATACAAAGAATGGGATTCTCTGGAATAATTCCCTCTTAAATTAAGTCTGTTTTTCAAAAATCTTGACTGATCTGTTTTATATTTATTTTTATTTTTTATTATTTAGTACAGGGTCTATAGGGTCTCACTATGTAGATTGGACTCATAGTGACCCTCCTGTTTTCAGCTTCCCCAGCACTGGGATTACATGTGTGCACCACCACAGCTGGGCTCGGTGGTCAGTTCAGTACACCTGTCCAGGGGCAGGGCCACCACAGACTGCGGTGCTGGGTATTGAACCCCGACCCCTGTGCTTACCTAGGCAGGTACTTAGTCTGCTGAGCTATCTCACCTATGCTCACTTATTTTTTCAATAAGGTTGATCATTTATGAAATTGATGGCTTACTGTAGCACCTAAAGAAGAAAAGTAGAATGAATGAATACAACATTATTTATAAAACAGTATTTTTGTACATCCATAAATAAATAGTATAAATATAATTACTCACTAGCTTATAGTATGGCATTGTAAAATAAATATTGCAGTCATCCTATCCACCCAGTTTCCTTTAAGTACAGTAACAGAAGGAGAAGCTATTGGTGACATTTACCAAGAAACACACAAAAACCTCAGCTACACTTGATATCATCAATTTTCTCTAAAATACAAATACTGATACATTTCTTGCATATTTTTTTATCTCTACAGAGTTATAATACAAATGTGAATTACTTTTTCCTGTTTTATCAGAAAATTCAAGAAAAACTTTCAAGGTACTGGGGTTTTTTTGTTTGTTTTTGTATTGGACAAACTTGAGAATTTATTTTATGTAGAGGCTATAGATAAAAGAGGAAACCACTACCTTTGAATATGGAGTAGGAGGTATTTATTAGACAGAAAGGATGGATTAGCATAGAAAAATGTGGAGTTGTGTGACAGCAGAATGAAATAAATTTCTTTGTGTCTCACTGGATTTGTGTTGTTAAATTCAGGGTTGCACCTCTAAAGTTCAAGAAGACTGAGGTTAGGACGTACTTGTAACTTACAATAGTGGCAATTACAGTCCCAAACTAAAATTCTGCAGAACTCTCTTTGGAGCAGTGTCTTAGTAAGTGGCGGAGGCTCTGGGCTCTGATAGAAATTGCCTGGATGGGAAACTGCAGGCAATTTGTTTATTTAGGATGAGCTCCCAGCATCCAGCCTGCTTGCTTTCTTCTTCGGTTGAGGAAATAGAAAATCCCAACACCAACAGAATTCAAGTACAGTGTCATGTCTTTGTGCCTGGAAAGAAAGAAAACTATGTAAGAAACTAAAGACACGTGGGTCAGCCTTCCTACTTTGTCACTACACTATCTCTTATATCCTCTTTTTGTTTACTTTTGTCAGAGATGGGTATTCCATGGCATTATTCACTTCTCTTCATCTTTGTTTACTTTCTAATAAAATGAAGGCATTCTTTTATATCTTGTCAAGTTCTGCGACAACCAACCTAAGATAAAGTATGGGGGAAATTGGCACAGATTTCTTTTAGTTTCCTTAGTGGAAGAGTTTATTGTAGGTAAGCATGCTGTGCCTGTGTGCTTGTCATCTACCTAAGAAAATTTATTGGACACGGGCTACGTGCAAGGATATCATGATGAACACACTACAGAAACACAATATTTCTCAATATGTATAAGAACCCAGTGGCCTTTGTGTGAGGCTGTGGTCTGGTACACGTGTGGCAGCTAATATCAGATGATCTCATCATAAGTTCCTGGCTTTACTTACTCAATTTTGTAGAAGTTGATGCAAGCAATTCACTTCGATCCTGATAGTTTTCACATTTGTCTACTGTATTTTTTTTTTTTTTTTTTATGGTACCAGGGATTGAACTCAGGACCATGGTCTTGTCACGTAAGCACTCATTCTATTAAGCTATCTCTCCAGCCTGCTGTCTACTGTATTTGAGTATATTTTTTTATTCATATATTTATTCTGTTTTGTTACTACCATAGCTCTGGTACCAACAGTAATGTCTGGCCTATCATAAATATTCAATAAGTATCTGTTGAATTGCAAAGTTGAATGAAACACTGGATTTTTTTTTTTTTTTTTTACAATTTCTGCCAGGACATCATATTTATCATTCTTTATGGAAATTTGATGCTGAAGATTTTTCTTGTCAAGGTGAGCTGGCTGTTTTATCTAGGGAGCCAGTCCTATTACTAGTTTTCTGCCTGTGGTTAGAGTGGGGTATAGGTCCAAACACCAAAGGTGGTATTACGAAAAGAGATTGTATTTCTGCAGGATAAAGCCACAAGTAAGCAAATTCAGGGTTCAATAATTGGCATTCCTGTTCTTGAAGCAGAAAGAGGCTTTCTTACTGGCACATGGACCAGCAGTCAGGGTGGCTAATGCTACCTTAAGCGAATGTCTGGGTTGTGAACTGAGTCCCGGCAGAACGAATGCTGATGTGGAGGGTCAGGTGGCTCCTCATGAAGGACAGACAATGAATGAAAAAGAAGCAAAGGCTGTGCTTAGGAAGTTGGTGGCTGTGTCCAGGGGAATCCTAGATGACCAGTCAATTCACCAAAACATACCAAGTAGTGGTTACTTGGATGTTCTCAAAGATTTGCTTGTCTAGAGTGACCATAAATAGCCAAAATCACCAACTGGGAAACACTTTTTAAGCCTAATATGGTGGCTACGTACCTGACCAATAACTATGAAAATATTTGTTTAAAGAATTTACAGGAGTCATTTCTTTCTGATGTTTAGCATCCATCCAGGGAAGAGCAGGTCCTGTTTAACAGTTTTGGAACTGGAATTAAAGGCCCAACGAGTCTCAGTTTGTAAGTATCTAATGTTTCCCTCATTAAAGTCTCACCCTAATTCTCAATGAATACTTCATAGAGGATTGATGAAGCAAAGTCCCAAAGCACTAACCTCCGAGTATAAAAACCAAGAATGCTATGACATGCGTCCAAATATTCCATTCAGGGTCATTAATAAGACCAAATTAGTCTGGAGCAGATCATTAGCCCTGTCTTTAACTTCAGGGAGGACAAAGGAGAAGGTGTCACCGTCTTTAATGATGTGGACGTGTTTGTCCTTGGCCTCCTTTACCTGCTCTTTTTTTTTTTTTTAAGTAGAATAAGTTTCTTCCCCTCCCCCCCATCTTTTGATTCTGAGCAGGATTACTGTTACAGTGTCTTTCAGTGTCAAGTGCTTTAGGCTTTCAGCTTTACTCTTATAGGCTCACTGTTTTTCTCTTTGGGATTCGCTATTCTCCCAGCCTGTGAACTCAGGTACAGGTTCTCACCAGGCGGGCACCACGCCAGAAAGAAATTTTGTTTTTATTCTTTTACATTCTGCAGTTTGCACTACATTTTTATGTGCAGCAAGCACTTTGAAGACAAACTAAATACAAAGAACAGCATACAGTACAGTGGATCTTGGGTTGAAGGACTGGCTTTGATTAATAGTATATCTATCTTTTTTTTTTCTCCTGTATTTTAGGGAAGGGTCTATAGGGTGTTCAGGGTCTCACTACTAGGTCGGACTTGTAGTGATTCTCCTGTTTTCAGCCTCCGAAGTGCTGGGATTACAGGCGCACACTGCCATGCCTAGTCTCAATTGCAGTCTCAGTGCACCTCAAGGGGGCAGGGTGGGCATGGCAGGCCCAGGGATCGAACCCCAGGCCCCCGCGCCTGCTTTCAGGTGCTTTAATCCACTGAGCTATTAGGCAGAGTACATCTATCTTTTGAATCGAGTTTTTACAAACATTCCAAAGGTCTCAAAAACCACATTTAAATTATTCAACTCTATTACTTGGTTCATATTAAACATCGTTAGTTGTATTACTCAATTACCAATGCAAGCGACCAAGGTAGGAATTTATGCTCTGGGAAAAGCACATTAATAAATAGCCTTCCCAAAAGCAGCATTTTTATAAGGAAAGCAGTTTTGATGTATTGGAGCATGCTACTAAAGTGAGATAATTAATATATTTCTGGAATTAGTTATGCACGGTAGACACTGATGTCTGTCAACAATGTAGAACCAAAGTCACTTTTAGGAATAAATTAAATATACTTAAGAAACGTCATATGAAGACCAATTAATTTAAGATTATGTTTTCATACTAATACATTTAACAATTATAAGGTAAGGTAAATAGTATACGAAGAGATGAGTTAATGAAGTGCAGGAAATTTAGAGGCTAGAATAATGACGAGCTGATTTCAAATAAGGTAAGCCTAAGGAGAAAGTTATATGTTGGCAGCTATTTATTATCACGCCTTTAAACACAAAGTGTAAGTTAGCATTTCTATATATCTTAGCTTCTGTGTGTCATTGAAATTGCATGGATTTTAAAAGGAGACATTCAACTGGGGATTGCAAAACAGTGGCAATTCAGGCAGGGTTTTTCCACTTTAGAGGAAAATGGAAGGCCATTGAGTAAGAAGCCAAATGGTAGGGGTTTTAAGATTAACTTTGCCAAGTGTTATGAACCAAAGACAATTTACACTCTCCAGGTCTAAATATTTTCATAATTTCAAGAAGTTAAAGTGGTGATCTCTACAGTTTTTACCAGCTATCGAATCATATTACTAAAAGCAAAATAGAAAAATTAGACTAACAGCACATAGGGTCTCCCAAACCAATGGCATGTGATAAAATCTAGTAGAGCCGGGTGTGGTGCAACATGCCTATACCCTCAGCATTTGGGAGGCAGAGGCAGGAGGACTTCTGTGAGTTCTAGGCCAGCTTGAACCAAATAGGAGGCACTCTCTCAGAAAAACAAACAAACAAACAAAAATCTACTAGAAATAAAAAGTAAAGTTTATTTTATAGCAATCTAGGTGCAGGAGGAAAACAATTTAAAACTGAGAAAATAAACAGAGGAGTGATTATGTACAAACTTTCAAAAAGAACGCATCTGACATTCATGAAGAAAGTGCATGTTGCCTCTCTCTGATGAGCTTTTGCTCAAGAAAAAGATCATGTTTTGCCAGTGATCCCTTTTCTAATTCTCTCTCTCTCTCTCTCTCTCTCTCTCTCTCTCTCTCTCTCTCTCTCTCTTTTTCTCCCTCTCCC
>NW_004524704.1:6927590-6930403 GCF_000260255.1 Octodon degus | reverse complement strand
AAAGAACAGTAAAACAATACTCGTTAGTAGGACAGTTACAATAATTAATACATTGCATATTGTCTCTGTATTAGTTATTCAGAGGACAAGATGCAGATCTGATTCTCTTTAATGATGGGGATTTCAATACTACCAAATTTGAATTTGATTTAAAAATTTATAGAAAATTCTATTGTTCAGAAACACATCTTTCCCTCCAGGTCCACGACGTATGACAGTTCATCATTAGAGACTTATATCATTAAACATTCTTATAATAACCAGAATTCATTCCTTGATTTTAAAATCTATTTAGAAATGAAAGAAAACCTATATTGGCCAAGGAGCAGGCTTAACTGATCAACATCAAGGAGCAACATTTTCAGCAATATATGTGGGAGGGCGCATATTTAGGAGGTGCTATGACCAAACCAGCTCCAGAACTTAATGCTCATAGCAGCCTGTGCTGAGAACTATTGACCCCATTGTGGGCTCAGCATTTTTCTCTAGGTCTAGCAGATTGGACACTTAGTACTATCCTTAGCATTGCAAGGTAAAGTTCATGCAATTGAACTTGTATATAACTTGCATATTCTCTCTAACTCAGACTCCATGGCCATTTTGTTCGAGTCTTCTCAGCAAACACTGTAGTGAATGTCAAAAGGAGTGATAATTATATTATATTTCAACTATCATACAGGAATACTTTTATAGTGAATATTCACATAAAACACAAATATTGTCACCTTTAGCTTGCATCTCTTTTGCTATTATCCCTGTCTCTCAAATTTATTCCTTCCTGGCTATTAAGTCAAAACATGCGCTATGGCCAATAAATAGGAAGATGTTTAACCCACATGACATCACTGGATGCTCAGTAGCATGTTCTTGGCAAATATCTAGAAGTGTTTACATTTTGTGTTCAATTGAGAGGAGAAAGAGGAGAAAGGTGGACAGAGTCTTAGAGAAGAAAAGTCACAGTCTTCAAGTCAGACCCAAAAGTGAGTAGTTCACAGTTTAACTGCAGTTTGGCGAGGGGACATTTTTTACTTCACCTTTTAGTATATGAAGTTTTTACACTCAAATTTATACTATACATTAAAATCAGAACATCTAGCATTCATGCATATGCCATTTTTGGGAATCAGGCTGTGCAATAGATTGACTGGTGGGGCAAAACTATAGGTCCTGCAGTCAGGAAGCAGAGACTTGCTTCAGGAACAGGGAAGGTTCTGCAGAAGGCTACAGGCCTTCTGTGCCTAACCCCAGGCTGCAGAGGCAAGATGACACTCGGTGAAGACTACACAAAGGAAGCAAGTCAGGTGTGGGGAAGGATCTTAACTTGTTTCCTTTGTGATGCCAAAGTTGTTCCTTATTCTACCACTTATTCTTTCTACAGCCCCTGTTCCAAAGAAACTACTCTCCCCCTCCTGCTGCACTTCTCACTAGCTAAGAAAAGTGGGCAAGCTCAAGAAGTCTCTGTCTTTGCTCAGTCTGAGACCCTGACCTCTGGGTCCCTTAAACCTGAAAATTTCTCTTTGTCTTTCTTTATCCCTTGCCGTACCCCTCTGAGCAGGCATTCAAGAGTCTGAGAAGCCACTGGTATTCCATAGATATCAAAACTAAGTTGTTGGCATTACTGTCATCTGTCATGCAACTACTCACCTGTCAGCATTTATCACTGTAGAGAAATACCATTCAAAAAAGTTCAATTCTTATGCTGCCATTCAGAGAAATGATGAAGACAAACTTGGAGATTTATCACGTTTGGTTTGTTATTGAGATCAGAAATTGTCCAACGGGACAACAGAAGAAGAACAAATATGGAGATTGTTATGCGATGGTAGAGCTCCTTCATGTTCTGTTTTCTGCCCTGGACAAATAGAAGGAAATCCTTTCCAGCTCACTTATTTTGGTGGAGTACTGTAACTATATATGTCTAAAAATAGTGATAGGAAATATGTATCAGTTCTGGATCAAGAGAATGAATCACTATAAAAATCCTCCACCCTCCTGTTCTTTACTGTTGCATCATAGATACTACATAACATGTCAAAGACACAAGAAAGAAGTAAGGTGAAATCCTGCTGTAGTCAACTTTGATAGGGAGCTGCTCTTGGGAGGACTTCAAAGGATTTTAATTCAGAAATAACTTTTCAGCTTAAGACAGTAGAATTTTAATTTGTTTATCAGCACATATTTGGTTAGCTGATTCTTGGTAAGAAAAAATGTTTTCTAACAGCTGCCTACTTGAGCAATATCTTTTGCTGAAAACTGACTAGAGAGCCTTTGTTATTATTTTTATGTTAAATGCTAGCCTTTCTGGTAATGTGCCTTAAGAACTTTAATTTGTGCTGAAACAATGATTTGGAGCCAGTTAAATAGTGTTTTATGCAAACTATAACATATATGATGGTTAGATATTTTATTCAAATTATAAGTCAAATATACTACCAATAATAATTAGTAATTAATTTTCCTTTTAATATGATGTTCTTTGCCAATGTTTTTGAATTGGTTCACAAATATGAAAGTACATCTCAGTTCATTTAATGCCTGTCAAGTTTTCATTTTTTTTTTGCATTTGATGTTAACAACAACTGAGAATTCTAATTTAAAAGATGCAATAATAAAAATTGAAATATGTATTTCACATTGTTAAAATTAGCAGGATTTTCTTCTTAATATTAATCCAGAGAGCACAGGCCCTGCGAGTGAGTGAGACACCCGGGACGCGGGATCCTGAACAGACCCAGAGCGCAGGTCCGGCAAGTGAGTGAGATGACCAGGCCGTGGGACCCTGAATAGACCCAGAGTGCAGGCCCCGCGAGTGA
>NW_004524704.1:6919676-6920972 GCF_000260255.1 Octodon degus | reverse complement strand
TTAATGTTTCTATATTGTAGAATGGGAAGTTTGCTTTTCTTACAATGATACCTATTTTTCTGCAATAAAACGATGGCTAAGAGGGTGACACAGTAGCCCTCAAGTAAGCTTTCCAGGAGGCTGAGGAGCCCAGAAGAGCACAGGTGTGAGCCCACCCTGAACAGCTCAGGGACTTTGTGAGACCTGGTCTCAAAACAAAAACTAAAAGGGCTTAATGAAGTAGCTTAGCCTGAAGATCCCAGGGTGGAAGCCTCAGTACCAAAACAAACAGGCAAATAAGCAAGACAAACAAAGACATTCAATTTTAATATTATAACTTGATTTTTTAAAAATATGTCAAGATTTCTTTCAACCCTATCAATCAAATAATGATTTATTTTTCCAAAAAGGCAGTAGTTTGTCTTTCAAATTTAAAATAGTTATTGGGTGTTTGCTTACTCTATTGGTGTAAGCCATGTCATGTGAATTATAAATACTAATTTAGAGTAACACAATATAATCTTAAGGTACATGTAAAAAGTGTTTTGTACTTTTTTCAAGCAAATTAGTATATCTGAAATATTAGCAGTACTTTAAGTTTTGAACATAACATTTTACCTTCTTGTGGAGCTAATCTAGTTACATGTGCATAAATGAAAGTCACATCACCTTTTTAAAATTTAGCAGAGCAATTAAGAAAGGTAAATTAAATTGTCAGTTGCTTATAGTTTGCATAATTTTTATTGTGGTCACAGAGATTTTAATTCAGTTATAAATTTGAAAACTTCTTTATTAATAAGAAAAAGAAAAAATTACAATATTCCTGTAGTAGTGAAATTCCATGAGCCTGGTACAAAAAGAATATATTTGACCCCAGGAAGTGACCTGGGGGTTCGCCATCATGAATGTTTGCAGTTGGCTAAGTATAGCTGAGGATTTCCATGATCCAACTTAGCATTTGTTTGTTATGTGTTCACTCCTAGGATTACATTTATTCTGCATGGAACTTCCTCTGATTTTCCATCTAGAAGTGTACCTTGGCTCATACTGTCTGTCTTCAAAGAAGCTCTGTCGGTAGCTCTTCTTTCTATTCTAAGTGTGCAAGTTCTCATTCTGCACATTCTTGGGCCTCAAACTAATCAGCAGGCCTTCCAAATACAGAGACAGCACTTTACAGTACTGGCCAGTCCTTTCTATCTGTTATCTCATTTCATTGTAGAAAACATCAGGATTTTAAATTAAAATCAGATTGGTTTAAAATATAATTTTTAAAAGGTGGAAAACAGATACATTTTACTTAACAAAGAGCACAAATCT
>NW_004524704.1:6917110-6918771 GCF_000260255.1 Octodon degus | reverse complement strand
TGTACACTTGCCTGCCATTGAGGACAGTGGCTTTGTCAGCACACAGAGAAAACAATTTTCTTGAACTTTCAGCTTGACCATTAAAGACCACTTTAAGGAAGGACACATAGCTCAGTAGACTAAGTGTCTGCTTAGGCAAGGGCAGGGACCAGGGTTCGAACCCTGGCACCACATGCTGTGCTGGCCCCATCCCCCAGTGTGCTGTGATGCCTACCAGGTTCAGACGTGGTGGCAAACACCTGTAATCCCTGCACTAGGGAGGCTGAAATCAGGAGGATCACTAGCAGTCCGTGCTGTGTAGTGAGACCCTGAACCAAATACGTACAAAACCCTTTACTTTAAAAATGTTAAATGACAATGCATTGCTTCTCGGTTATAGGACAATATTTTATTTACCCAGATATGTTAGAAGCACCTGCACAGGGAACTGTGATAATAGTGCAAGGTTTTAATGGCTCATCAAAAGTATGGAGCTATAGATGTAGTGTACCATGAAAATCTTTGATTTTTACCAAAGTGATTCCAGGAGCCTTTGAAATGACTTTGCTCAGCTCAGACAACAGATTTCCTAAGGCAGTGTACAGGCTGTGTGGTATGGATTTTGATCCCGAAAGAAATGCTTTTGGAAAATGCCAGTACAGCATAAACCACAAAACTTCACATTGCTTGCTGCTCTACTGCTGCTATTGTTCTGTCTTGTTGAAGTTTCCTTTGTGTACCTCAGAGACTCAAATGAATCTGAAAAACCGACCTGAGAGTGAAGGAAAATAGGAGGAGAGATTATATCTCAGGTTTCTTTTATTATTTAGCTCTAGCTGTTAAGCTTTAGGACAAGTGGAGTGAGATGAAAGGTGATGCCTGCTGCTCTGCTGAAAGATACAGCCTGGGCCCACGGTGCCCAGGTACAAGCCCTAGGGCGAACGCATCATAGGTACATCTTGGGCATATTGTAGTTCGCTGCCAGCAGAAAGAAAGGAAGCCAAGCACTTTCAGAGCATGCAAGTAGGGTGAGAGAAAACAATAGCAAAAAGACTCTAGGGCTATGACCACAGAGAAATTTGAAAGCCTTATGACTGTATTACATTACTTTCACATCTACTGTTTTGTGTATGTGGAGGCATACACAACAAACTTTACTTCACTATATTATTGCTTTGATTTTCAATATTTTAATTTTCATTTTTTATTGTTATGTGTTTGCTTAGTATAATTGTTATGTTCACCGTTGGAAGTTCTTAACACATCCTATTTCTTTTTTCATTCTACTTATCTTCAGCCTCTGGCCTACCCTGGCCTACCCTTCTATCTCTTGATTCTCATTCCTGTTGCAAAAGATCTGTCTCCTTGTTTCCTGTGATCTATCTTCTAGCCTGCTTTTTCATTTACTTATATGTTGGGCTTACCATATATGAGAAACCCTAAAATTTCATCTAAAAATAATAATCTGAGCAAAGGATACCACAGAATATTCCCATCACCCCGGCTCCTCAGGAGACTCAACACAAAGTGGTGACTTCTAGGCCAGGCTGGAGAAGGTGTTGCAGTAAAAGTAAATGAATGATAAAATGAGGCTTCAGCAAAATGAAAATGAAACCTAAGAAAGCTTAGAATAGAAGGGGGACCAAACTGACTGGAACTCCAAGCATGAACCTTGTCATGAC
>NW_004524704.1:6912342-6916101 GCF_000260255.1 Octodon degus | reverse complement strand
ATAGCTGCATTCTCTTAATTCAATGAATAGAGGGATTTGTTCTAATAGTGTTTGTATATAGAACATCATGTCTGCATCTCGTCCAACAAAAAACAGTAGGATGGCAGTACGCAATGTGTTAATTATTGAAACTATCCTACCAATTTGATTTGAAACTGTCTCATTGCTATTTATGTCTCAATAAAATTATGGAAAAAATACTACAAAAAAAGAAGGGGAAACCATTCAAGGCAGGTTCTCCTATGCTTATTTTATGTTAAAAATATGCACCCACTTATGCAGAAGCTGTGCTTCTGCCACTGAATATGCTTAGAATTATACTTTTACCCTGCCTTAGAAATCAGAGTGGTGTAGATCTCTTTAATAAGAGAAATTGTGGAGATGATTCAGCATAGATTTTTTTTTTAGTTTTCTGTGTAAAGGAGATTTTTTTCACAACTTTAACTCCTTAACCTCTATGCCTACTTCAAAGCCAATTAGTACTCTAAATTGCAGCACTCAACCCTTGCTATATTCAAATCCAATAAAAAATATTTCACCACTACTCTTCAATTACATTTTAAAAAGTGAAAAAAATAATTATGTAAAATTGGGCTACATTGAATAGAGGGTAGTGGTTGTTCGCAGTGACAACCTTCCAATGTTGAATGTATCATAATTGGGAACAGAACTATTTAAAAGTTCCACTGTAAGTAACGCATATCTCCCTTCACTTACATCTCGTTGGCAATAGCAATGTAAAAGTAGAGGGGGAAAGAGGCAAGAGAAGCTCTTTTGCTGTTATTACCCCCTCCAGAGATTTGACTCTAAAGACATCGATGTTATTTTTATTTTAATGGTTATTTATTGAAGAACAAAACCTACACTTACATGGCAGGCTTTAGGCCTCTGTCTTTACATGTGACCAAACCTAGGAGAGAGAAAAATAGCTCCGTAGTGTCTGGAAAGAAGCTGACTTTTTTTTTCTTCCAGTACTGGTGATCGGACTCAGGACCTTGTGCTTAGCCATGCCGGTGCTTGTGCCACTGAGCTACTTCCCCAGCGAGAAGTTGACTTTCACCTGGACAGTGAAGCATCACCTGAGAGCAATTTTTTACTGAGCAAGTCCTGTGCTGACGTAGCTCTTGTGACAGACCAAGCCCCCTGCTAGAGCTCTGTGCACACCAGGGCTATTCATCTCAAACAACACTATGCACTGAACCTGAACTGTAATAGCAGAACATAGAGAATACATAGTTTGTGGTATGTGAGGAGGTGATCAATACCACAGAGAAACAGACCAAGTAAGACAGAGGGTGCTGGAGACATGGGCTCAGTTTTGAAGAGGGTAGTGAAGGAATGTTCCCTGAAAAAGTATTATTTAAGCAAACATCTTTAAAAGGTAAAGCAAAACAAAATTTAAAAATAGGTAAAGCAATGAGCTAGCACGTGCCAGAAATAACAAAGATTGCAGTTGTTTTCATCAAATAACTAAGTTCCTGAGAGAGTGTGTGTGTGTGTGTGTGTGTGTGTGTGTGTGTGTGTGTGTGTGTGTGTGATACTAGGTCAAGGAGACTTTATAGTTCTATTTCTTCTATATGGTAACCATATTAGAGCAAAGGTCCAAATTTCAGGTTTCAATTACAGTTTGATATACCTAGGTTTGCCTAATAATTTCTGTAAATTATTCATACCTTAATGATTAAGTTACTTAATCATGTTCCTATTGTTGTTCACCTAAGCATTGATCATACACACTTCAGTAATTAAAATACTTTTCCATTTATTTTTCTGTGTTCTCCAATATCTTCCACTTCAGATCAAAGTAAAACATTACCAAAATTTATATCCCTGCCATTCCTTTTTTTCTAATTAGTTTTCCACATAGCATAGAGTACAAATATGCACACTGCACCAGGCAATAATATCCTTTTGTTTTCAGAGATTTTATTTCTGATTTAGTTGTTAACAATTTAATAAGAGCTGTATCCTGCCAGAAATTTCTTTGATTTTTATTTCATTTGAAATTTTCCCAGAATTGGTAATCTTTAATCAAACTGGTCGGATTTTCTACCATTGTTAATCAACAGATGTCCAAGTGGGAATGTCTTTTTTTCCCCCATTTATGATATTCCAACACCACTGGTATTAAACCACTTGTTGATGTCTCATAACCCACTCCGATGTTTGGACAAATTTAAAAGTTAATTTATCTTGTCCGTCTAACTTCTGAACTTCCCCAGAGAAAATTAATAGCCATTGATTTTTTACCTCAACTTTTTCTATATTGGCCACACATTGTGGTTTCTTTCTTGTATCATATAATTTCACTGAAACTTACCTTCATATAACGTGGGATGTCTGGAGATAGGAGTGCTTTCATTCTTTATAGTTTGTGGTTGCTCTTTGCTGCGGTAATTCACATAATGATTTTTCTTAAGTGAATATGCAAGGGCCATACAGTCTCTGTGTATGTGGCCACTGAGATTCCTGCTGACTTAGCTGAGAGATTCGATATTAATAAATGTCCAGCCAGTGAGCAGATGGACATTTACTTAAGTATCTAGAAATGGTGTACTTTTCGATCTTAACTGAGGGTGTCTCTATGCATGTAAGAGATGCCTTCAACACTCATTCGGTCAGTGCACAAGCCCATGTTAGCCTGTGTTCCCTCCTTACACATAGCTTCCAAGTCAGTTCATGGTCACAGCCTGTGGCCCCTTTAGGTCGTTCCTGAATTTGGGCATCTCTGCATGAGCATGGCCTTGAGAATCACTAGAAGATAATAGAGCTTTGACTATTCCCCACCTCCCCTTTACAGTATCCTTTAGGTCTCCTTTAAAGATTTTAGTTTAGCCTTTCTATTTTCCTTGTCATCCAGTATGTAATGCAGAGATCATGCTAAATAATTGGGACTCTTTCATTTGGAAAAATTGTACTTGGGGAAAAATACTAATTTAAGCCAACCAAGTAAAGGCATTGTTCAGAGAATCACAAGATACACAGTGAGTGTTCTCTGGGAGAAACTCCACCCTGCCCTTTCCAGCTATATCTAGGGTTCTGGTTTTCAGTATGTTTATGGGATCTTTGTTTTTAGTACTACCATGGAGCTGGACAAGGTGGCAATACTACCAGCTAATGTATCACGAAGCACATTGATACAGTCAATATTGATCCATTTTGCTTAATACAATGCTGTTGAGATTGCTGTAAAAGTTTCCTCGTTTTCCAACAAACCTGAGAAAGTTCATTCTAATTATTTTTGCAGATATTTTCTTTGCTTTTATGGAAGAGAAAATTTAGGAAGCTCTTCATTACTTTCGCTAATGTCATCTGTATGTTTTGACTTCAAATTATGGTAATAGATACAACAATGTGTAACATTTTAATTATTTTAAAAATATAATTCAGTGCAATTAAGCCCATATATATTATTGTAAAAATATTAACAGGATCCATTTGTAAAACTTTTTCATCATAAAGTTTGAAACTCTTAAAACAAACCAAAACAAAAAAAACAACAAACTGAAACTCTTTACCTATTAAACTAACTCTATTCTCTCTTCCTCTAGCCACGTAAAACCACTTGCAGTGTATAGATATACAGGTACTGTAGGTTTCCTTCTAAATGTGATCACACAGTACAGCTGTCTTATTTTATTTAGCATGTGCTCAGGTTCATCTGTATTTTGACATGCATTCGAATTTTATTCCTCTTGAGGCTAAATAATATTCCTTGCATACATACACAATAGTTTTTGAATCTTTTACTTGCTTATA
>NW_004524704.1:6906969-6911795 GCF_000260255.1 Octodon degus | reverse complement strand
TCAGTGTAATTAGATAGTCCCTATTATTCTTCTGCTTATTAGTCATTTGTATGTCTTCTGAGAATGGATACTAACTCAAGTTTCTAACCCATTTTTAATTAGGAGTGTTTGCTTTTTAAAATAGTTTAGTGGTAGTGCTGGTGATATAGCTCAGCAGACTAACCACTTGCTTAGGTAAGCGTAGGGGCCAGAGTTTGATCTCTGGCACCACATGCCACGCTGACCCCACCCCCAGGCACACTGAGCTGGTGATGGAGTCCTGGTGTGGTGGTGCACACCTGTAATCCCAGCACCAGGTAGGCAAAAATCAGGAGGATTACTATGAGTCTGAGCTGTGTAATGAGACCCTGCACACACACACACACACACACACACACACACACACACACACTAAAGTAAAGTAAAGTAAAATAATTTAGTGGTAGAAAGAAGCTTTTAAATATTCTTAATTTAATTCTCTTCTCAGTTATATAATTGGAAATATGTTTTTATGAATCACTGACTGCCTTTCCAGTGTTGATGGTGTTCTCTTGTCCATTCACTTGTTTCCTCTGTCTTTTTATCCTGCTGTTGGGCTGATTCTGTAGTTTTTATTCAGCTATCTTCAAGTGTATTGACTCGAGATTCTCAAACTTCCATTCTCTTATTAAGGCCTTCTAAGAAAGTTTTATGCTTTCACTATTGTATTTTTTCAATCTTAAATTCTCCCTCCTTTTAATATACCTTCTATTACTTTACTAATACTTTCTATTTTAACTTTTGTTTCATGAGAGCTTGTGAATATCCTATTAAAAGTTGTTGCAGCTGACACTTTAAATGTCTTTGTGAGAAAATAAAACTTTACCATCACTTTCTTGTTGACTGCATTTTATACTTTCTGTTGAGTTTTGAAGTTCTTATATGATGAGTATGTCCTACAGATTCTCAATATTAAATTATATGATTCTAGGTATTGTTTAAATACTATAAAATCTTCACACTTTTGTTTTAGCTGGGAGTTGGCCTGGATAGTATCACATTGCATGTCCTGAACTCCTTTTTTCTTCTCTGCGGCTCTCGTATCTCTCAGGCTTCAACGGCTTTGAAATGCTGTTCAGATCTGACTTCTACATGCCCACCTGGAGGTCTGCGTTCATGGGTTAGCTCTGATCTCCGACTTGGTGAAAAATTAGAATCAGATCTATGCATGTGCAGATCAGTAGGAAACCTGAGAGTGTAGGAACAATGTCATGTACTTGCTTTTGGGAGGTATTTTCTTTGTCTGAAGTTTTCATCACAAGGTTCTGAGTGTGCAGGGGAAAATTAACAGACTGCTATGTTTAGAAAGCCTTATTTTCAAAGGTTGTCCCTGCCTGTATCATTTTATCATACCACTTACTCATTATGCTTAAACTACTTGAAACAAAAGCACGGATTGTGCTCAGTCTCTCTTTCACTGTGGGTGTCTGAAACTTTGTTAAATTCTAGGCGAAGCCTGTCTGTGTGACCAACGCACAACGGTAACATGCTGAGTTTCTAATGAGCTTCTGTGGTAGATAGCGTTCCCCATGTGTTGTCATAATTTGTTGCTGAGGAAAACAGGCACACTCTGATGTGAGAGGACTCTTGGAAATTTACATGTGGTTTTCCCTTCAAGTTGTCTCAAGTACTCTCCCCATTTTGCAATCCGCTCTGAGTTCCTTTGCTGGTAGAAATCATAAACATGATTGCAGGCTGAGTTTTGTTTGTCTCCCTAGGAAATTAGTGAACAGAGGAAGGACATGGGTGGGCCCTAATGCATTCTCAGTCACCTTCTATTCCTCTACGTAGAAGTTACCCAAATCTATGACTTTTGCTTCATTGGTGACCAGATAGTGTGAATGTGTACACACAGACCCACAGACCCACACACACACACACACACACACACACACACAAGCATGCACACACAGAGGAGCAAGTGCTCTGTTCCTGTTTCCACTGTATGAATAGGAATGTGCACTTAGTCTTTTGGCCTCTACTGACTCATACATTATTGATCCAAAGTCTGGACTGTTTCTGAATTGTCATCAATCAACCATTTCCCATTTTAAATAGAAATATATTGCTTTGCTTCTTCTCATGTTTTACACTTTTCGATTGTATGCTAAACTATTTGCATAAGAGAACAATAGAAATAGAAGAAAATAATCCTTCCTTAGTCTTGGTGCCCCTTGTTCTACCATGGTACCAGTGCACAATCTCAGTAAACCTAATACATAGATTTAATCTGAAATTTGTTACATCTCTACGTCTTACACAGTTCGTTCCTGGTGTTAAGACTTGGAGCATTATATTGAAACTCTTCCTTTAACAGGATTAGAGTGTACGCGCTGGTGAAACTCCAGCACGTTTTTTCTTGACATGTGAGGGCTAGCTTTCTAAACTGTGAAGATCCATCTGCACTCGGGTGAGACCACACCTCTTCTGGCGTCTGTGGGCTTCTGCTCGCTCCATTCCTGCCTCGGGATCCCCGTGGATGTCTCTGCCAACCTCTACCTCCCATCAACCTTTAGGGCTCTGCGTCAGTGCACCAGTAGGAGGCCCAGTGCGACTCACTGATGCCCCTCAGGTCTGCTGCCCAGCTGACTGAGCGTTGGGAGAATGGCTGCTGCGCTAGGGCTGAGCAAGGGCACGACAGCCTCGGAGATGGCTTCAGCTCCCTTGTCCTGTGCTGCACCTTCAGCAAGCTGAGAGTATACGCTGAGGTAATGCTTTGCCCTCTTTAGTTTTGGTCTTAGCTCTTGCTGTACTATGCTAACGTACTCAAGTGACAACCTCTGAGAAGAGCCAGCTGTGTGTAGAGCAGCACGCTGACTGGGGACTCTGGGATGTCTAATCCAGCATACAAAGTTATACTTGTCCCTACAGTGTTTCCTGAAATGTGGCTGTTTCCTCAGCTGTGGTATAAGCCTTCAGGCATGTTTCCTCTCTTTCCTCTTCTCTGTCAGGAATGAAAATGGTCATGGTCCCTTTGCTTCTAAGTGAAGCTTTCTATAGATCTATAATTCAGTTCATTCAGACTTTCTGACAAATCCCATTCCCTGATGGAATAAAATAATGCTGTGCTGCAAAAACATATTTGCATTAGTATGTAATGCTTTCATGCATCATTAGGAGTCAGTGCATGTGCATAACACGTCTTAGTTCTTTTTGTCATCCTTTTCCCTTCCTTTCTTTGTCCCTTTCCCCCATCTCTTGGTCCGCTTACTTTCTTTCAAGGTAGTTCTCTTCCTTTTCTCCTATTATCTCTCTCTCATTTTGCTCTTTAACTTATCTGCATTTTGGATTTCTCAAATAAGAGAAATCAGGTGATATTTAAGCTCGTGTGTCTGATTCATGTCACCAGCTGTCACAGTCTCAAGTATGACATTGTAGCTTACCTGGCTGACATTCTATGGGTGACAGACAATTATCTCTTCCAACGTTACACTTTGCAATCACAGAGGGAGGCCTCAATTATTTCATCCTTTACTTCAAGTAAAAGGAATCAGACTGAATACAGTGTTTTCTGATCAGCTTCATTTTCTTTCATGTAAGATGAATCTATTTTTTTCCTGTATCAGTTCTGCATGCTGTCGAATGCCTGACATAGCCACTCTGTTCTGCTTTAGATGGACGTTCACGTTGGTTCTTCCCTGGGGCTGTGATGTAAAAGGTTCAGTAGTATTTTTTTTTTCTTCATAATGTCAAAGTCTACTTTCTTGGGAATACATATTTATGTAAAAGTCGTGTGTGGATCTGTTAGTAAATAATTAGATAGTGTCTTCGGTCGAGCATTGTCAGTTCTCGAATACATTTTCATTAATATATACTCATAAAAGTGCCATGTGAAAATCTTCATCCTAAAAATGCTTAGTTCTTGATATTTAGTTTTTCTTATTTGAGTCATTTTTGTGGTGATATATATATACATATTATATATTATATATATACATATTGTATATATATAGTACTTAACAAAGATTTAAATTTACATTTCCCAAGTGAATACTGTTAAGCACTTTTTCATATACTTATTGTCCATTTATAGATATTCTCTCTGAAATTGTTATTTCATAGTTTCATACATTTTATAAATCTGCTTGTTCGTTGTATATTTAATGACATCAGTGTACTCCTAATATGTAATTAGAATAAGTACTCTGCAGATATTCACTTCACAAGTGTCTTTTTTAGTATATGCTTGCTCTCTAACATAGTATCTGTTAAGGATATATTATTTTAAATATTTAATTATTATTTTGTGCATAGGCAAATGTGTATAAATGTGTGCATCTTTGCAATTTCTTTTTCTTTACTATTCACCTTCATATTCTTTAGAGAAACTAGTTCAATACTTTTCCTGCTTGGAATATTTTAATATTGTATAACTTTGTGTCCCTTGTGGATTTATATTTGATTTTATTATCATATTAGTGTCTTTTAAAGTTACTTTAGGATATAGAAATTATTAAAAGGAAACTAACTGCCCCCCAAATCACACACTAGTCGATGTTGAATATTCTATGATTTTGTTGATATTTATATGTGACTGCATAAACAACTTCCTCTAAAAAATGCATTAGGAACAACTTCTGAACTATGTTTTGCTAAGACGATACTGATATTGTGTTCTTCCATATTCAAGTTTCTTAACTTTTTCTATAATGCTAATTATTTTCCTGTAAATGACATAAGAATTTCAAAAATTTCTACAAGGCTGAGGCTTTTTATTCTGACCTAAAAAAGCTAGAGAATAGACATTTAAGGGAACTGATTTTGTAAAACTTGACAACTCACAGCTCCCAAAAAGTGGCCTTTCCCCT
>NW_004524704.1:6903452-6906074 GCF_000260255.1 Octodon degus | reverse complement strand
CTTTTTTTCTCCGATTTTTTATTAATGAGCTAAAAAAAGAGATGGTCAAGTAGACTGATAACTACATATTATGCATGAAGGGGAAAATAATTTTCTGTGGTAGTTTACCATTTTAAAATATTTTGTTTAATAACCACAGACAATATGAATGGTAGATCACTAAGGTCTACACAAATAAATAAATGCAATCTCAGACGATAAATTTTAACAAGTAGAACTAGAAGTCAAGCTTTTCTACTCTATGTATTATCTATTCTTTATTACAATAAAATTGCCAGCAATTTTCTGATGCTTGTGACTCTTCTCTGTTTCTTATTTCATTTTTTTTCCTTTATGTATTTGGCACAGCGTCTCACTATGCAAGTCAGACTCATGCTGATCCTCCTGTTTTCAGCCTTCCCAGCTCTGGGATTACAGGCATAATCCCACTATGCCTGGACTAGGGGCTCAGCGAGTGCAAGGGCGGGGCCGGTGCAGCATGTGGTGCTGAGGATCCTGATCCCTGCACTTGCTAAAGTAGGTGTTTAGTCCACTGAGCTATCTCACTAGCCTTATTTATTTATTTTTAAAACTACTCAGAAGGCAGTAAGACCTCGTAAGTTAAAATCACCAGCTAGATTGTGGTCATTGTCCTGTTTTATCTAGAAAATTCATAATTTAAGTGTGCTCTCTATTAAGGATAATCCTGATCGCCTTCACTATTATAGTCAATTCCTGGAAGACATGAAATACAGCTGTTCACAGTGATTTAGAATCTTTTATGGTCATGTTCATTGGGATGCTTCCAAATGACTTTCAACAAATAATTAAAAAATAGGAATGTTTTTGTAACTGAGGTTCCCAGCTGATCCCCAAATAGATCAACACGAAACAGAGTTTAGGTCTGGGGAATGAACACCAAAAGGAAAACAACCTTCCATGTGTCCAACCTTCATCTATCCTTGAAATAGAGCAGAATATGGGAGCGAGGAGACAATAGGAAGATTGACATATGTCCTGCCTCTGGACTCAACAGATTTAATGTCCTAGAAATGAAAAGGTTATTTCTGACATTGAAGAATCCACTGTTTTAAACATTGTATAAGTTGCTGAGCACAGGAAGTACTATTTCCTAAACCAGATGACAAAATGTGAGTCCTTATTTGAAGGAAAGCATTTTTTCTACCTTTGCATGAGATCTAAAATAATTGTGGTGTTGAGAATGTAGGCGTAGTCTCACCCAAGACTTGTTCTTTGTAACTCCTTAGAAAATAGAAGTTGATATAAAAAGGGATAAAACAAAGTAAGAGAATAAAAGTAGAATGAGAATTTTAAAAAATCATTATCACGTGATGATTATGGCTGGCTGTCATAAGAGAGTCAGATCAGAGACTTTTACTTAAGAGAATGAGAGCCACACATGAACAAACCTCATGAAGATAATAGGAGGATAGGAGAGAGGAGCTGTAAAAGTGGACAGCAAGGATATTTTGGTTTACTGGTAAGTGTGTGACTTTATTACTATCCAGAGGTTGGCTTGTCCTGCTAGCATTATTCAACAGAGAAACACAGGCAGGAACAAATACAAAGAAGTCAACAGGGCATGTAAGAATTCTTTTGTGTATTAAAGTGATTATAAAACCACTGAGCATTTAAAAATCAACCAAGTTTCTTTAACTCCCTTTTTGAAGAAAACTCTAGATAATTGAGAGAAGACAATGCTTCTAAATTACTAAGTGTCTACTATGGTTTTATTCTCTGCCTGATGAATCTTTAGCTTAAATAGAGAGGAAGATCTGAAAAACTAATTTTGTCAGCAACACATAAGTCAACGAGAGCTTATTAAGATCTTAGGATACCAGCTGTGTAGAACTATAAAAGAGTTTCTCAGGGAAGTGTGGAGAATCAGGTGGACACACAAAAGCCAGGTTTATCCAAATGGTTCATGTTTAAATATACTAAAGCAGAGCCATTTCCTAGGAATTAGAGTATTCAGGTAGAGAAGGGCAAGTAGAGAGTCTGACCTCATCTTTGATATGGCAAATTAAACCACAGGAAGGGAACTAATTAGGTGCAAATTAGTTCTAAACAGATACATCAAGCTAGTTTGATTCATTGATCAATGCTTTCCATTATATTTTTTTAAATGACAGTCTTGTTTCAGGAGATAATCTCAAGTTTAGCTATTAGTGAATGAAACAGACTAACTCTTAAAACCAAAGCTAATCATATGGACTCTAAAATGGGTTCACTCTTCCTAAGGAAAGGTATTTATTCTGCTGGTTTTCTTTCTCACTGATGTCCTAATTTCAGCTTAAGTGGCAAATAATTTATCAGTCATGAAATCACTAGAGTAACTAGACTAGAGACTGAAAAAAATGTATTTTCTTTTAAACTTTATAATACAAAATAATAACGTACAAAGATTATAGATTTTTAGGTCAAATTCTATAAAAGATGACAAGGAAAAACTGTTTGTGAGAGAGCTATTAACTAGATAAAAGAGCACTAGAGACTAGGCACAAAAAGGAGGCAGTTAGCATCGAATTTTCATCTTCCCAAAAAGTGATATATTTCTTTGTTGCTTTACTTATAGCGTTGCAGTATCTGCATTTCCCCAGGAATGTTTAATGCAAAGTAAGT
>NW_004524704.1:6890337-6892656 GCF_000260255.1 Octodon degus | reverse complement strand
AAATCCCATTCAAACCAGCTATTCCCTTTCTGGGTATTTTTCCAAAAGAAATGAAAATATCACACCATAGTAATATATATGCACAGATGGTTATAACAGCACAATTTGTCGTAGGCAAGTCTAAGAAACAGCCAAAATGCCCATCACCTGAGGAATGGATACAAAAGATGTGGTATTTTTATGCAAGGGAGTATTACTCAGCTATAAAGAAATAAACTTGAAGCCTTTATAAGAAATTGGATGCATAAGTGAAATAAGTAGACGCACATGTGTAAATAGCATATTGTCTCCCTAGTATAAGAACCTGAAAGAAGAAATAAAATAGAGAGGAAGATGTCTTTTATCAGCCAAGCAGAAAGATAGTGATTGTGTGAGTGGCTGGAACAGGAAATTTCTACCATATAATTACAAGACTTAATTTCTTATAATAAAGTTTCTTATTCCTTGGGAAATGGCTCACAAAGTAATATGTTTAAATTGTGTGTGTTGCAGGGATTTGGGGTAGTGTTTTGGCTTTGTTTGATCTGACAAAACTTGTACATCTGAGTTGCTACTTAACAGATTTTATTAGAGTAAATGGTTAAAAAAACCATAACATTTATGAATAAAAGGTGTAGAGGGTGAAATCTCACAGTTTACTATAATTACAAGGCTGTGGTACATAATGTAATGATCTCAGACTATAGATCTCTGACAGTTAAGGTTGTGTGTGTGCATATATTTGCTTGCCTTGGGAATTTGCCAGGGAAGTGTGAGGCACACCTCTTGGGTGTCTGGGAGGAGCATGGCAGTACGATCGTGGGGGCCATAGCTGGTCCTGGGCTGCCTTCTCTCTGGCACTGCTCCTCCACTCTGATTCTCAGCCATCATGAACTAAGCTGCATTGCCCCTCCGTGTGCTCTACCATGCTGTGTTTGCCTTGGAGCCACCTGCACATAAATTAAATTCCTTCCAATGTGAACCAAACTAAGCCTCTCCTCCTTTAAGTGGTGAGGCTCCAGTGCTGTGTCCAGCCAAGGAAAACCTCACGAGGCCTGTAAATATGATTCACTTGGAATTAATAGAGTATTAATAGGAATTAATAGAGTTGATGTTTTAGATGTTTAGATGGTAGAGAATGGAGCTATTGGATATACTTCGCTGTTACCTGTTCTAGATACTTTTTTATCAGTCGGGAAGCATTTCTGAATCGTCTTTTCTCTGGATATACTTTATGAAAGTTGATCAGAAAAGATAAAACTTTCCCATTAAACAAATATCCTTTGCATCTGTTTTTTCTGACTATCCCTTTTAAAACTATTCTGGCATTCCATATTGGAAAATGATGTGTGGGAATTAAGAAAGAGAATCAAAGTGTTCATAGGAAACATATTTTGTATCTGCTATTTTTGTCACCTGCTAAATGTACCCATCATAGTACTTGATTAATGAGGTTACGGTGAAATACACCTGGTGGTTGCACTGCTCAACACCTAGAGAATACTGATAAATATACCCTGAGAGCTTGCATTTTCAATCCTTATGACTACCTACATACAAGTTATTCAATTGCTGTTACTTCAAAAAACACATATTAAAGGGATCAATAAAAAGTACAAGTGATAAAGGTCTTAGCATGATGCTAAACAGGGCTTCAGCTTGCCATGTGTCTCTCAAAGGGCAATTCTCAGCACCAGGCTGAATGTCAGGTGTAGTCAGAAGGTGCATCTCAGTGGCTGTCTTTAAGTCAAATGCCTCATAGAACATGTTAATGTCATCAAAGTGGCTACATAGAGAAAAATTTATGCATGTAGAAATTGTCCTATTAATGTCATCAATGTATGTAATAAATATGTGATGTGTTACTGAAAAGAACAATGATTTTAGACTGGATCAAAATACAAGCTGGTCATTTGAGGCAGTAAACATACGCAACGCAATATTAACATGTTGAAAGTTGAACACTGTGGTGTAAGCTACAAAGGAAAACAACTGAGCAGAAATTCTTCCTCGTAAAGGGCTGGATTCTCATCTCTCTGCCGCTTTACTCAATTCCTTCTGGCATCTGCCTTGTCATGATTAAGTAGGATAAATGTTTCACACTGAGCTCTGGAGTGTGCAATAGAAAAACAAGGCTGAATTACCGGGAATTGCAGAGAGCCACTCTAAATTACTTTATGTCTCAAGGACACCGGTCTGTGCACAGAGGTGAACAAGGAAATTAAAACCAGGCTACTCATTCAATGACCACACCTTGTGAAATTCAACTTTTCTCAGTTGATGGCTCTAAAAGGAAGATGTTTGAAATAGCCTGATGTCTTTCTTCTTTAAAAAAAAAAA
>NW_004524704.1:6887265-6890237 GCF_000260255.1 Octodon degus | reverse complement strand
TTTTTTTTGGTAAAAAGTCTAGAATAAAACTTAATACATTTAAGAGGCTGTCCTACAAGCACAAAAGAAATCAAATTATTATAGAGGTCTGCTCTCTAATGTTATAGTTTGGATCGAGAATGAGCCTCACAGGCTTATGTTTTGAAGGCTCTGTTCTTGAAGTAGAAAAGAATATAGGAGCAAATATATAAATGCACAGCTAGTGGTACAAATGGAAAGTAGTAGAAAATTCAGGAGGTAGGGCACCATTGGAGGGTGGTCTGTCACTGGAGATGCGCTCGGGAAGGATGTACTGGTTTCATGACCCTTTCCTCTCTCTCTGCTACTTGGCCAACAAGAAGTGAGCAGCTTTTACCCACAATGTCTTTTCACCACTGGTCATAGACTGACACCTTAGAGATCATGAGCCAAAATAAATATGTCTTTCTTTAAATTGATTCTCTTTTTTTTTTGAGTATTTGTCACAGCAATGGAAATGCAAATAACACATCTCTCTGACAACTTTATTCAATATTCCATAGCTTAAATTTTATTGACCAAAGACATACTGTTCATTCATCTTATGCCACAAGTAGGTGTAGAAATCATTGGTAATTCAAGCAGGATGATTGCTCTGAAGGGATTTAATATATATGGGCAAAATACTTGCTAACTGTGACATGACAAAATTTTTCTGTTCAAATGGAAGCACACATTTGATATCTACTTTCACAACTTTGAAGGACAAAGAAAAGATAATCTCAGCTTGACTGTTCTAGAAAGGCTTTATGGAGAAAAAGGCTTCAGAAAGTCAACACTATTAGGAGATGAGTAGCATATTTCTGGGAGGAACTTTATAGAGAAACAAGAAGTATAAAGTAAGGTTGGAGATAGAGTAAGTTCCTCAGGTTGCAAAATAGGAATAAATAGAGAAAAGCACAAAAGGAAGATGCTCTATGTTCTTTATTTCCTGTCACTGTCAACCAATGGCTACTACATGGCCATTGTAGATGATGTACCAGAATGATTTGGGAACAGCTCCTGTACAGATCTTGCATCTGCTGATGAGAAAAAAGCACTGATCAATCTTGCCCTTTTCTTTTTTACCTAAGTAGTCTCAGAAATTCATCTTCATTACCAACCCTTTTCTTTGTAGTCCTATAGGTTCCTCAGGCAATGTTTACCTAAAGTGAGTTTATCCTAGTTTGCGCTTATGTCAAGTTTATTGTCATTTCTTATCTTACATGGAAGTTCAATACTTGATAACTTACAATTATTTGGTACATGAGTTACAGTTCACTGAATTTACACTTCACTGAATTATCCATCATCTTTGTCTTAGGGAGCTGCTATTCATATGGCCACCTACGTACAAGTCAGTTGACATCTTTTGTAAAGGATTCTGTGACATTATATAGTTAGAATCAGAATGTTAGTTCATCCAGTGTTCTTAGAACATTCTGCATCACATGCATATTTTTGATACAAATATACCATTTGTATTTGTACAGATTAAGTAAGAAATTCAATAAGAAGATATATATGAATATTATGCTTAGAATTAAGCCTCAGAGATCAGGTTATCATTACGCAGTTGATTTAAATAAATATAGACCATGTCCACTTATTCAACATGTGGTGAGTTCTAGAATAAAAAGGTTCTGCATTTCACTGTTCCAACAGGCCTGCCTAGATGAGCTTGGCCATCTCTTAATTAGATACAAGATTAAAAAAGGAGTCTGAAGGTTATTTATTTCCATATATTTTAGAAATAATTTCTCCATGTAATAGTGCATTACCCTAAAAACTATCTTTGTAAAGACTTCTGGGTTTATAATGTCTATAAGTCATTCTATCAGAATCTGACCCTACAGTACAACAGACGCCCATAGCAACTGACCACTCAAGTGAGCCTCAGAGCCCAGAAGCTAGTGTGGCCTAGTGGATCCACTCCACTTCCTCAGGCCCACCCAGAAGAGGCCACAGAGCCCAGCATCCAGTACAGTCCAGTCCAGCAGGTCCAATTTGATGGGGTGCAGCCCGAAGGAGCTGAGCACAACAGCCAGACAGAAGCTAGGCCTGGCTGGTGGAGCTCAAGTTCTTTAGATCTATACCTGGTGAGCTGTTAGACCCCATGGGGTTCAGACTGAAACCCAGACTTACAGGACCATCCTTATGGCACTCAGGTGGCAGCAAGTAGCAGGGGTGAGCTAGTCTACCTGGAAGGCTCCAGGTACATGAAATGGAAGTGCCAGACAGAACTCAGGGGAACTAACTTAAATACCAATTCTCAATTTAAGCACTGCTTTGTTATACAGTTATAATGTTTGCCTCTATGGTCTACAGTACAAATGCATTAGTTACAAAATTTTGTCAAATTCTAAATTTCACTAGCTGTTATTAGAATTGGTAATTGTACTATGGTAAATAGGAAACTATATCTGCCTTAAACGCATGTTGTCTCTTGTGTAATAATATCGTAAGGTGCTTGGATAATAACCTTCCCAATGTTCCATACTGAAGGATGGAGGACAGTGCCAAATGGAAACCAATATCTCACTCCCAATCAACAGAGATGCCAAAATCTTGGGACATACACAAAACAAGAATCTCTGACACACGAGAGATACCTAAAGAACAGACTCTTTACAGGGAGGCTCTGATTACAGTAAAACAACTTCCTACTATCACACTTTAACAAAAATGTATTGTAGAAATCAAAATAAGAAATTCTCTCTGAATTAGAAAATGACAAAAAGAAGGAGCAAAATGCATTTTCAGGCACTGAGCTCACCCAGAACAAACCCAAGAAGCAGTAGAATAAAAGGAATTGGAAGCCACACCTAAAATCTCTGAAATACTAGCAATTGAAGTAAAGAAACAACTGCTAAAGAGTATACAGGAAATAAAATAAAAAATAATCTCTGAGACAAAAATAATCTCTCAAGTAAAAAAGAAATGATAATTATAATAAAAGAATTACTAAGCATTTT
>NW_004524704.1:6883610-6887165 GCF_000260255.1 Octodon degus | reverse complement strand
ATATAGCCAGTGAGATAGCTCAGTGATCTAAAGCACCTGCTTAGGCAAGCTTAGGCAGACACAGGGGACCATGGTTTGATTCCTGGCACTATGTCCTGTGCCAGCCCCACAGTCAATGGGGCTGAGCTGGCAAAAAAAAAACACACACAAAAATTAAAAATAAACAAATACATAAATTTAAAAATATGTGCAAGTGCTGGATCCTTACTTATCTGTGAAGGCACAAAGCCACCAGAACATAACATGACAAAGGAACAGTTTTTAAAAAACACTAGAAGGACCCCCACTAATTAGAAGATTTATTAGACAGCTGGGTAGTTCTATGAATTAGTTTATGGTTAATTCAGAGAAAATGATACTGCCATCAAATATATGAATACATTTGAAAGCTAAGACTTTAAAATCAAACAAAAAGTTCTGGACACATTAATCACTGCAGCTATGTATATACTCTGTGTGTTTGGAGGTGAGTATGCCATTCCTAGTATCAGATGTAAAAACTCATGTCACCCTAGGATATAATTAAAAGAGGCTGAATTAATACTCCTGGTATAGGATGGCAACAATAGTACTTTGTTGTGACTTTCTACTGAAATATTCCAGGTGAAAATACTTCAGAATAGATGAAAAATGATAATTCTCAGGTAGATGCAAGTAAACAAAGAACTTGGTTAGTTATCTGTTACTGTCACAAAGTGGATAAATGGAAAACAATTTAAAGGAGGAAAAATTTGTTTTGACTTATGGCTTGCAAATTTAAGTCTAAGGTCAGGGAACTACTTTGCTGTTCAGCTTGTGTTGGCACAAAAGCATCATGGAAGATGTATGTGGAGGAGCAAAGCTGCTCACATTTAATTAGAGAGAAGCACTGAAAGAGTGAGAGGCAGAGGAAGAAGCTAGGGACAAGAAATAATTCTTGCTGGGCATGGTGGCACACGTTTGTAATCCCAGCACTCAGGAGGTGGAGGCAGGAGGATCACTGCGAGTTTGAGACCCGGCTAGGCTACAAAGTGAGCTCGAGGCGAGCCTGAGCTGTGAAAAGACTCTGTCTCAAAAAGAAAAAAAAAAGACAAAATTCTCAAGCGTGTATCCCCATGATCTCCTTTCTTTAACTAGGTCTCACCTTGTCACTGGCCTTCACCTCCCAATAAAGCCATCAGAGGATGGCTCCATCCATGTATCAATGCACTGGTGAAGCCACACCCCAGGATGCATCGCCTCCCAAAAGCCCCACCTCTGAGAACTTGGCCCTCTTGAAGGCTTTCTCTCCACAGTGCTTACCTGTCTGTAGCTGGGTCTGCAGGAGACAGGGAATCAGGGCATGGAGAAGGTGACTGAGCAGAGCTGCTTGTCTCACAGCTGGGGCTGGCAAGAGGCACAGATGAGACAGGGGAAAGCCAGAGGTCAAGGGCAAAATAGCCACTTTAAGGACATTGCCCTCCTGTGAGTCACCCCTTCCAAGTAGGCCCCAGCGCACAGAGTTCCCTCTGCCTCCAGCTGGGGGCAAGCCCTCCACACATGTGTCTAGCAGACATTTCTGGTCCAAACTACAAACAGAAACTACCCAAATTTCAGCTTATATTCTATCGTGTTTATATTTATTATTATTATTAAAACCTTAATTAATTAATTAATTAATTAGGTTTATGGTCTTGCAATGCAATGGTCCTCCTGTCTCAGCCTCCCCAGCTCCTGGATTACAGGTGTATGCCACTATGCTGGGTTTTGGTGGCTTGCATGACATGTGGTACCATGGATCAAACCCAGGTCCCTGCACTTTCCAGGCAGGCACTTAGACCACCAAACTATCTTTCCAGCCTGTTTTTTTAAAACATGCCTTATTCCCCAACATATAAATTGATTCACCTTTATCTAGGCAGTGCCTATGTGAAGCAAAACTCAGCAAGACAGTTTATGTGGAAATAAACAAAGACCACTCAAACGGGAAGCAAGCAGCAGCTACTTGTGCAGACCTGGCTTTAGCAAGAATGTGAGCTACCATCACTTTTATCTGGCAAAGACTCAAAGGCAGACAGAGGAGTGTGAAAGTTATAGAGAGGAATACAGGGAAGGTTTCAGTCTGCTTAGTTGAAAACTGTTGCCGAGGCAAAAAGAAGACAGGCTAATTAGAAACAAACATACAATGTGATCAGGTTCAAATACTGTTTCCGGTTGATCCTAAGTTGAAAGCAAGGGCAAAAATGAGAGAATATGCTAGTTATTAATTAAAACCTGCTTTTTAAGACTTGTTGCTGGAAAGGTAATTGTGCAGACTGCTTGTTGGCTTCTTTTGTCTGGTTACTAGAGCTGGAAATTGGCTTCCAGGGCTGGTGGCTCCGTTTGTGACTAGAATTGTATTTGTATATATATAGATTGGCCATGGTAGATTTGTGCATTTGGTATCTTGTCGATACTGACATCTGGAAGTGGCAATTGGAAGGGATGATCCTCCCACGAATAGATGTCAGAAAAGCGGACAGGGCCACAAACAGCCCCACTTGAGAGTGACTGAGCTTTCCATGTGTGCTAGCAATTCAGAGAAATTAAAACCAGCCAGAAGAGGGAGAGAGAATGCTACTTCAGCAGGGCAGGGCCATACTGGGTGAAGGCCAGGCCAGCATCAGATCCCGAGCTGTGCACACAGGCCCCTGCATCAGCTGCAGACCTTGGATGGTGACACTTCTCAAGTAGACTAAGAAACAGAAGGGTTGTTTCGTGATGAAAAGCTGCTCTTTTCTTGCAGATGAGTGTGACAGAATGCTCAAAAAGTTGGCATATACTTTAAGAACAAGCAAGAAAACTCAGCATCTAGGAGATTCAAAGGAATCATGTACCTTCTGAAAGCCTGCACAAAGACTCTTTTAACATCATCGTGCAAATTCAAGAAGATATGGCTTCAAGGGAAATGGGTCTGAAAATCAGAAGAGCAAATGAGATTGATGATGAAAACAGAGATGGAAGAGATGAGCCAACACCAACAGGAAACTGAAAACTAAGCCAAAGAAGAGGAATCTTTATTGAACGTATGAAATTAGAGATAGAGCTTATAAGCTTGAAACTCAGGATGAGATAAAAAGGTCAGTTTCTATGAAAGATTAAAGATATGATTGATAAATGGCCAGAAAAGGAAAAATAGAAACAACCTGCAGACATCTGATATTCTTGAGAGACAGAACCAAGGAATGAGGAATACTATCAAATAGTAACCATAAAAGTATGAGATATTTAAAGCTAACATGTATTAAAAGCCTAAGATGATTCTAGCTATGTGCTCTGTATTTTATTTGGTTACTGAATTTAAAGGAAACATTATTTTGATTATCTTTTCCTTATTTATAATTTCTTCAAGATATTGATGTGTTTCTCAAGAGTTTGTTAAACAAAAATAACAAGGTGGTATCTCAATGCATCTAATGCTGTTCCGACCTGAGGGCTTGCATTCTGGGCTCCTAAGATGACTCCTTCCAGTGGGCAGTGGGAGAGACTTAGACAGTCACTTTACTTTGCATCTCTACCACTGTTTGGATAATGTCTCATGTTCCTTTGTCCCAGAAT
>NW_004524704.1:6879019-6883510 GCF_000260255.1 Octodon degus | reverse complement strand
AAAAATAGAGTAGAATTAAAAAAATAATAGAAGCCTTGAATGAGCAACATAGGAAAGAAAAAGAATGCATGAAGAAGATTCAAAGAAACATAGAGCAAATTAAAAACTCCATTAAAAGTTGACAAAACCATTTGAATGCAAGTGAAGATAGAGTTTCAGACCTTGAAGACACAGTTGTTGCTAGTGAATAGATAAGGAAAGATCTTTTAAAAACAAATAGGATCCAGGAAATAATAATTTAATATCTGCAAGATGATGCAAAGATGAACAATATAAGACTAATAGGCATCAGTGAGAAAGACAGAGCCAACACAAATGACATAAAAAGAATATAGGCAGAAGTAACAGCCGAAAACTCCTTAAATATGGGTAAACAATCTGACATGCACATAACCAGGGCATATAGAACTTCAAATAATATCAAACCAATTAAAACTACACCCAGACATATAATAACCAAGATCTCAGAAATTCAGCACAAGAAGAAAATACTGAAAGCCACTAGAGAAAAGAAACATCACATTTTAAGGAAAACCCATCAGAATACCAGCAGATTTCTCCTCACAAACCATCAAGTCAAGAAGAGCATGGAGTGAAGTATTAGAAGTCCTACAAGAAAACAAATTCCAACCCAGACTGATATACCCTAAAAAACTCTTTTTCAAGTTTAGTGGAGAAGTGAAATACTTCCATGACAAAGAACAACTAAATAAAGTAATGTCAACCAAGTCAAACCTTCACAGAGCACTAAAAGATATTCTAGTAAGAGAAGAAAATGCCCAGAATTTCAAGAATGAAAACAGAAAGAATGCAACAAACACAGGAAATTATTAAACAAAGGAGAAAAGCAGTGAACCAACAGCAGGAAAATAACATGACAAACATAAGTCAAAACATCAGTTATAACCACCAATGTAAATGAACTCAATTCACCAATTAAAAGAAATGGACTGGCAGAGTGGACTAAGAAACAAAATCCAAAGTGTGTTGTATACAAAGCACAATTAACCCAAGAAGAAATTAATAGCCTTGAACTCAAAGGATACAAAACAATAGTACATGTTATAGGACCTCAGAAAAAAGCAGAGGTAGACTGGATGTGGTGGTGTACACCTCTAATTCCAGTGCTTGGGAGGCTGAAAACAGGAAGATACTATGATTCCGAACTGTGTAGTGAGACCCTGCAGACCCTGTACTAAATACATAAAAAAGCAGGAACAACTATTTTGATTGCACACAATCTGAACTTCAAACTAAAAATGATCAAATGATAAAAAATGTCACTGTATACTGGTAAGGGGAAAAATTCAAGAGGACGAGATAACAGTCACAAATATGTATGCACCAAACATGGGAGCACCCAACTATATAAGACAAATATTAAAAGAAATGAAAAATATAATAATCAATATCACAATCTTAACAGCAGACCTTAACACTCCCTTATCTCAAATCAATAGGTTAATCAGTCAAAAAATTAGCAAAGAGGTAGCAGAATGGAACTAAACCTTTAAACAAATGGACTTAGGGAACATGTGCAGTGTTCTACCCAACATCTGAATACACTCTTTCAGCTGCCTGTAGGATGTTTTCTAAAGTAGACAACATGCTAGTCCTTAGATCATGCTTAAGTATGTGCAAGAAAACAGAAATTATCCCATGAATAGTATCTTGATGACAGTTCAATGAAACTGGAAATTAGTGACCAAAGAAATCATAAAAAACCAAAGACACATGGAAATTAAATAACACCCTTCTCAGCAACCATTGGGTTACAGATGAAATTAAACGAGAAATTTAAAAAATACCTCCAATCCTATGAGAATTCAAGCACAATTTGCCAGAATTTTTGGGATGCAATGAAAGCAGTTCTCAGAGGGAAATTTATAGTGGGGAATGGACACATTAGGAAAGCAGAGTGAGAACAAATAAATACCCTAATGCTGCACCTCAAGCTTCTAGGGAAAGAAGAGCAAACCAGCCCCAAAGCTCAAAGACAGGAAGAAATCATAAAGATTGGAGAGGAAATCAATGCAATTGAGACGAAGAAAACAATACAAAGAATTCATGAATCCAAAAGCTGGTTGTCTGAAAGATGAAATAAAATTGATACACCTCTAGCCAACCTCCTCCAAAAGAGGAAAGAAAAAACTCAAATTCAAATAATAAGGAATGAAAAAGTCAAATTTACTACAGATTTTGTGGAAATTCAGAAGATTGTCAATAGCTATTTTGAAAATCTTTATTCTTAAAGAAGAAATAGACAGATTCCTGGATATGTACAAATGACAAAAACTGAATCTAGAAGATACAGAAATCCTGAATGACGGAATATCAGCCAATGCATTTGAAAATGTAATAAAACCTTTTTTATCTTAAAAGAAAAGGTGAAGTCCTGATGGATTCACAAATGAATTCTGCAAGAAATTTAGAGAAGATTTAATCACAATACTCCTCACACTTCAATGAAACTAAAAAGGAAGAAATACTCCTAAAATCATTCCCAGAGGCAAGGATTATACTGATACCAAAACCAAAGACAGATCCAATCATAAAAGAGAATTATAGGCCAATATCCCTCATGAACATAGTTGCAAAAGTCCTCAATAAGATACTAACAAATAAAATATAGAAAATCATCAGTTAGATTATGTGCCATGACTTGGTAGGATCATCCCAGGGCTGCAAGGATGAATATATGCAAATCTAATAATATAATACACTACATTAATGGATGCAAAACCAAAAAACATATGATCATCTCTATAGATGCAGAAAAGGCTTATGACAAAGTCCAACATGCACTCATGGTCAAAGCCCTCCAAAAAAATTGGAGTAGATGGCCTATTCCTCAAACTTAAAATCCATCTGTGACAAACTGACAGCCAACATAACTCTAAATGGAGAAAAACTGAAAGCTTTTACTCTCAAATCACATACAATGATGTACTCCATTTCCACTCCTGCTCAATATATTTCTGGATGCATTAGCTAGCTTCATTAGAGAAGAGAAAGAAAAAGAATATGAACAGATAAGAAGTGAAACTATCATTATTTGTAGATGACACGATCCTCTATGTGGAAGACCAAAATACTCCACCAAGAAGCTCCTAGAATTAATCAACAAATTCAGTAGCATATCAGGATACAAAGTCAACACTCAAAAATCAATAGCATTCCTCTTCACAGATAACAAACTCACTGACATATTAGAGAAATAATACCTTTCACAATGGCATACAAAAATATGAAATATTTAGAAGTTAACCTAACAGAGGAAGTAAAATATCTAAAAAATGAAAATTACAATACTCTGAAAAAAGATTGAAGAGGATTTCAGAAAATGGAAAGACATTTCTTGCTCCTGAATAGGAAGAAACAACATTGTGAAAATAGCCATACTCCCAAGATTGTTATACAGACTGAATGCAATCCTTATCAAAATACCATCAGCATATCTCACAGATTGAGAGAAAATATTCTTAAAATTTATTTGGAACAAAAAAGACAAAGCATACAAAGGCAATCTTGGGCAATAAAGACAAGGCAGGAAGCATTATAATCCCTGACTTGAATTTATGCCACAGAGCTACTGTGATAAAATCAGCATGGTAGAGGCAAAAGAAAGACAGACCTGAGGATCAATGGAACAGATTAGAAGATGCAGATAGAACTACAAACAAACTGCCAAACATGTTCAGTGTAAGAAAGATAGCCTTTTTAGCAAACAGTGCTGGAAGAACTGACTCTCCACAACCCCAAAACTAAAACTAGACCCTGTCTTTTACCAGGCACTAAACTAATGTCAAAGTGGATTCAAGATCTAAACTTTAAAACAGAAACACTGAATGTCTTAGAAGAGAAAGTGGGTGGAAATCTTGAAGACATGGGTGTAAGCAGACAGTTTATCAACAAGAACCAAATAGACTAGGAAATACTGTAAAGAATCAACCACTGAAATCTCATCTCATTGAGAAGTTCCTACAGGTCAAAAGAAATCACTAACAAGAGTGAAAAGGCAACCTACAAATTGGGAAAAAACTTAAGCAATAATCACTAGACAAATGTCTTCTATCTAGAATATATCAAAAGCTAAAAATATTTTCCCCCAAAATTTAAAGACCCAATTTAAAAAAGGGCATCTCCAGTCCTAGCCCAGGTCCGGTGAGTGTGTGGAGAGCTTCCTGCTAACCTGCGCCGGCGGGACCAGTCCCAGCCCAGGCGCAGCGTGGGTCGGACCCTCTCCCACCCCCTCGGGCCGCCCACCACCACTCCGCCATAACTCCCCCACCCCTCCCGCCCAGTAGGAATTTCTGCCGACTTCCAGGAACCCTCAGACCCAGTCGTAGCCCTGGTCCACAGCAGGAAGGAGCTGAGCACAGCAGCCAGACGTAAGCCAGATGCAGCTGGATAACTCCAAACTCTGTAGAGCTCCAACTTCAGTACGTGTGAAGGTTATAACTACAGCAAAGATCTACAACAAAGGGCAGA
>NW_004524704.1:6859871-6868658 GCF_000260255.1 Octodon degus | reverse complement strand
GTTCTACTTTTTAACCCTGACACCAAAATGTGAAAGCAACTAAACCAAAGTATTTAAATGATTGACCATGACTGTGTCCCAACAAAAACACCACTTATCAAAATG
Organism: Octodon degus; assembly: GCF_000260255.1. Classification (NCBI taxonomy): domain Eukaryota; kingdom Metazoa; phylum Chordata; class Mammalia; order Rodentia; family Octodontidae; genus Octodon; species Octodon degus. The sequence goes on along the minus strand of NW_004524704.1, from coordinate 6,868,553 downwards.
AGCAACAGGTATGCTGTATCCAGATACCAGCTCCACAAAATGAATGTAATTATGATGTCTTGGGAAAATACACTATTAAGAAACAGGCAGTGGACCAGATTAGAACGGCAGGTTTAAGTGTACTGACCCTCCTGACCACAGAACAGCTGCTGTACTTTCAAAAACCTCCTCATTCCAATTATAAATGGTGTCCACTGTAGAAGACGAGATTCAGAAGGGCGTGCTCACACTGCTAATTCCTCTCCTAAAAGCCCCCACCTCTAGTGCCTTTCTGTTGGCCAGAACTGCAGCTGTGGTGGTCCGCTTAGCTATGCACCAATATTCAGGTGCATCTCTTTCCAAGCACATGATTACATTGCTCTCCTTCATTTTCATCGTTTACTACAGGAATAAGAAAGTGTGCCATCCCTTGAAAACCTTGTTAAGTCACAGATTCGTGCTTCAGCGAGGCCAGAAATGAGAATTAGAATTTACATTTCCAGCCATGTCTTCTATCCATGTTCGGAAAATGAGTACGGCAAGTCACTGGGATCAGTCAATTAAATTTAAGTGAAAAGCGTGTGTGTGATTTCTGAGCTTTTCCTTCAAGATGCAAAGTGTGCAAATGGTCATATTGTCCCCTTCTGTCACTCTCTCCTGCAACATTCCAGACAACAGCTGTACAGACCTAGATCTCAGAGTGAGAATACATAGAAGAGCTCTCTCCTGACTCTCTTCTTACGAAACCTGGGAAGATATATCATTGTTCTTTTAAGCAGAGCAAGTTGGCAGTTATGGCAGCATCACCCAGTCCTCTTGAGACCCAGGGCCACATCGGAGCCAAAGTAATCCTCTTCTCCTTTAAGTAAGGAGAAGAGAAGTAGCTTTCACAATGATGGGAAAGCTACTAATATAATAGTGATATTGATGACTATAAAACTAGCATGAATGTGAAGACGCTATTGTATTTCCATCACTGTGTTTCTTGCTTAACACATCACCTTATCAATGAACAGGTTGTGATTAGTAGACATAATGAATTCAATTGAAACTCATAGAGTCTGAAGTACACATGGGATATTTTATCTATTAAAATGCCTGCAGGTAATGCAGATTGGATGGAGTAATGCGCAATGAATCATCGAGTGCACTTAGAGGTTCTTTCTCCTGAATAGAAACAACAGTGAGAAAAAAAGATATCAAAAAACAGTTACTCATTGATTTCTAAACATCAGTGGAGGGCCAGCAAGATAGCTCAGTAGACTAAGCACCTGCTTTGCCAAGCACAGTGACCAGGGTTCAATCCCCAGTCCCGCATGCCACACCGGCCCCACCCTAGGGTGCACTGAGCTAACAAGAGTCCAGACAAGGTGGCGTGCACCTATAATCCCAGAAAGGCTTAAAACAGGAAGATGACTATGATTCCAAGCTGTGTAGTGTGTCCCTGTACCAAATACATAAATTTAAAAAAAATCATTGGATAGTGTGTGCACTTTCATAAGCTTTAATTTTTGAGTTGCAGAACTCAACCTACTTACATCCAAGAAAAGTCAATTCTACTTTTTGCATGAATACTCTTTTCTTTTCTCATGAGTTCTTACCAGTTGATGCCTCAAGAAATGAGGCAAACTGATTTTATTAATCAAATACTCTGCAAGATTTTTAAAAATTCTCTTGTTATTTTTTAAATTTTGTTTTAGTAGCATATGTGTGTGGTACTTATTGGTCACATTCCTTAAGGGAAGTTGATACATTGCATAACATATCTTTTAAAAAATTTCCATTTATTTTCTACCTTTAAAGAGAATAAAAATAGTAAAAAAATATCATTAGAAATGATATAGAGGGCAGGCCAAATAGCTCAGTGGATTAAAATACCTGCAAATAGGTGCAGGGGTTATAACTTTAGCACTTACTGAAATTCTTACCCAAGAGATTATATGATTAAGGCAGTTATAGTTTTGTATTTCCAGTCCTATTTTTTAAAGGAGTCTCCACACTGATTTCCATAATGGTTGCACCAGTCTACATTCCCACCAGCAGTGGAGGAAGGTTCCTTTTTCCCCACAGCCTCTCCAACATTTGTTGTTGGTTGATTTCTTTATGATAGCCATTCTTTCTGGGGTGAGATGGTGTTTGCATTTCTTGAATGACCAGTGTTGCTGAACATCTTCTCATGTATCTATTTTCCATTTGCATTTCTTAATCTGAGAAGTGTATAGTCATTTCAGATGCCCACTTTTTGTTATGTTTTTAGGAAATGATGCTAGAAAAACTGGCTTTTCACATGCCAAAGGATAAAATTAGACCCATATCTACCACCATAACAGAACCAAAGTCAAAAAGGATAAAAGATTTAAAATATTAAAACAGAAACAATAAATCTACTGGAAGAGAAAGTAAGTACAAATCTTGAGGACAAGGGTAGGTAGAGAGCACATGAACACAAAACAAACTGCATAGAAAATACTTCAAAGAACCAACAACTGGGATCTCAACCATTAAAAAAGTTTTTATACATGAAAGGAAATCACCAACAGAGTAAAATATAAAATATATGAATTTGGAAAATGTTTAACTGACTGTCTCTTAGCAAAAGATTTCTGTCTAGAACATATAAAGAATTTTAAAACACCAGGTTTCAAAAATTCAAAGACCCAATACATAACATATCTTAATTGCTTTCTGCATCCTCCTTCCACTCCCTCCTCCCCTGTATGACTATTCTACCCATCTCTTGATAGTGTTGCTATTTTTAGTAAGCTTGCAGCACGTAACGTATACATACCTGGTATGGAATTGGGACAAATACATGATATATAGTAATTCCTTTTTGCATCCCTTATCCCACTCTTGTCCTTTTCTTTATCCACCTCTTGATCTTTTTTCTTATATGAGAAAATATAGGTCTCCATATTTTATTGTCTATCTTATTTATGCTTTTTATTTTTACTTTGGATTTCTCATGTAAGAGAAACTAGGTAATATTTAAACTGGTATGTTTGATTTGTTTTATTTCATATTATGGTCTCAAGGTGTGTCCATTTTCCTACAAATGACTCAAGTTTATTCTTCCTTATGGAAGTGTAGTGTAAATATCACAGTTTTCTAACATTTTCTTTATCATTCATCTATGATGAACGTCTTGCTTCGAAGATTTACCTATTATAAATTTTGTTGCTATATATTTGGGTATGAATATATTACTATAATATAATGTCTTCAATATTTTTGGGAAGAAGGGGACAAGCTGGGTCATATGAAATTTCTATTCTTAGTTTTCTGAGGATATCCACTCTGATTTTTATATGGGTACACAAGTTTACATTCCCATCAACAGGACAGACAATTTCCACCTCCCAAACCCCTTCCAAACTTGCACCTTCTCCAGAATTTTCTATTTGATTTTTAAATTATGGTCATTCTTTTTATATTAAATTGAAATCTCAGTGCTGTTTTAATTTTAATTTCTCTAATGATCTGTGATGTTGAGCATTTCTTAATGTACTATTTATTGACCATTTATAATTCTTTTTTCTGTGAAATGACATTTATTTCAGTTGCTCATTTTTTGTTTGAGTCTTTTATTTGGAGGTCTAAATTTTGAGGTTTTAAATATCCTGGGTATGAACTCTGTTAGAAATAGCTGACCAAAAATATTTTTCCCATTCTGTACATTATGTTTTCAATCTATTGGTTGTTTCTTTTGTCGTGCAGAAGCTTTTCAACATGGTATGATTCTATTTGTTGATTCTCAGAACTATTTTTGAGCAACTGAAAATCTCGTCATAAAGTCTTTGCCTATTCCTATGATTTCAAGAGTTTTATCTATTTTGTCTTCTAGCAAGTAAAGCATTTCTATTTAAACATGTTATTTGATCCATTTTTATTTTTAGGTTAGAACATAGAGTTAGGGGCTTTGATTCACTCTTCTACATGTGGATAGACAGTTTTTCCAACACCATTTGCTAAAGCAACTATTGTTTTTTTTTTTTTTTTTTTTTTTTTTTTTTTTTTTTTCCAGTTTGTGTGTTTTAGCCTCTTTCAGAGATTAAATCGTTGAATGTACTCAAGGTTATTCCTGCAGGCTTTATTGCAGTTCATTGATCTTCATGTCTCTTTTTCAGCCAGTATCATGGTGTTTTAATCACAGCTGCTTTGTAGTATAACTTCAGCTCAGCAATGGTGATGCCTCATGCTTTGCTCATTTTACTCAGGATTATTTTTGCTATTCTGGTTCCATATGAATTTTAGGCTTGTTTCCTCTGCATCTGTAAAGAGTGTTTTTGGCATTTTGATAAGGACTGCATTAAAGTTACATATCAATTTTGGAAGAGACTAACCATGTAGAGGGTATTTGTTCTGTATATCCAGGAACAAGGAGTATCTTCCCAAGTTTAATATCCTCTTCAATTTCTTTTTTTCAGAATAATATCATTTTCTTTGTGGAGCTGTGTCATATTCTTTCTTATTCTCCCCTTATACATAATCCTTACAAGTAGAGTCTAAGGAAAAACAAAAGTTGCTTTCCTTTCCTTCCTGTGCTGTAACACAGGCAAGTGATTGGAACCCACTACTGGGATCCCCAACAACTGGCACAATGTGCAGGATTTATAATAATTGGCACTCAAAGGGTCCGAACCCAGGGCATTCTCACCTGCCTGGAAAATTTACTGTATGCAGTTTATCAACTGTTTCAGATCTGTAGTGATGATTTACTAAGATGCTGGTATGAGGAGCCATAAATGTCTTCTATTTGAGGAATTATTCAACTAGGACTAAAATAAAGAAGTAAAAATTCCACACCACCAACACCACAGGAGCGTTGCTGAGCTGTGGCTCACCTCCCACTCACCTTTGCAAAAGCCATGCTGAACCTGAGACAGCAGGAACTTTAGTGAGCCTGTCTTGCTCCCCACCCCACTGTTGCAGGACCCTTGCTGACCCACACCACACACTCTGATGTTGCTGCTGACCTTGGGTGAAGATTGGGAGCCTCAAAAATGTCAAAACAAATGATCAAAAGATAATCTCAGACCTCCCGTTCACCAAGAACAAGTCCAGGAGACAAGAACATGGAAGAACTAGAAAGTCACACACCTAAAATTTCTGGAATGGTAGCAACTAAAGTAAAGAATAAACTCCATCAGGTTACAGATCAAATCAGATCACAAATAATCTCTCAGGTAAAATAAAGAAATGACAATAATCATGAAAGGATTGCTCAGCTCATCTAATTAAGACAGAAAAAAATAGGAAAATGATGGAAACACTGAATGAACAAGACAGGAAATAAATAATTAGAACGCAAGACACAGATTCAAACAGATATCTAGGAAATTAAGAGTTCCTTTGAGGGCCAGGAAGATAACTAAGCAACATAATTACCTACATGGCAAGTGCAAGGTCTTGAATTTGATCCCTGATACAAAAAAAAAAAAAAAGAAAGAAAGAAAAAAAAGAAAATCCATTGAAAGCTGGTAAAATTGCTTGAATGAAGCTGAAGATAGACTTTCAGACCTAGAAGACAACATTGCAGCAAGCAATTGTGAAAGGAAAGATCTCTCAGTAGTGACAAGGAACCAAAAAAATCACCATTCAACAGCTGCAAGATGATGCAAAGAAAAAAAAATATAAGGCTGAAGAGCAGGCGTCAACACAAATGACATTAAGAGATTATTTTCGGAAGTTGTGGCAGAAGATTTCCCAAGCATGGGAAAAGGACCTGACAGACAGATATGTGAGGCACGTGTAACCCCAATTAGCCAAAACCAAAATAAATCCACACCTAGGCACAGAATAATCAAGATCTCAGCAATTCAGCAAAAGAGCACAACATTAAACCTATTAGAGAAAAGAGATGAATAAGCTATAATGGAAAGCCCATAAGAATCACAGCAGAATTCTCAACATAAGTCAAGATCTTGGAGTGAAGTATTTCAGGTCCTGAAAGAAAACAACCTGCAGCCAGATTGCAGTACCCTGTAAAACTGTCTATCAAATTTAATGGAGAGAAAGATACTTCCATAACAACAACAACAACAACAACAAAGTTCAAGAAATTCATGGCCACCAAACCAACCCTATGAATAGTATTAACAGGTATGATAGAAAGAGGAAAAAAAACAAACCACAAGTGTAAGAAAAACTAGAAAAAGGAACTGCCAAACAAACAAAAAATTAAAAACAGGAGAAAAGCAGTTCACCTAAGCAGAAAAATAAGATGGCAAAGACAAGCCAATACTTATCAGTTATACCTATCAGTGTATTTAGCCTCAATTCACCAAGCAACAGAAGCCAACTGACAGAGTGGATAAAGAAACAAAACTCCCAAATATGTTGCATACAAGAAGCACATTTAACTCAAAAAGAAATTAATAGACTGAATGTCAAAAGATGGAAGACAATACTCCGTGTGACAGGAACTCAGAAAAAAGCAGGGGTAGCTACTTTTGTTGATGACATTGTCAACTGCAAAACAAGTATGATTAAAAGAGACAAAGTTGGTCACTACTTACTTGGTAGGGAAAACTGCAAGAGGAAGAGATAATAATCATAAATACATATGTACTCAATATAGGAGCACCAAACTATATGAGACAAAATTTAACAGATGTGAAAGATCAAATGAGCAATAACACAATTGTAAAGGGGGATACCACCCCATTGTCACAAGGGGATAGATCAACTAGGCAAAAAAAAAAAAAAAAGCAAAGGAAATAATAGAACTAAATGAAACTTGTTAAGAAATTGAATTAGTAATCTTTACAGTGTTCCAACTAACAGCATCAGAATACATATTCTTCTTAACTGCACATGGTATATTCTCCAAAATAGACCATGTACTGGCACATAGAGCATGCTAAAGTAAATGCAAAGGAATTAAAATTATCCCATGTGTATTATGTGATCATAGTGCAATGAAACTGGAATTCATTGACAAAAGAAATCTCAAAAGCTCTATAAACGTATGGAAATTAAACAGTACCCACTGAATGGGTAACAGGTGAAATTTAAGAAATTAAACAATATTTACCAAAAAATAAAAAATACTTATACAACTTATCAAGTCCTTTGCAATGCAATGAAAGGACCCTTGAAAAGGAAATATATAGCAGCAAATTTTTACATCAGGAAAACAGAATGAGCACAAATGAACAATGCTATGCTATGCTTCAAGCTCCCAGACAAAAAAAGGAGTCAAACCCAAAGCCCAAAGTAGACAGGAAATTATAAAAGCTTAAAGCAGAAATTAATACAACGGAGATGAAAGCAATGCATATAATCAATAAATTCAAAAGTTGGTTCTTTGAAAGAATAAATGAAATTGCTGAACATCTAGCCAACTTCATCATAGAAAGGAAAGAATAAATTGTACTTCTTGCAATAAGGAATGAAAAGGGCAAAACCACTACAGATCCTATAGAGTTTCAGAAGAATATCAATACCTCCTTCCAAAGTCTTTACTCTTACAGGATGAAAAACAGAGAAGAAATGGGAAGTTTCCTAGATACACATGAATTACCAAAGCTGAAGCATGAAGACATAAAAATTCTGCATAAACCAGTATCAGTCAATTAAATTGAAAATGTAAAGAAAAACATCCCAAAAAAGAAAAGCCCAGGTTCTGATGGATGCGCAGCTGAATTCTACAAGAAATTTAGAGACGATTTAATGCCAACACTTCTCAAACTTCTCAGTGAAATTGAAAAGGAAGCAATTCTCCCAAACTCACTCCTGGAGGCAAGTATTACTGTAATACCAAAAGCAGAGAAAGACTCAACCAAAAAGAGAAGTACAGGCCAATCTCTCTAATGAACATAGATGTAAAGATTCTCAATAAAATACTAGCAAACAGAACGCAACAAACCACCATGAAGATTGTACATCATGACCAAGTGGGTTTAACGCCAGGAATGCAGAACCATAAATGCAATATGTAACATCAACAGAGACAAAGACAAAAATCACATGAGCAGGCCAGGGATAGAGCTCAGCATCACAGAGCATGCCTGGCAAGAATGTTTATAAGTTCAATTTCTGGTACCAAAAAATCAATCAAATAATAAATCAATCAAATAATCATCTGTATAGATGTAGAGAAAACTTCTGACAAATTCCAACACTCATGTATAATAAAAACTCTACAAAAGATCAAAATAAATAGTCTTTGCCACAACCTTATTAAAGCTATCTATGGCAAACCAACAGCCAATATCCCAATGGACAAAAACTGAAAGCCTTCAGTTTAAAATCAAGAAGAAGGCAAGGATGTCCACTGTCACCAATGCTATTCAGTATAGTTCTGGGAACATTATCCAGAGCAACTAGATGAGAGAAATAAAAAGAATAATGATTGGAAAGGAAAAAATAAAATTATCATTATTCACACATGACATCATACTCTACTTAGAAGACTTCCAAAGCTCCATCAAGACACTTGTAAATTTAATAACCAAATTCAGTATTATAACACAATACAAAGTAAGCACTCAAAAAATCAGTAGCATTTCTGTACACAAATAATGCGTAAACTGAGAGAGAAATTAGAAAATACACACATTTCACAATAACATTCACATAAATGAAATACTTAGAAATCAATTTAATGAAGGGAATAAGCTGGGGAGATGGCTCAGTGGAATAAGCGCTTCCCTGGCAAGCAGAAGGGCCTGAGTTTAATCCCCGGTTCCGCAAAAAAAA
>NW_004524704.1:6850608-6859570 GCF_000260255.1 Octodon degus | reverse complement strand
TTTAAAAAAAAATGAAGGGAATAAAATGTTTATATGGTGAAAATTATTGTCTCTGAAAAAAGAGATTTGAAAGGACTTCAGAAAATGGAAAGATATTCCTTGCTCCTGGATAGGAAGAACCAACATTGTAAAAATGGCCATAGTCCCAAAATTCTTATGTAGATTCCATACAGTCCTGATTAAACTATCATTAGTAAATATATTTCACAGATCTAGGGAAATCATTCCTAAAATTCATCTGAAACTATGAGACCCAGAATAGCAAAAGTATCCTGGACAGCAAAGGAAAGGCAGAGAATTAGAATCCCTGACTTGAAGTTTTACTACAAAACTATTGTGATAAAATCAGTGCTATATTGGCAAAGAAAAAAAAAATCAGACCTGAGCATCAATGGAATACATTAGAAGATGCAAAAACAACTATCAACACATTCCTTCTCCTTGTCTTTGATAGAGACGCCAAATATGTTCACTGGAAGAAAGATAGCCTCTTTAATAAATGATGCAGGAGAAACTGGCTTTCCACAAGCTCAAGACTAAAATTAACACCCTATCTCTCACCATGCTCCGAAGAAAAAAATGTGTCAAAGTTTTAAATATTAAAACTGAAACACTAAATCTAGTGGAGGAGAAAGTAAGTAGAAATCTTGAAGACATAGGGGTAGGGAGAGAATTCATGAACAAAGACTAGACAGCAGGGGAAGTATTTCAAAGAATCAGATGCTGGGATCTCATCATTGAAGAAAGTTTCTACACATCAAAAGAAGTCACCAACAAATGGAATGGTTATAAGAAAACCCATGAGTTGGGAAAAATTTTTAGTTTATTATCCCCAGACAAGGGACTTCTATCTAGAATATATAAAGAAGTTTTAAAAAGATCAGGATCCAATTGCTTCTCATCCTTTTGACTAGGATCAAGTGTAAAAAAGTCAGATTCCCAAAATTCAAAGATCCAATAAATAAATGGGCATTTGAAATGCATATATACTTCTTAGATGAAGAAATACAAATGACAAATAAGCATATGAAAAAAATGTTCAACATCACTGGTCATTTGAGAAATGCAAATTAAGACCATAGCAAGATTCCATGTCACCCTAGGAAGCACGGCTGTGTTCCAAAAGTCAGACAATAATAAATACTGAAAGAGCTGTGGGGAAAAGGGAATTTTTCTCCATTGTTGTAGGAGTGCAGATTGGTAAAACCACTTAGGAAATCAGAGTGCAGATTCCCCAAAAAGCTAGCATTGGATGTCCTATTCACCTCAGCTCCTGGATATGCTTCCAAAAGAACTGAAGATATCAGGGGGCCAGGGAGATGGCTCAGTGGAAAAAGTGCTTCCCTGGCAAGCTCAAGGACCCGAGTTTGATCTCTGATTCTGAAAAAAAAAAAAAAAAAAAAAAAAAAAAAGAAAGAAAGAAAAAGAACTGAAGACATCGGACCACAACGATATATGTGCACCTATGTTTGTTGCAGCACAATTTGTTATAGGTAAGTCATTGAAACAGCCCACATGCCCATCAACTGAGGAATGGATAAAAAGATGTGATATTTTTACACAATGGAGTGTCACTTAGCTATAAAAAAGATAGACTTGGGACTTTTAAAGGTAAATGGATACAAATAGTTTCATACTCATAAGTGAAATAATTCAGATCCGAATGTGGAAATATGTTTTCTTCCTACTGTAAGAACCTGAAAGAGTAAATAAAATCTGAAAGGTATAATAGATACTATGAAAGGGAAATAATCTGTTCATTGAACTAGGAGAAAGTAGCTGTATATCTATCCTAACTCTCTTGTGTATATATGAAATCTTCCACTTTTAAACTACCTCAAATGCTATAAATATTGGGGTAGAGGAACAGAAGAGCTATACATGAAATGGAATGATTTATTCTACATAGTTGATAGAAATGGGCCATAAAATCATTTTTTTCCTTTTCTGTTCAACATGTTCTCAGTTATAGCACACTAACTATTATAGCCCTAGGGAACTGAAAGCTTCTGGGGACTATGTATCTTCTAGAAAGGACAGTATACAGAGTAACAAATAGCTTTTCCCCACCTGCTTATTTAAGGAGTATGGCAAATAGGAAATGCTGCTCAGTGAATTGAAAAATGTAAGAAAATGCCAAGATACTCCAAAAACCAGGGTAATTATACTAGTGCAATTTAAAAAATTAAAATAATAAAAAGCACACAATATACTTAATATTCCCGTTGATGTGAGGTAAGTATTCTCAAGTTTCCCTTCTGCCTTGGACTCTACCCGACCGTGAATCCCCACGTGACCTTGAAGGAAAGTCTTGCTCCTCAGCTGTAGGAAAGTAGAGCCCTCCCCTTCCAGAGGCCCACTCTTCTAAGTTGTCCCTATAGACACCCAAGCAGGGAAAACCCATCCATTGGCCCAGTCAGAGGGCTCGACTGTGTCACTTCAGATCTGTTACAATGGCCAGCGCTTACGTCATGAGCTTCTCAGTTCAGCTTCCTCTCAGCACAATTCTGCTTCATCTTCCTTCCTTCACAGCTACTGATCTTTGAAGCATCTTGCGCTCCAAACTCCCGCTTAGTATCTCCTTATGAAGAACCCAAACTGTGCGTGGGTAGCAAGTGACAGAGCTATAGCTAGCTACTATGGCTTATAAGGCTATATATGTAAGCTTGTGTATTCTAGCTTTTCTTCTTAAAAATGTAAATGCTTGTTACTTAAAATTTTGCTCAGGAGAAGAGAAATGGACTGTCAAAAATTTTTAAGCAATTATGGCACACATGTGCAGTTACAGCTGATCAAATCATAATTATAACCATAATAATAGTCTGGTTTTACTTTTTTTTTATTTGTATTTTAGGGAAAGGTCTACAGGATGTTCAGGGTTTCACTTCTAGATTGGACTCGTAGTGATCTGCCTGTTTATGGCCTCCTGAGAGCTGGGATTAGGTGCTCACCACCACTCCCAGTCTCAATTGCCAGCTCAGCACACCCTGAGGGTGGGACCAGCACAGCAGACCCGGAGATCGACACCGGCCCCTACTACTTGCAGGAGCTTTAATCCGCTGAGCTATTTGGCTGGCCCTGATTTTACTATTGATGATAAATCCAATTTCAGCCTTGTGCTTAAATTTGTTATTGTACCTGTTTCTCATGTTTATGGCTCACATTCTCCTCTTTTGTTATTATTTCTGATTTGTTTCCTTCTAATAAAAGATCTCAAATTTTTTTATTTAATGCTCCAGTTATGGAGTCTTCCCACTGTTTTGATTGGAACTTACTGAAAGCATTTCTTTGATAACATCTTTCTCCCTCAAGTAGAAAATTTGATTAGCTGCATTTCTATTAATGCAGCTATTTCTCTTTAGTAACTGCCTCACACGATCTGCACCAGTGATGTACACATAGGATATATTTTCCCCTCAAATGCAATATGCCTAACAAGCTCAGAAGTTTCATCAGTGCTCTTATAAGTGCCTTACGAAAGCACAGTTTTCCCAGAAAGAAAAATAAAATTTCTCACCAGATTTAAGGCAGGAAGCAACACACTTAGATTGTGTTTTACCAGAGAGATTATATTCCTTGATACAAAATACTTTTCTTCTAAGGTATTTCCTCTTTGCTTTTTGTCCTATTTTTGCCTGCCTACCTTTTCTTCTCCCTGCCTTCTTTTTTCTTTCCTTATTTTCTCCCTCTCTTCCTGCCTTCCTTTCTTCTGTCCTCTTTTCTTACTTAACTGCAGAGCCCTATCTTGCTAGAGATCCTTCCCCTCTGGATTCTCACATTTAGGAAATGCTTCATTCTACCGTATGCCTTTTAGCTCCAGTGAGATGTCACTTTTAATGGTCTTGTGTTCAAGGTATACAAGTTGTATTTGCGCACTGGTAGAAAATAATTACTTTTTTTCCTAACAGAATGCTGAAAACCAGCTCTCTTGGGACACAGGCTGGTATGGTTCTGGTATTTGCCCTACTGTGAACTTGATATTTGAAACTGACTAGTTACTTTATTTCTGTGAATTTCAGTTCTGTGCAGAATGTGAGGACATTTCTTAAAAATTGTAGTTGCCATTATCAAAGTGCTAAAGCTGAGCAAATGATACCTTTGGCATTTTCTCTGGATATGTTTGCAAAATTCAATGCACAATTTTATAGATTAATATGATTGTGGATACAAACGAGGACTATGGAGTGAGCTATAAATATGAATTCTAAGTTCATTATACCTTTTGTGGAAGGCTTTGAAAATATCACACAAACATATTCCTAGTGCAATGATCTATTAATGAAGGTAGTGGAGCATTGTGGTGTGAATCTGAGATGTCCCCTAAGAGATTCATGAGCACAGAGGCAGAGCTTGATGGGCGGGGATTGGATGGACTTGCTGTTAGGAGGTGGGTCCTAGTGAGAAGTAGGCACTGGAGCATTGTCCTGTGCTGTGAGTGTTTCTCTTCTTGGAAATCCTTTCTCTCTCTGATTTGTTCTGCTCTGCCCTGGAGCCAACCCATCGCAGCTGTAAACTAAGCCTTGATAAGCTCCTCTTTCTTTTTTTTTTATATTCTTCCTAGTGGTTATTTGCTGTACAAGATGCAGATATGATATCCTATTTACAAACACTATTAGAGCAAATCCCTCTATTCATTAAGAGAATGTAACTATATACCTATCCTAAACATTTTGAATACACAGATACAAAATGGACATTCATCTGCATCCCCTTTTTTGTTTAGTCCCATCATATGAATATTATACATGTGTTAACTCAGCAAAATATAGAAAAGTATAAAAACAGAGTATAAGAAGTAAAGCCATGCTGTTATGTTGAGCTGTAGGGGACTCAGGTCAACAATTTCTGACATTGCCAGTGAAGCAGAAGACCCAATACTATTATGGACTACTGGGCTCTTTTAGAAGCGCCTCTTTCTTTACTAAAATGAAACTAAGACAAACAGATACAACTTTTGACATTGCCAGTCCTACAGATAACCCACTACTACTATGGACTATTGAACTGTATTGGAATATTTTGCTCAATTCACGCACCTACAATATTTAAATGACACTGGAATACCCTTCTCTGACAAAACTAAACAAAAAAGGGGGATACAAAAGAATGACTACTTTGCATCTGTATATTCAAAATAGAATAGATATACAGCTACTTTCTCTTAATTCAATGAACAAAAAGATTTGTTCTGATAGTGGTTGTGGACAGGATATCATGTCTGCATCTTGTACTATGAATAACCACTAAGAAGACAACAATATGCAATGTATTAGTTACTGCAACTGTCCTACTAATCTGTTTTGAAACTGTCTCATTGCTATTTGTTTTTCAATAAAATTATTTTTAAAAAGAATAATTAACTTGCATGGGTCTAGGGAAGATCTGAGACACCTCCAATGGATTTCACCAGGAGACTATGATTTAAAATTGGTTGCTGTCATTATCACTGAAAAATATGCAATATTTTTGTCAAACCCACTTTCTTTAGCATAACATTTTTGCTTGAATATGTTTAATTTATGACATACATTTACATGGTTTTGTAACATGTGGCGTTTAAAGATTTCTGAAAAAATATACAATTAGAGAATATTATTATTCATTGCACTGATAAGTGAATACTCAGGGCTCCAGACACGTTCATCTTAAAGAAAGTATTAACTTCAAAATCTACATGAATCCTACCAATGCACACTGAACAAACACTGACAATGTACAACCTTGATTTTTCTATAAGCAGTATGAACAAAATCAAAAAGAAAAACTTAAGACTCGATGATAAAACACTAGAATGCAAATCTGTAGTGTAAGTTTCCTACAAATTAATGGTAAGAAACTGTAATTTTTGATTTTTTCCAAATACCAACATATTCAAAGTCCTTCCTATATGTAAACTTTTGAGCTGTGTACAGCATTTATTATTACATTAGAACCTTGCATTTACATAAAACTAAAAACAGCATATTTAATGTTTAAGTTGTAATTACCTTGTAAATAGGAAAATCAGAGACAATAAATCCTTTATTATAAATGAGAAACTAGGACCACAGAAAGTTTAAGTCATTTATTTACAAGAACCTGAAGTGGTCTAAACTCATAGTATTTTCTCTCTTGTGATGATCCATTTCAGAGGATAGAAAGAGGACCGTCATTGCTCCAATTTGAATGGAAGATATATTTGAGATGTAAACAGAACAGTTTGAAAATGTACCTGAAATTAATGAAAAAAATTGAATTTTCATGAGAACTGGAGAAACAGTTGAAGAACATAAAATAAAGGAGCTCCTAATCGGAGCTGTGGTAGGAGAAGATTAATATGGTGGAATCACAAAGAGGAACAGTGGCAGAGACTATGTGGGTGTGACCACTAATCCTGATATGTCATCTTCTGTGGATTAAGTAATGCCTAGAAAATTCAGTGAAGCATGCTCTTGCATGTGTCTGGATGGGCCATGGAGAGCTGATCTTGGAAAATAGAAATGGTGCCTCGCCTGGTCCCCTCCAGCACATTCCCCTGTTCTCCTTCCTGGCCTCTGTGAAGTAAGTTGCCTTACTCCACCACACCCTGTGACCATAATATTTCTACCATGGTGCCAGGTAAGCATGGACTGAGTGTCCTTAAAATGTGAGCTAACTTAGACCTCTCCTCCCCCAAGCTGTTGGTGTTGGGTACCGGGCCCTAGTACAGCAAAACTAGCTATGCTACTGCGATAGTTAGAAAACAAGGAAATGAACAAAACCTTTAGGGAAGCAGTGTGACCATAAAGAAACTAAGCTTTTAAAAGCTTAGGAAAATGCAGATTGTAGACATTAAAGAGGATGCAATTATTCAACCACTCTTCTTGGCCTGAGTTCTGGACTAACTGCTAATAAGACTAAAGAATTCAAAGAGTGTAGATAATTAGGTTTTCTAGATGACTAGGATTGATAGTTTAATCAGACTGTAGCCAATTGGCTTGTGCCACTATAATTAAGCAATCTCTTATGCTGGGTCTCAAATAACTGGCTAATTCTGGGACTCCCTCAGAAGCCAGGGTAAAGCAAAGAATGCCTGCAATGTATATTTTTGTGACTGATAAGTTTTTAACTAAGGATGAAGGTGGAGTTATACTAAACTTTATTAGGCTTTCACTCTAGATATTCTAATCAGAAAATTACTTTTATTCCTGTAAGGAAAAACTTATGAATATAATACTAAAGTTTCACTTAAAGAATATTCTAGAAAAAAATTCTCACAAGGAAATGTGAAGATTTATGAATAAGTTAAAAGATTATAACAAAAGCATCATAAAAAAGCTTTTGTGCTAACCAGTTTCAGTCTATAGGAAATAGTTGTAAATTTAGGCTAAAGAGCTTCTAGCCTTAGTACTAATTATAAGTGTTGGCCAGAAAATCCAGAGCTCTCTTATGCATTATAGGAGGTTGTAAGAAATTATTAGTCTCTACCTAGTAGATGACAGTGTACTCTTTCTTTTGGTAGCCATAATTATCTCTATGCTTACCAAACCTGTTCTGTGGAATGAAATTATTCAACCCCTCCTTCCAAATAAGGATCTTTTTCTTCATTGGCAAAATCTAAGAACCATAGTTTCTCAATAGTAGACATTGCTGCACCCTTCTGACTATCTTTTTCTACCAGTAAAAATATGATAAATATTTAATCTTTTTATATTAATTGTACATGAGTTAATGGGAGCGTAATTAGCCTGGATAAGCCTATTACCTTGTCTTGGTTTTTGACAGTGATGTACCGTGTTCACAACTATGGGGGAAATACAATTTCCAGTCGATACATGTAAGAAACAACTTTGACAGCTGTAGATAGATGAGGAATGCTAGTTGGGATTCATTATATATTATGCCTACCTTAGTAGGCAAGGACAGTCTTTGATTTTTGAAGTGGTTTAAAATCCCTGTTTGACCACATGCGGTGCCAGCCCCACCTCAGTGGACACCTGTAATCCCAGCACTGGGGAGGCTAAAAACAGGAGGATGACTACGAGTCCAAGCTGCATAGTGAGACCCTGTACCAAATATATAAAAATAAACAAACGAACAAATAAATAAAATAAAATGGCTCTCTTGTCAGGGATAGAAGACTATATTTATTATACAAGGAAGTAGGGAGAAAAAGTATTCAGGTGCCACTATGATTGGCAATCACTTGTCAGTTTTGCTTTCACAGGCATCTAATTCGGTGTTTTCTCAAGATATTATTTCAGCATTGGGCTATATTTACTAGAACAGGAGGGAACCCTGCTCCAATCTGAAACAAAATAAAGAGCCATAAAACACTCTGCAATTTACTGCAATTTAGTTAGCATGAACAACATTAAAAGGTTAATATTAGACTTGAGTTGAGGTTTCCATTTACTCCTAACTTTGAAAAATTTAACCTTGAAAAATTCATTTCATCCCTCTAGGACTAAAGGGGTGCCAGGGTATGGGAGCAAACCAGCGAAGTGTTATGCAGCATGTTATGCATTTTAATCTCCAGTTGTCCTGGCAGCATAGCTATTTGTCCACTAGGTGGGCTCCCCAGTAGAAGTAGGTCTCGGGCTTTGTCCTTTTTCTTCTCTCTACAAAAGTCCATTTCTTTCTGGGGTAATTAGTGCTTTTAGAGCAAATGCAGTTTCCAGCCTCAACCTATTGCTTTATTTTTCCTTTCTTTTAGATTTTAGGTTCATATTCTTTTGTTTTACTTTCAGTCATTTGTGCCTGTTAGGCAACTTTTTTTTTCATGAGTTACTATTATCAAACTTAGAATGCTGATACAATCACTATAAATATCCTGAGTCATATACAAATTGAAAAACACTGTAGTGTGACTATCAAAAGCAATCCAGTTAAAGTTTTTACTGTTTTTCTTTTAAGCAGTTTTGAAAATATGTATACATTCACCACCTTGAAAAATCTGAATTCATATTTCATGTCCTTATATTATTTAGGAATAATCATATAT
>NW_004524704.1:6849697-6850508 GCF_000260255.1 Octodon degus | reverse complement strand
AATGAGACAGAGACATATACTTTATCCTGACTGAATTGTGAAGAAATAGAAATAGAACAGTAGCAATAAGACTGAGTCAGAGACAAAAAGTCTGCCACCAAAGGAAAGCACAGGACTCAGGTGACTTCACTGCTGAATTGCAACGAACATTTATGTAACTAATATGGAAAAAAAAAAGCCAAAAAATAAAAAGAGGTGAAGGTATGGGGAAAATTGAACCATGAAGCATTTTTGGTGGGAATGATAGCATTGTGGGAAACAGTACACAGGTTCCTCTGAAAACTACAAGTAGAAGTACCATGTGGGAACTAGCATGGTAAACCTCCAACGAAAGTGAAATCCTTCTGTCCAGAA
Organism: Octodon degus; assembly: GCF_000260255.1. Classification (NCBI taxonomy): domain Eukaryota; kingdom Metazoa; phylum Chordata; class Mammalia; order Rodentia; family Octodontidae; genus Octodon; species Octodon degus. Next base: position 6,850,154 of record NW_004524704.1, on the reverse strand, counting down.
ACATCTGCACTCTCAAGTTCACTGCAGCCATTTTCGTGACAGGCGAAAATTGGAAGCAAAGTAAGTATCCATTAGTTGAGGAATGGACAAAGAAAACATGGAATGTACAGTAGAATACTATTCAACCAGAAAAATAGGATAAAACTCTGCCACTTATAACAACGTGGATGGAACTAAAGGTTAATGTGTTAAGAGAAATATACCGGGTATGAAGAGACAGATGACATCTGATCTCACTGATGTGTGGCATTTTTAAAATGTCAATTTCAAAGATGTTGCGAGAAGAATGGTGTTTATCAAAGACTAGGAACTGTGGAGTGAGGACGGGTGAGGGAGATTTGATCAATGCATGGCGAATTGCAGCTAGAGAATAGTAAGACATTCTGCTGTACTATTGCAGAGCTGGGTGAGTATAGACAACAATGATGTAATTTCTATATTTTGAAAAGGCTGCAGG
>NW_004524704.1:6848708-6849404 GCF_000260255.1 Octodon degus | reverse complement strand
TATATTGCTATATGTATGTATTAAATGTATACCCATCAGTATACATATAGAATATATAGAGATTATGTAGAGATTATATATATGAAAGAATATTTGGTATCCTAAACATATGAATATTATATATCAGTTAACAACAAAAATTATAAAATCAAAAAGCAATAAAGGGACTGGGGACATAGCCCAGTAGAACAAGCACTTGCCTGGCAAGTGCAGGGTCCTGAGTACAATCCCCAGTACAAAAAAAAAAAAGCAATAAAGAGTTAAAGAGCTTAAAACAAATGTTCAATTTGAATAGAAAATTGAAAATTTTGTCTTACCCCTTATGGATAAGTATCATTATGACTTTAGTGTTCATTAATTCCTTATTTTCGTGCCTCAACTTTTTCTTAATACGCCACATATTTGTCACAAGTTGATAATAACAAAATGCCTATCAATACATTGATGATTGACTGTCATGTAATTTATTACACTCAAAGTATGGCCTAATATTAGTTTAATATTTAATATGCTTTCAATTTTTTTAATGAGCAATGAATCCTTTTATGCATGAGTCTTTTTTCAAATTTTTGTGATACAAGCTTACAAATTAAATTAAGGGGTTAAACTGTTAAAATGAAACTTTTTAGGGTCTTTGATAGTATGTGTCTATCTCTGTGGGAAAGTTGGCATTTATTTTCAATATACTGCCATGAT
>NW_004524704.1:6843789-6848328 GCF_000260255.1 Octodon degus | reverse complement strand
TAGGACAAGGTGTACAGGGTCTCACTGTGTAAATAGGGGCTGTAGTGAGCCTCCTGTTTACAGCCTCCCAAGTGCTGGGATTACAGGCATGCACCACGATGGCCAGTCTCAACCGCTGTCTCAGCGCGCCCAAGGGTGGGGCCGGCACGGCAGGCTGGAGGATTTACTCCCAGCCCATGGTCGGCCTAAGCAAGCGCTTTAATCCGCTGAACTATTTGGCCGGCCCTACTTTTTTCATTGTAAACTAGAAAGTCATGCTTTTCCTGTTGACACAAAGGAATAACTTTGTATTAATTCTATAGTTGCCAAATATTTTAGATGTTTCTAAACAATATATTTTGCAATAGTTCCTTCCATTTTTTTTTTCATGTTTGTTTGTTTGTTTTTCTGTATTTTAGGAAAGAGTCTACAGTGTGTACCAGATCGGACTCGTAGTGATTCTCCTGTTTACAGTCTCCCAAGAGCTGGGATTACAGGCACGCGCCACCATGCCCAGTATCAATGGCTGTGTCAGCGTGCCCCTGAAGCCGGACTGGCACAGCAAGCCCGGGGACTGAACCCACAGGCTCTGTGCCTGCTTGCCGGCGCTTTAATCCGCTGAGCTATTTGGCTGACCCAATTTCTTCCATTTTGTAATTTACCATTTTGTCTTGCTTTATGTTGTTATTTTTAAAAATTTAATGAAATAAAATATTTTAGTCCAATCCTTAGTGACTTTTCCCCTTAAATGTGATGTTTAAGATGTGTTTCCTCAGTTTGGGAAACATTAGTCTATATTTTCTTTCAGTTAAACCATTTTATTTTCCAAATTATATGCATTAGAGATTCATTTTGGACTAACTCAGCATGCTAGTTATGTCCCTCGTTAACTGAAAGAGCTTTGCAGCAGAAATTCTAGGATTTTGAAGAAAAATAAATTCTCATTGTAAAATGATGGTAGGATCTCTCTTTTCAGTTCCAGCTCTAGAAAACGTTGTTTGCCACTAAATTTCAGAGGGATAGATATTTCTTGTCAAGTGATGAAAATATCCTATTTTCCATTTATTCAGCATTTTAAAGAACAATAATTGTTAAACCTGCCTAAATTTCTTTATGTAATTGTTTGCTATATCTTTGTGGAGGAGACATTTGGTCTGTGCACAATTACAATTGGTTTTGAGAGAAAGATGCAAAATAAATAGTAATTGTACAATCTGTGTTCTTTTCTCTGGTCAGATTTGGAGCCTATTTTTCTATTCCAACATGAATCATATTTCTTGTGTCAGTGCACCACATTCTTGGTACTCTTTTGCGTTATGTCACAATCTAAAAGTGATAATAATAGTTATGATGATTTCATAAGGGTCACAATGACTATAAGTAATACTTAGGTAATATGTACTCTATTTGATGTCTTGTGCTAACTTTTATATTTATAATTACTATTCTGTTATTCAGTGAAGAAGCTGACATAGAAAATCTAAAAAGTATTTTCAAAAAAGTATTTTCTAAGTGGAAATGAAATGAAAAAGTAGACATTTTGTAACTGGACTCAAGATCCTCACCTTTCTGTTTGGTAAAACATATCTGTAAATCTTATCAATGATCTAGTTGATAGGATTTTGGTTTTCCTGATTTCCCTGTCCCATGACCTGGTGGGACCATCTTTTTCATACTTCTATGTTCTGCATTGTCTGGAGAGCAGAAATCTCTATTATTATTATTAATATTATTATTTTGTATTTTAGTAAGGGTCTACAGGGTCTCACTATATAGATGGGACTCATAGTGATCCACCTGTGTTCAGCCTCCCAAGTGCTGGGATTGCAGGCCCATGCCACCTCATCCAGTCTCAATCCCTGTCTCAGGGCACCCCTGGGGTGGGTCTGGCATGTCAGACCAGGGATTGAACTCCAGCAACTGCGTCTACCTAAGCAAATGTGCTAATCTGCTGAGCTATCTGGCTGACCCTACTGTATTATGACTTTGAAAGAAAGGATTATGTGGTGTAAAGGAACATAGATGAGAAAATGAGATGTCTAGGTCGTTGTTATAACTATCCGGTTATAGAGTAGGTAGAGAATTTAAGCTGATTTCTCAGGTTAGCAAGCCTCTGTCTCAAACTGCTCGGAACGGTGGGATCATTGAAAAGTTTTATTCCATCTCCTTTGATACTGATCATACTTATGTCTATCCGGAGATGGAGCATATGGTTACTAGTTCAACTTTTCCTTGTAATTGTGGTAATTAAAGTCCCTTCGGATTTTGGCATATGTCTTCTTCCATATTTAGTTTGTAGCCATATTTTCTTTCTTTTGTTTCACTGATTTGCATTTTGATAGGCTGGAAGTTAGAAATCTCTAAATTCTCTCTGCACATATTTAGACATCTCTGTGAATATAGTTTACTGTTTGCAGTCATATTGAATTTGCTGAATTTACCATTAAGGAGTGCTAGGACAGATACGATTATTGTGTGAATGTGTAAAATTCAAGAGCAGTTAACTGTCCAGTAAATGCCCAAAGCTAAGGGGTTGTTAAATATTAATTCTTTCCTCTTCCTCAGAACATTTTAGAGTTCAGTGATAATGAATGAGTACAGAAGACATTTCAATATGACTATAAGTTTTACTTTCAAGTAGAAATAAAAGGTTAACTAACATATGAAGGTAATAACTTAATAATCTTTTTCTCAGCATTCAAAACACTTAACTGATAGAATGAGTATTGATTCATGCTGGAAGAAAATGAACTATGTGATTGGTGCAACACTAGAAATGAATCCAAAGTTGGTTATGGCACAGAAAACAAGACAGATGGGAGAGAATACACACAGATCGACTCTGTTGACATAAAGCTCTAGAAAATGCAAGCCAATTTATAATGGCAGAAAACAGAGTAGTGATCAACTGGGGAGTCATGAGGTCAGGAGGGGTGAGGAGGAGAGTTGGAAAAAGCCTCAAGGAAAGCTTTGGGGATGATAAATGTGATTTTGCCAGTGCATACAACTTCAACCAAATTATACACTTCAACTATGTAGCAATTAGTATACGTGCTTATGCCTTATTTCAAGTGTTTACTGATCCTTTCTTCAAAATAAATCAATAACTGTCTGATCTTATGCTCTTATTGTAATAATATGAATGTATTAGAAATAATCAACTATTTTTTTCTGTTTTCCCTATTTTTGCTGCTTTATCATCTGCCTTTGGGTCCCATACTCATCTCTCTTCTTGGTCCTGTTTTATCTCTACTGTATATTCTTTCCATTTAAAATGTTCAGAAGCATTTTACATAGTTTCTGAAGTAAATGTCAACCACCTATTGAAAATGCTTTGGCACCTCAGTTTCTTCTCCTACTAGGTGAAAAAAGAACACACACAATTCTCTTAGAAATGGAACTGATTCTTCTTGAACTTCAATACAGATGCTTTTTTACTTGCTTGTGAAAGAAAAAGGATTTTTTCTGATCTTCACCAAGAGAATTTATTAGAAATTCATGACAGAATTTGTAAAGGTTTCCAGGTCTTCGGCCACATTCAGACCACCAGGATTCTCCAGACTTATCATTTATATGGCCTTACCAATGACTGGCTCTGGCAGCTTTGCTTCCGTTAAGCTTATCTTGACTGGTCTGCTCTGTGTTTCCCTAGCTCTTAAATTCTGTTGCTGCTTTTTTTTTCTCTGTAGCCTCCATCTTTGTCTGGATCTAAGAAAATTGCTTGACATTCAGTTTGTCCGTGTAGTGAGATCAGTAGTGATCTCTTCCACTCAAGACATGGCGAGACTAGAACCAGAAATTTCTCAGTTATTGTTCACTTATTCAAATTAACGCATTAGATAATTTTATTATTTGTGATAAAAGCAATGAAGTATCATCAGAAGCACAGCATGATACAAACTATCTGTTTAATGAGCTTTTAGAAAAAAAAAAACCCAAAGATGCTGTGGATATAACTTCCTTAGTTAGAGTCAATGTAAACTTCTGCTACTTATAGCTACATCAAATGTTAAGCACAGCTCAGCTGTATTATCATAAAAATTTCCAACAAAACTCAAATTATCTTTCTCATTATCCAATGCATTACATTTAGTTTTTCACAAGAAGGTATAATATTATAAAATGGACTAAAACCAATAAAAGGATAGTCCAAAGCAAGGATCAGAACAGACATCTCAAATAGGACACAGATTTTGAAATAAGTAGATGAGAAATTTTAAAATAGCTGAACAAATCAATGAAAGCATGATATTCTTTTCAGCAAATGATGGTGCTGGAGCATATATGCACATTCATAATACACTTTTCACAAAAATTAAATCAGAAGAGTATAGTACAAAATGCAACTTAAAGTATCTTGCTCTGTAAGTAGCACTTTCGAAAACGAACAGATAAAAAGCAACACTAGATGAAAAGATTTGCATAAACCTAAAATTGGGTAAGTGACTTGCATCCAAAATATACAAATAGGGGCTGGTGAGATGGCTCAGTGGTCTAAAGCACCTACTTAGAACAAGCTTAGCAAAAGAGCGCAGAGACCGCGGTTCAATCCCCAGCACC
>NW_004524704.1:6835816-6843627 GCF_000260255.1 Octodon degus | reverse complement strand
ATCTCAAAAATATGAAAAGAAAATTATTTCATTTGGACAAATTTACAGAAAAGACACTTCATCCAAGAAGGTATGCAGATAACAAATAGGCATATGAGAAGATGCTCAATATTGCATGCCACTAGAAAATTTTAAATTTAGAAAACAGACTTGGGTATGATGGGTTGTTGAGTGTGTTCTCAGCCCTGGAGGCAATTGCAAGTTTGAGCCCAAACTGGGAAACTGAGCAACTTACAACTCTGTCTCAAAATTTAAAAAAAGGTAAATACATAAAATAGGGTTGGCATGCACTTCAATAAGAAGGCTCTGGATGTAATCTTTAATACCACAAACAAAGAAACAATAAGATACCAATACATAATGTATTCATATGGCCAAAATCCAAAAATTGGACCAGCATTATATGTCAATGGGATAATACTTCCCTATGATGAATAAGAATCTATATTTGTTTCCCAGTACAAAAAATAAATAAATAAAAACTTTCAGTTACTGATAGTATCAATTGGTGGTGGAGATGTACAATAAGAATTCCCATTTGCTTATTGCTACTGGGAAGCAAATTGTACAACCACTTTGGAAGAAAAATTTTTTGAAGTTTCTGAAAAAAATATACAATGTATAACCATGTGATCCAGCAAGTTCTCCTAGGTACTTAATCAACTGAATTAAAAACCTACAATATATAAAAATTTTCAGTAGCCTTAATTACAATCATATAACTCTAGAAGAAAGACAAATGGTCTTTATAAGTGGTCAGTAAACAATAGTATATTCATACAATGTCATGTTACTCAGCAGTTAAAAATACGAGTTACCAGTCCAAGGAAGTGATTAAAGAATGTTATATATTTGTTACCTTCTAAAAGAAGTCAGTCTGAATCATTGCGCTCTGTGTGATTCCCGCTCTGTGACATCTTGAAAAGCACAATTACAGTTAACAGAGGTCAGTGGTTGCCAAAGGTTTAGGAAAATGGATAAAACTCAGTTGAGGCATGGAAGAATTTTAGGAGAGCAAAACATTATGCTTTAGCAGCAGAGTCATGAAAATCAGCATTTGTCAAAAGCAATCAAGATATCCTACACAAAAAGAATTGATATAAACTATGAAATGGGTAATCGAGTATTTGTTTATTGACTGCACTGGTTCATTAATTTTGACAGATGTCCCACATAATTCAAGGTGTTATTAACAAGGAAATTGTGTGTATGTACAGAAACACTCTATTTGCTAAATTTTTCTTTAATTTAAAATTTACCCTAAAAATAAAATACATTAGTTAAAAATATATAACAACCAGGGATTTGACTACATGAATATTACTGCCTAGAAAATAGTTTTATTTATATATGGAAATAGTAAATATTTGGAATATAAAGTTGAACATAAAATATGCATTTATAATAGCACAAGAATATAAAGTACAGGAAATCTTTCTAATAAAGTTATAAAATTTCATGGAAAGTGATAAAATTATATTGAAATGTATTTGTTAATGTTTCAATAAATGAATAAGTCTTGCTCATGTATTGGAGATATCAATATCTTAAGGATATATTTTTGCCCTGAAATTAAGTATATACTCAGCATAACTTGATAGAAATCCTGAAATTTGTGGGGAATACTTATAGTCAAATTCAAATGGAGGGGCTGGGGAGATGGCTCAGTAGACTAAGCACTTGCATGGCAAGCGCAAGGGTCTGAGTTCAACCCCCAGTTCCAGAAAAAAAAAATTCAAATGAAATAAAATTACCTCCCTACTTTAAGAGTGAAGATAGTGTGATACTAACCCAGACTTGGAGGCTTATGCTAATGGGGGACAGCTGATTGCACAGAGAAATACTTACATGACTGTGGTGGTTACTATGATGTTTATAGGAAAAGTTGATGATCAATATTGGACACTTTATATTTCTTTTTTATTATTATTATTTTTTAATTTTAACATTTATTGTGTGTGTGTGTGTGTGTGTGTGTGTGTGTGTGTGTGTGGCCAGCTCAGCCCACCAGGGGGCGGGGCTGGCTGGCATGTGGTGCTGGGGGATTGAACCGCGGTCCCTGTGCTTTGCCAAGCTTGTTCCAAGTAGGTGCTTTAGACCACTGAGCCATCTCTCCAGCCCCAAGGACACTTTATATTTCTATTGAACAAATGTAATCCAAACTCTATTTTAGTCTTTAAGTAAAAATCCATATTATTAAAATAAAGTACCCAAAAGTGAATCTAAAATACAACTATTTAAAAAACTTATGGGCAATATTGCATTATATGGGCATAGAAAGCAAAACACAAAACGAAAAATCATAAAGAAAAGTATTGGTAAATTAAATATATTACAATATTTCAATTTTAATAAAAAATTTAAAGATAATGACTAATGAACTAAAAACTGGGAGAATGCATTTTCTTTTCCTCTCTCTCTCTCATATATTTGGTACGGGATCTCACTACACAGCCAGTACTCATAGTCATCCTCCTGTTTTCAGCCTGCCCAGTGCTGGGATTACAGGCATGCATTAACACCCCTGGGCTCAGTGCCCTGCTCAGTGCACCCAGGGGCAGGGCCAGCAGGGAATGTGATGCTGGGGTTGAACCCTGTCCCTGTGCTTGCCTAAGCAGGTGTTTAGTCTACTGAGCTATCTTGCCAGCCTCAGAACACATTTTCAATATATAAATACAACAAAGAATCTGTGTTTAGTATATTAAAAAATCGATGAATAATGAATTCAAAACAATGAACACTGAAAGATTAATATTCTAGGAGGAGTAAATAACTATTGTATAAGCCATAAGCAATTTAACATAAATGTTTATAATCAATACTGATAAAATTGGAATTGGAAACCATTCAAAGAAAATTGCAAGACCAACAGAATAACAAGAATTACAGTCTGACAATGCCTTATTTGATAAGTTTCAATGAAGTAAAATATCTTAGTTGTGCCAAGACATAGAACCAGTAGTGAATGATCCATTAATCTGAATGTATTTTGGCATTGCCTCATAATCTTGAACATGTACCTTCTTTGTTCAAAAGCAATTTCAATTATAAAATAACTACCAAGAAGGAAATTTGGGCATATATATGCTAGGAAATATACTTAAAAGAGTAATACTTTTTGCAACTTCAAAATAAAATTAAAGAAAAATAAATCAACAATCAAGATAATTGAATCTTTACATAGTAACAGCAAATATCTCTTTATAAATCTGTGATATTTAGAAAGTAATATAATTTTTCCTTTTAATATCACACAGTTTATTATTTTATGATTATTAAAAACATTCGGCAGGTCAAATAGCTTAGTGGATTAAAGTGCCTGCAAGCAGGCGCAGGGGCCGGGGGTTCAATCCCTGGGCCTGCTGTGCTGGCCCCTCAACCAGGGTGCACTGAGATGGCAATTGAGACTGGGCGTGGTGGTGTTTGCCTGTAATCCCAGGTCTTGGGAAGCTGTAAATGGGTGGATCACTATGAGTTTGATCTGGTAGTGACACCCTGAACACCCTGTAGACCCTTCCCTAAAATACAAAAACAAACAAACAAAAATCTCTTTATATTGATATATCCTTAATTATCTTAAACCCCCATGGTAATTTGTAGATGAGCAATCTAGAAATTTTATCAACATTCCCATTTTACAGTACTATCAAGATGCTGATATCATTTTCTAAAGCATCTCAGTAGACTTCACAGCTTTAAACATCAAAGATTTAGAAATCTATACTGGTATTCAAATAAATATTTTAGTTTTTCGTTTTAAGATTATGGAAAATATAGACAGATGAAAAATCAAAGGCAATTTAGGTTGTATAATGAGTATTAGAAAAGTTTAGCTGATTTGGTATGTTTGTTAGTAGAATCAAACAATAGGCTTGTAGCCTGAATGGAACATAAAGGGAGAGAGGGAATTCAGGATTGCTGTTGCTGCTTGCTGCTTCCCTGCCTCCTGTCTGCCTTGCCATGGACAATTTCTCCTTGGTGATTGTCCTCTGCTGTGCCCACCCTGCGATGGGGCCAGCTGACTACAAACTGAATCCTCTGAAAATCTTTCCATCTTTAAATTAGATGTTGGATATTTGCCTTAGCATTAAGAAAGGAAATTAAAACACTTGACTTTCAGTTTTGAGATAGCTACAATGAAAACCAACACCCAAATCAACCCTTCAGAGAAATACCAGAGTGGTCAATATTACAACTTCAATTTTCAGAAGACTGAGTCTATGGTATTTCTTCATGAACTACAAGAATGTGGGTTGCTCTCCTAAAGACGTTGCCATGTGGTGAAGCATGGCAGACTGATTGGTCAAATGTCAAGACAGTTTCTTGTGTGATTTCAACAAGCTTTTTCAAGTATTTTTCTAATTGTTCAGTTTTGATTACTTTGATCCAAAGATTCACAATTTTTTTCTAATATTTATCTTAATTTTTCTGTCTTAATCTTTCTGCCTACATCTATAACTTGCTATCTCACATTAATTTTGTTAGGTTTGAAACCATTATTTTTCAAATGTTTATCCTGCTATCAATTTTGTCTTTCTTAGTCTGGATTTCTGGCATCCTTTATTCTGTTTTGTAGAAGGCTGTACTGGGGAATTAAAGCTGAGATAATTAGGCATTTTGTGTGAAGGCTTGTCATAATCTTCCTGACAGTTGGCCTTTAAGGTTTTGGTAGATACAAGAACCAAAAATTTCCCATAACTTCAAATCTCTGATTGGCCAAACACAAAAATCCAATAAGGATGACAGTGACAACTTCCAAAATCCTTATATTCCAGAGCAGAGACCAGAAGCCCTGTTCTGTGTTCCCGGTAAGAGAAAAAAAAAGAAACAGAGTGAGTGCTTGTGTATCACATTCTGATGAAGGATTTTAACCCAGTATGTGTACAGAACCATAAAAACTTTATAATGAGAAACTGAGCACAAGAATCTATGAATGGCAAATTAGTATATGAAAATGTGCTCGGCATAACTCATTAGGGAGATGCAAATTAAAGCAACAGCAAAACTCAAAACACAATTTTAGGATGGCTAAAATTAGAAAGCTTGACCAAATAGTGTAAAGAATTATAAAAAATGAATTCTCATGGTATGGTGTAAGATGTAAAATGGTACCATTTGCAAAAACAGTTCTGAAGTTTTTTAAAATATTAAACCTATCTTTATCATGTAATCTTACCATGTTCTCTCTCTCTCTCTCTCTCTCTCTCTCTCTCTCTCTATATATATATATATATATGTGTGTGTATATGTGTGTGTGTGTGTGTGTGTGTGTGTGTGTATACACATATCCAGAAGATAGGAAACTTTTGAATGGTGGATATGTTCTTTATCTTAATTGAGATACTGGTCTTAATTCATACATATATATAAAAATTGGTCATTGTAATACCTTAGTAATGTGTAATTTATGGTTTATCAGTTGTAACTTTAAAATCTTTTAAAAAGACATCAGTTTTTTGTCATAAATTAAAAATATGTGTAAAAGGAAACAAATCCTTTAAAAACTGACTTTAGAAAGAAACACCATTTTTATTTTCTAACCCTTAAGAATAAAACGTATAGGGCCTGCCAAATAGCTCAGGAGATTAAAGCGCCTGCCAGCAGGTTCAGGGGCCTGCCCTGCCAGCCCCGCCCCCGGGGGCACACTGAGACAGTGATTGAGACTGCGCGTGGTGGTGCGCGCCCGTGATCCCAGCACTTGGGAGACCGTAAACAGGAGACTCACTATGAGTCCGATCTAGTAGTGACACCCTGAATACTCTGCACACCCTTTCCTAAAAATACAAAAAACAAACAAAAAGAATAAAATCTATAAATCCTATGCAAACTAATATATATGTCCGTATTGTTTCAGGAAATATCAGAAATAGTGATTTAAATGCTGTATGAGTTCTTCTTGGGAATGCACAAACAGATAATAATCATGGGATGAATATATTACAGTAACTTTTTTAGCTCTTTCTTAAAGAGCCCCCCCCTTATTTTGTTTCTTTTCCTTTTTTTTTTTTTTTTTTTTTTTTTTTTTTTTTTTTTCTTTTTTTTTTTTTTTTTTAAATGTATTTGGTCCAGAGTTTGCAGGCTTTCATTATGTAGACTGGACTCGTAGTGATTTTCGTTTTCAGCCTCCCGCCCGCACCACCCCACCGACCGTCTCAATCACCATCTCTGCGATCCCAGTGGGCGGGGCTGGTACAGCACTCCGGGGATCGAACCGGCTGCTGCGCTCTGCCTGAGCAGGTGCTTTAGTCCGCTAGCTATCTGACCAGCCCTAGTTCTTTTCTATTCTAACAGTCATTCTAAACAATTCTATATTGTCTTTACTTTTGGTAATATTCCATTTTTAGCTTAAATATACATTAGTGCCATTCTTCTGAATGTATGACAACATCTAATTCTTGATCTTGAGCAGCAAAACCAGGCTATTTTTCTCTGTTACGGTACCACTGTTCACAATGTATCAATATTCATTAGTCCCACCTCTTAGGCATAGATGAGGGTTCTCATATTATAGGACCTGTGTGTCAGAGGAATTTTTTAAAAGCATTATTTAAATATGCATTTCTCTGGAGGCAAAAGACTAGGTAGCAGCAAAAACAGTTAGATTTAGTTTTTCTTCGAACTTGCCACAACTACCTACTACTTTGCAGTGACTGCTGTCTGAACACTTTAACTTATGTTTTCTTGTCTGTGCCGATGACCAATGTAGAATGAGGTGCTTGGGATTTAAACACATGTGTGATTTTCAGATACCACTGCTTCAACTAAGACAGCATTAGTTGGGCTTGCAGAGTGGAGGCAAATCCTCTTGAATGCTGTATACAGCCTGTGGGCTACTTTGGATGTACTTATTCTTTATCTCTTTCTTTTAATGTTATTGCTTTCTTTGTATTTAAAAGTTATGCTGCACAGTTTGAAGCTATAAGGGGTAAATATTTGCTGCTATCTTTGAAGATGATATCTTACACTCTGTATATTATTCTTTCATCTACAGTATTTTTGTTTCAGAAAATATAATGTGAAATAATGTTATCTAAAATATCTTTTTTGGGGGGCTGGTGAGATCACTCAGTGGTCTAAAGCACCTACTTAGAACAAGTTTAGCAAAGCACAGGGACCACGGTTCAATCCCCCAGCACCACATGCCAGCCAGCCCTGCCCCCTGGTGGACTGAGCTGGCCACACACACACACACACACACACACACATAAATAAAAAAAATATCTTTTTAATTTAAGATGCCTGTGAGAATATTTTTTTCTTCTGTTATTGCATATAGAATTTGAGGCCTTTCTTCTCCCTGAGTTATATTCCAAGCTCTTTTTATTTTATTTTTTAAATGTGTGTTAGGATTCTTTTCAAGTTAACTACATGCATAAGACTTAATTTTGGAATCCTTCTGCCTTGGTCTCCCAAATTCCAGGATTAAAGTTGTACCCATGGTGCCAACTTCAGAGTTATTTGATAATCTTGGAGTCTGAAAAATCATAAATAATACATAAAGCTCAAAAAACATTAAACTAATGTTTTTATATTTCTCTTTATGGAAAACAAAACACGATAATTGAAGATATCATAATCAAATTGAAGGGCTAAAGAGAGCCTGGGAGGAAATGTACATAATAAGCACAGCAAGAAAAGGCAATAAAATTATGCTGAAATCAGTGGGGACCCAATTCTAGGATAGGGAAGCCCTAGGGAAACACATGATGCAAAACCATTAGATGGTAAGTGCATTGATCCAGGTGTGGGGAAGTGGAAAGAGAAAGAGAGAGAGAGAGAGAGAGAGAGAGAGAGAGAGAGAGAGAGAGAGA
>NW_004524704.1:6834190-6835689 GCF_000260255.1 Octodon degus | reverse complement strand
CTGGTTCTGAAAAAGAAAAAAAAAAACAAACAAAAAACAAAAAACAAAACAGGGAGAGAGGAAAAAAAACAGGAAGAGAAAAATAACTAAATGAAATGTGGCAAAAATTTTAAGCAGTTAAATTTCAATATTAATAGGGGAAATTCTTATTAGTCGTTCATTCTGTGCTATGAACATGGATTGGTTTTATAACTGGAAAATGCTATTTTTTCATTGGATGATTATTAGGAAGGCTATAAAGTATTACTCCTTTTGCTTTTCAATTCCTTCTTTTTATATTCTCACACACCAGTTTCTCTTCCTTTTGACGTTTCTCTCCATTTTACAATACCTATGAAAAGATAGTTAAAATAATTGCACTACTATTTTCTCACAGGTCATTGAAAAGAGAAAGTTTTGTGCTAGTATTGTTTGTACAATTAAATGCAGTATCTTGTACTCTGAGTAAGTATTTTAAAGATAACAATATACAATGTGTTAACCATTGTTACTATCCTGTAATATTGTTGTGGAAATTTTTGTTTCTTGAAAATAAAAAATTTTTAAAGAGAGAAGTAAAAAAAAAAACCAGCATGCATGAGAAAGAAAATGTCTTCAAGATATATATATAACTCCTATGTCTGATACTGGAGGAAATCAGCTATATTCATCATTAAGCAAAGTGAATATAATTGGATTCTGTACCTCTATGTGGGCTCTCAACTTCATATTATATTTCTTTACCCTTTATCTGCCTTTACTGCTCCTTTCATGCCCCTTAAATATCTTTTTCTTCTCCCTTCTATTCTTATATATGAATTCTCCATTTAAACTATTTTATTCTTTTTTTCCTAGATTATCTTATATTATTACATTCCTATTCCTTTTCTTAATTGGAGAAACAGTTGGGAATATTTTAACCAATATTTAAATTATAGGTTGATGTCCGAATGGTTATTTGGATGTTTAATTTAATGGTGTCTATTATTTCCCATCACACAGTGTGAGGGATTGAACTTAATACTTTGACTATGTTGAGTGAGTGCTGCCAGGCTGTAAGGAACAGTGCAAGTAGCCACTCACTAAGAAATATCTCCACACATCTGAGGTGTAGCTCTCTATCCCAACAAGTCAACAAAATTTATCACAAAAATCCAAGAATTATTAGAATATAAGGCAACAAAATATGATAGAAAATTTACAACCTCTTCCAAGCTCATCCCATAGATACTGCCATGCATGAATTTTTGGACATTTAAAAAATAACTGATGAAGCCCAGTGATGCATACTTGAAATATCAGCCCTGGGAGGCTCTCAGTGGCAGGAGTGCCTTGAGGGCAAGACCAGCCTGGGCCACATAGTGAGAACCATCTCAAAAAGACTATTTAATAAAATTGATATTTAAGATGATCCATGGGGGCCCGCCCATTAGCTCAGTTGTTTAAGTGCCTGCTTAAAGGAGGCAGTCAGTCTCTTTGAGCAGTGGTTCCATTCCCACATACTCAAGGCAACCCAGACC
>NW_004524704.1:6824686-6834090 GCF_000260255.1 Octodon degus | reverse complement strand
AGTGCAGGAGCTGCCTGGCTCTTCCTCTAAGAGCACTAACTTGTAATTACAGAACTTTGAATTACAGCCTGGCCCTGCCTATAGAAGATACAACTAAAATGCTTTGGTATAGAGCTCAGATGTTTCCGCCACCCTCAAGCCCCAGGGATTGAGTCAGCTGGTACGGCCCATTCTACATCGACAGAGCCTTCCTCAAACTCTTCTATAACCATTGAGAGGTAGAGTTCACTCACTAGCAGCAACAAGTGGCTTGCCCTATTAGTAATGTCAAACAAGAGCTTTGGGTTTAAACAAATATAATCACATCCTGCTTTTCATCAAGAAGCAGCCAATAATATAATTCTGAGAAAATTAAATGTTTTCTACATATATACCTCCCACAAAGGAGAACACTAAATCTATATACTTACTTCTTCCATTTTGCTTTAGGCATGTGTATCTGTGTACATAAATGTGCAAGAATTTTAGTTATTGATTTTGCTTATGTAGTGTCTTGTATTGCTTTTACACAGATTCTTACCCCAAGGATTGCTTCATAGGGTTTTCTAATTTTGTATCTCTGCTAATTGCAAGTACACCTTATTTAGCAATGTACCCATTTTAAACTATTATGACTTATAACCCAGGTGTGTTGTTCAGACTTACACATTGCCTTATTTCTTGTACAGTTCTGTATGTCTTGGTGACAGAGCCCCAATATCTCTTTTTAATTCAGTGAACTTTGCTTATGCAGTACTGTGATATTTGCTTACTTCACTGTACAGTATTATAGATTTATGTTTTATTATACATTACAGTACTGCATCTAAGAATTATGAAAATGAAAATAATGTCATCAAGTTAGAGTTACCTTTGATCACTTCTTTGTTCTGAATATTGTAATGTACATACCATTTGCAATTCATTATTTAGTGACCAATTCATTTAATGACGTAGTCATGGGAAGTTAACTTGGTCATCAAATTAGGATGCTTGTAGTATAATATATTTTAGGCATGTTCACTATGGATGTCCTCCAAATAAAAACAGCATGTGGAGTGAGACGACTGAGGGCCTGCGGGATTTGAATAGACCCAGAGAGCAGGCCTAGCGAGTGCGTGAGACAACCGGGGCCCGCAGATCCTCATTTGACCCAGGCTGCAGGCCCAGCAGGGAACCTTTCAGCAGAACTCCCTGCAAAGAGGCTAGAGGCAAGACCCACCCAGCTGATTCAGGAGCAGAACATCTTGCCAGAGAGACACAAAGCGTTCAACTCTAACGCTTGCAGCAGAAAGAAGTGGAGCGCAGCAGCCAGATCCAAGCAACATCCACCTGGAGGAATCCAAACTTCATAGTTCCAGACCTGGTGCTAAGGTAATAACTCTATCTAAGCTCTACACGAAAGGTCAGAAGACAGTGGTATACAGAATGACAAAGAGAAGGAACAAAATGCAGTCTCAGGCCCCAAGTCCACCCAGTGCAAATGCAGAAGACACTAGCACTGAGGAAACTGGAAATCACACACCTGCTATCTCTGAAATAATAGCGTTGACAGTAAAGAATCAATTGCAGAAAGATAATTTTAAATTGTAAGAGAAAAACGCCAAATTACACACAGTATTAAGTCCATCAGAACTACAGCAGATTTCTTGAGAAATATTAAACTTCAGAGTCTTTACTTCTGCTTTTAAAGTTCTAAAAGAAAGGGATAACCACCCTAGATTACTGCAACTCTCAAGACTATGTTTCAAAATTGAAGGTAAAATAAAAACCTTAAAAGATAAAGATAATCTACAGAAAATTATAGTACAGAAAGAATTCTGTGGAATACTAACCACATCAGAAGAGAACATTCACCACCACAAAGCCAAAGAAAATAATAAATCTCATTGGGAAAGTAAATTTAAGAAAAGAATTACAGAAATGAATCAAACACTAGGAAAGAAACAAAATGACTGGAATGAATACATACATTTCAATAATGAACACAATATAAGTGGGCTTAATTATCTATTAACAGGATATGAAAGACTCAAAAAACAAGGCTCAGCTATCTGCTGTCTCCAAGAAACACAGCTCACATTCAAGGAAATAGACTGAAAGTGAAAGAATGAAAAATTAATCAGCATATAACAGGAGCTTGAAGGCAAGCAAGAATGGCTATACTTATATGTGACAAGGTGATTTTCAAACTATAATTAGTAAGGGGAGACAGAAAGCCACTATTTATTAGGAAAGACAACAATCACCAAAGAAATATAGTAATTGCAAATGTATGTATAATAAATATCAGTATACCCAATTTTATAAGAGGAAATATACCTGCTTGACGTTAAGGATCGGACAGAACTCCATGTAATCATAATAGATAATTTTAAAACTCAACTGTCACAAACAAATGGTCAATAAAAATTCAACAAGGAAACATCAAACTATAACTACACTATAAATGTAATGAACTTAAAAGATATCTACAAAGTTTCCATTCAATAATAACATAATACATTTTCTTTTCAGAAGCTCATTAATTATCTTGAATATAGATCATGTTTTAAGTCACAAAAGAAACTTTAATAGATGCAAAAAATGAAATAATCTAATGCATCCTTTCAGGTTATAATATAATAATGCCAGAAGTCAACAGAAACAAAAAACCCACAAACATAGAGATTGAATAATACACTTTTCAAGAGTTGGGTCTTAATAAATAAAAGATTGATGAAACCTTAGTCAAACTTACAAAAAGTAAAAGAAATAAGACCCGAATTAATATTTTTTAATAGTGAAATCACAATGGAATGTACTAAAATTCCAATGATTACTAGAAACTATTTTGAAAAGCATCATATTTCAATAAATTGAAGAATATAGAAGAAATTGGTAATTTTTATGACCTTCCAAAATTTAATCATGGCGCCAAAAAGAAGAATCTAAACAGATCAATAATAAGTGAAAGGGTTAAAATAGAGTTTGAAAGTGTCTCAACAAAGAAAGTCGAAGGTTAAGTGGATTTACCACTGAATCATACTGTACTTTTAAAGAAAAACAAACATTAATGATTCTCAAATATTTCCAGGAAGTAGAAAGAGTAGATTTAATAGTTTAAATCTAGTTTAGGTTTTTTGTTTGTTTGTTTTGTTTTTATGCATTTGGTATAAGGTCTCACTACACAGTTCGGACTCATAGTGAACCCTATTTTCAGTCTTCCTAGCACTGGGATTACAGGTGTTGGCCACCATGCCTGGATTTGGTGGCTAGCTCAGCTCACCCAGGGTTGTGGTCGGCATCACATGTGGTGCTTCGGCTCAGGCCATTGTCCCTGAGCTTGCCTCAGCAGGCGCTTAGTCCACTGAGCTATCTTGCTGGCCCTTTCCCTATTTTTGATATCCATGTAAATCTAGGAATCAATACAAGCAATGGGGCAAAAACTTCTATAATAAAATTGCAAACCACTGGAGAAACAGATTAGAGATATTTAAAAAGTGAAAGAACTTCCTTTTCTCATGGATTAGCACAACCTGTATTAACAATACAACTATATTAGTGAAAGCTATCTGAAGATTCAATATAATATACTAAAATGCCAACAATGTTTTTCATCAAACCAGAGAACACAATGCTGAAATTCAAACTGAAGCATAAAAGACCCAGAATAGCCATAACAGTTGACCACAAAGGACAATGCTGGGATATCACAATAACCAATTTCAAGTTATGCTACAAAGAAGCCAAGGTAAGAAAAACAACATGCTACTGACAAGCTACAAACATACAGATAAGTCTAATATAACTGAGGACAGAAGCAAACCCATGTACCCAGATCTGGCTGGTACCTAAAGAGACCTAAAACATTAGCTGAAGATAAATCAGTCTGTTTAACTTGGACATCCACATGCAGAGGATCTCTTAAACTGTTCCAATATCAGATACACATGAATCAAAAACTTCAATATAAGAGCAGAAGCTATGCAAATGCTAGGAGAAAGACTTAGAGTCACAGGCACAGGCAAACAATTCTTGAAAACTCCAGGAACACAGGAAATAATACTAAAAATCAATGTGTGGGATGTGGAGTGCTTCAAATAAAAACTTTCTGCATAGCAAAGGAAATAACAGCATGAAAAGATGACCTATAAAATGGGAGAAAAAATTTGCTTGCTACTATTTTGATGGAGAACTGGTATGTAGAACATCTAAGGAAGCAATAAAAGTCAAACCCCAAACATTCCAATGAATAAATGACAATCAAATTGAACAAACAATTATCAAAATAAGAAGTACAAATGACCCACAACTACATGGAAAAATATTCAGTATCTTCAATCTTTAGAAAAATGCAATCAAAACTATATGGAAATTCCATAGCACTCCACTTGGAAGATTATGAGGAACAGTGCTGATGAGAATTTGGGGGAAAAAACTCTTACAGTGCTGGTGGGAAAGCATACTAGGACAACTATGGAATTCCTCAAAATAACCACAGCCAGGTATACTTTTGATCCAGTTACATCACTCTTTGGTATACTACTTAAGTAGCTAAAACTAGTACACTTTAGTGATGAATTCACATCCATGTTTATAAGCAACATGATTCACAATAGCTAAGATATGTGTGTCTATATATACTTATATCAGTTCTAGTATTAATCATATTTAACTGGTAAGTGTCTACATCTCGTGAGGGTAGGCATATGAAATAATAGTTCAATTTTCATTTTACACATTTCAGTGTTTGAACTTTTTGATTGAGCATTTCTCCATTAACTAAAACAAATGAATAAAACAGACATAAAGAATCTTAAAATATCCATGAAAAAGTGGATACACACAAAATGCTAGAACCATTCTTCCAGACCTGAGATTTATACCCTTGAACCTTCACTAAGCCTGTGAGTTCCAAAACTCTCTCTCAGTATGAAGAATTTATCCACATTAAGTTGTTAAAGTTTTCCCTTGGTCACAATTGTTGTCTTTATCTACCCTTCTACTCATGAAGTTAGCTCTCATGTTTTGTGAATTTCTAATTATCTTGTACAGCTTATGTATAACTGTATGTTATGGCTTTATCAGTCTAAATAAAAATAAATGCCATCTTTAAAACATTCAAATTATTGTGTACATAGGCCTATTATTATGCTTATTATGTTACTTTTTAATTTTTCTTTGGCTGTGCTTCCAATGATAAACTGTATATTTTTCAAGTGGATTGAGAAAAGAAAAAGCAAAAATTATTTTACATTAGTTTAGTCTTCTATCATTGACATAGATTAGAATGTAGCAAAACTTGCTGGGGAAGTAGGAGTGACCTTTTAATTACAAATCAGAAAATATGATCAAAACAGTTCCCAAGGCCTGGCACGTGGGCTTCTCTTGGAAACTCCAGCAGGTTTTCAATAGGATGGCCTAGACCAGGCATCAGCCTGAGGTGTGGGATGGAATCATTCCCTCTCAGGACCCAGATATCGAAGTTCTCATGAGTTTCTTTGAGATCGTGACAGTATAAAAGGATACTGGCCCCAAGAAGAGCTTGCTATCATGGCCTTCATTGTGGTAGCCCACGTTTCTTCCTCCAGGGTGTACTTTAGTTCGCTTTTTCCTTTTCACTCGACCAAGCTCATTGTGTAGAGAGTTTCTCCCTATTTACTTTCACTGTTTCAAATTAACTTTGCCATAACTTTTTGCTCAGTTCATTCATTTCTTGTTTTCAGGTGAAGAGAAACAGCAACTACAGAAGGACAGCTGAGCAAACCACTAACCTGGTAATGTCTGCCTGATGGCCCACTTGGAAGGAGCCACTGGATAACATCATGATGCCATCTACTTGCCATTACTCAGGATTATAAACAAATCTGTATATTCTCATGGCTTGCATCATAGCTGACTCAGGATTCCAACACATTTTCAACAGCTACGAATAAATGAATATGTGAGGCACTGTATTTTATGAAAAAAACGAACACAATTTTCTCCTCCAGAGTTTCATAGTTTCTGATTTTTTTTAAGTGCTAGGTCTACAAGAGTCTCACTACACAGATCTGACTCATAGTGATTCTCCTGTTTTTTCAGCCTCCCAAGCACTGGGACTACAGGCATGGGCCACCACTCCCAGTCTCAATCGCAGCTTCAGCACTCTCCGGGGGGGCTGGGCCGGCATAAGAGTTTCATAGTTTACAATGCAAACAACTATAAGTTTCAAAATAGCTTAAGAGAAGTAGAAACCATTTATGTGATATGAGGTCAACATACGCATGACGTTGGTTTTGATGCATATGGAAGCACCTACAAAGGTATCACAGAAGTGGTACTTGAGTAATCATGTGATCATGAGGTAGGATTTCATTATGAAAAAAATGGGTTGGGGTGAAAGGGGAGATAAACAACAAGCATTACTAATTAAGAAAAGGTACAACACAGTGAAGTACAGAAGAGGTTGCAAAATCGTAAATAGTCCAGTATGTCCGCAATAAAGCAATATATTTAAAATTGGGTCAGAGGGACGGAACCATGTTGCATTGGCAAATGGAAGACTTTGGAGCTATTGGCTCCTAGCGGAGTGTGAGCAAAGGCTATATTCTGGAGTGATTATCTCAGCAGGGAGCTCTTGTGTGGGCTGGCAGGATGGAGAACAGGAAGACAGATCATCTACTTAGAGAGGACTTTCAGCCATTGACAGGAGAAGCTTTTGTTCCCTGAACCAGAAAGCGAGTGCAATGAACAAAAGGAAGGAGATTCAGATTAATTAGGGAGAAGCTATAAAGGTCTTTACTAACTTGATTTTCAACATTTCTTTAAGTCTTAGAACAGTGTTCAATACTGGTAGTTCTATAAATGATGGCTTCTGATCAAGAATGTAAAAAACCGCATATTGGGCTGAAACATCAATATTGCATATCTGATCTTGGCAAAACATGAGCTTATTTAGTGGAACATTTCTAATATGAAGAGTACAGGTTTTTAAGGCTCACCAAAAATTGTTGAAAGCAAAGACATACACAGCAATATGTTGCTTGAATCTAAAAATGAGGTATTAAATCACTTATAACTATAAATACAATGGAAATCATTAATTTTGATGTGATGTGGCATTTATATCAAATATGCTCCTTTAGAAAGTCAGGTTTCTGATAAATTTGTAGAAAATCATGGGCAATAACAACTGCATAGAAACAGATGGGCTGGAAGTTTTACCAAGACCTTATACAAAATATTTGTTAAAAACAAAGCATGGAAGTCTGGCCAAATAGCTCAATGGATTAAAGCGCCTGCTTATGCAGATGCAGCAGCCAGGGTTATACCCGGCCCTGCCCTCAGGGCATGCTGGGAAAGTGATTGAGACTGGACGTGGTGGCGCACCCCTGTAATCCCAGCTATTGGGAGGCTGAACACAGATGGATCATTACGAGTCTGATCTACAAAGTGAGACCCTGTAGACCCTGTATACCCTGTACTAAATTACAAAAAAAAGGAGAAAATCTGCCCAGAACACTGATTTAAAATTTACTGCTTTGCTGAGACTTAAAAATGAGATTGGATTGGAATTTCTTTCCATTTCCTATTGTCTCCAAATTTGCAGATTTACAATAAAAAATATTTGAGTCAGGGATCAGTCTGTAGGGCTGAAATTACTGATATTTATACAAATGCTAAGGGCAGGGTAAGGAAGCAGAGGGACAGATGAGCTGTTTTCCATCCTCAAAGAGAAAATAATACGTACATTCCATCTTAAATGTTTAGCATTGACTACTTTAGAAGAGACCATACTATAAAGCATAACACATAAATGGAAGAAAAACGTGATAGATTTTGAACTCTTAGCAAATTTCTCTAGTTTTGAAGATACTGTCTTATATCCAGTAATCATTTTCGTGATGTGATGGAAATGTAGTGAAGCCTTTGGCTGGACCATTTTTTGTCTGCGTTTGCCCAGAAATGAGCCTATGTTCTTACATTTTGTGTGGAAAAGCAGAAGACTATATGAATTCAGAAACACTTCATTGTAGAGAAATTTTGTTTCAGTGAATATTGGCAAGTCTATCTGGAAGAATTCACGGTGTACCTAATCAAACAAAAAGTTAATTAAATCAGTTCAGTTATTAGAGAGTTGTTCGATCCATTTCCATCTTGGGTTAAAGTATACTTTGTAATCATTTATCTCTGGCCCATTTCCCTGCAATAGAAAAAAGCAGAAACCTAGAAAATTAGCACATGGAAAGAGAAAATGAAAGATGTGAGAGTTCTAACAGGTGAAGAGTGAAGATTAAGCTGAGAAGGTAGCATAGAAAGAGGCTGAGCAAATCCTGGGCTTCCTGTCAGTCTCTTCCTCAACTCTAAACACAGGCTCTCTCCTCTACACCCTCTCAGCATTTTATTATAATACCCATTGTTATTCTTGTTTTTTTTTCTCTCTATTTTTGGTACTAGGTCTCACTATGCAGCTTAGATTCGTAGTGATCCTGTTTTCAGCCTCCCCAGCAGGACGTGGGGCCAGCACAGCATACCTGACTGCAGATGGAACTCTTGTTCTTAATTTCTGTAATAGAACATTTTAATTAATGACAATACATTCCAAAACATGTTAGTCTCCTCCCACCATGTCAAGATGGGAAATATTTTACAATGTAGCAAAATCAGCTTTTGATGCATACACAGTAGGCGTGTGTAGTTCTGATGTAATTCTGTAGCAGAAATCATGGTCAACCAGACTGCAGAAGGTTGCGGCTTACCCATCCAGACTTGACAGTGCTAGTGTGTCCCCTCATAAGAGAGACAAAGACAAACGTTGTGTGGAAGTGTGCAGCTCCTCCAAATTTAGCCCTCAGCCTTTAGTATGTATCTGCTGACTCCGTGCTGGCCAGGATAAAGCTGCTGCCTGGGTAAAAGGCCTCAGTGTCCTGTCTCTCTACATGCCAGAGTCCAAGTGGAAAGTGATTATATATGCCAGAATTTTGTCAGTGGGTTATCAAAATTTAGATGAAACTGATATATATATATATATATATTTGCCAGTTACTGATATATATATATATATAACTGGCAAATACTACACAGTAGGCTCTTTGTTTCTGAGCCATATACCAGCCTCTTTCTATTGCCTGTGTATCATACCGCAAACTTTCCTCTTATTCTCCCCTTTTTGGCCTATAGAACACCTGTGCTTAACCTTGTATTTCTTTCTCACATAGTTTTTGTACATAAGCAAGTCACATAATATGTGAAAGCACAACTGAATGGGGTGGACACAGGAAAGGGTGGAATCAGAATATCTAAAGTTATTTAAAATAATGTGTGGCACATAGTCTGCACATTTATAATATCTCTCAAATCAAATAGCATCCCAATGCACTTAGCATCTGATCTATCATAGTCATTGTCCACCCGTTTCTCTGTCTCTCTGTCTCTTTCTCTGTCTCTGTCTGTCTCTGTCT
>NW_004524704.1:6815912-6817105 GCF_000260255.1 Octodon degus | reverse complement strand
GGAGTGGTGGGGGGCGGCCTGAGGGGCTGGGAGAGGGTCCGGCCCACGCTGCACCTGGGCTGGGACTCTAAGCAACATACTTAAATGGAGTTCATTGTATGTCTGGTATTGTTACAATCACTGTATAAATTCTAGCTAACATAATTCTCATAAAAGCCCTAGAGGTAGATACCATTAGCGTTATCACCCTACAGGTAAGGAAAGTGAAGCTGGGAAAGTTAAGAAACTTCACATCAAGTTCACTTAAAGTTAAGCAACTTCACATTGCACAAGAGCAGCAGTTCATCGGAGGTTTTCACGTACGTAGACAACAGTCCTTGAAATAAATTATAATTTTTCTTCCTGGAAATTGACAGTTTTTGAACCTCACAACCCCTATTGTCTTCTATGACCCTAACAATATGTTTTGAAATAGAGACAGCAGGAATTATGATCCCCTTTCGGAAGATGAGAAAATTGAAGCCCGGAGACTCGCAGAACTTACCTCAGGTCACACAGTTAGTAACGAGCTGTCATCCAGGCTTATGCTGAGGCTGTCATTTACAGTTTTCTTTTTTCATTGCAGCTCAACTTTCTTTCCACCATAATCACATTAACAGAGTGAAGTTTGCGGGTGACAGTAACCTTTAGCTAGGCATCTTAGCGACTCCTTGTCTCCAACTCTATTGTGTTCTACTTTCACTTGGAGAAAATAATAGACCTTGATTTTTCAGGCTGTCTTCAGTTTTCTGTTGTAAAGTAAGAGCAGGCAGATTTGACATTTTCATACCTTGGGTACATACTTTCCCTGAACATATTATTTTGTGCAAGTCACTTACAGATCTTCCCCTCTTAATGTGAGTCAGGGGTTCTTTCATTTCCTAATAATCTTTTCATGGGAGATTCTTGAGCTATCCAACACTAACAATTTTATTTAATATTTTCATTGATAATAAAATAAGTTCTGCTGTACTTTTGCTGGAGAAAGGCTTGTAAACTGACACACTAAAAATAATGCAGTCTATGCTCTATCATGTTTACCCTTTTAAAAACTGACCTATTGGTGATGATTGCCACCTGTGACAGTTGAGCTGGATTATCAGCTTGATTGTCATTGGGATTAGAAAAGCATGTCCGTTGGTGTGTCTGAGAGAGTAATGAAGTGCGATGACAGGAAAGCACATCCTGGTGTGTTAGGGAGCATGACGAAGTGC
>NW_004524704.1:6813480-6815078 GCF_000260255.1 Octodon degus | reverse complement strand
AAAGGAAATAATGAAAGGTGAAAAGGAGGGAAAGAAGGAAGGAAGGAAGGAAGGAAGGAAGGAAGGAAGGAAGGAAAGAAAGAAAGAAAGAAAGAAAGAAAGAAAGAAAGAAAGAAATGCAAATCATAAGTTTTCATTCAGAGCTTTGCTTTGTGCATTATTATCATCATTAATCCATTATGTGAATATTGGACAGATAATTTCAGCTACAGGATTTTATGATATGTTTTATTATTATCACTTTTCTACAAAATAAAACAATTAACTAAAATGTGGGAGAGCATATAAATTAATTTATATCTAACCCAAGCTTGTTTTAAGCAGCAATTACTGACCTTTTTTTCATTTCTTATAAAATACAGTCGTCGTCTCTTAAAGACCAAATTTACTGGTAATTTCCAAAGGCCACAAAGCCAAGATGATTCATCCTCTGACTTTCCTTTAAATCACTAACAATTACTTGTACTCACGGTAGATTAAAAGGCACATAAAAGCAAAATAAAACATGATGTGAAGTGTTTCTAGAAAATTCAGTGAGATCAATCATTTGGTGGCTGTGCATCACTATATCCCATATTTTCACATTTAGAAATTGATTAGCATTGGGAAGAAGGAAACTACAAATGGCTTTTGGTATTGATTTGTATGGAACTCCATGGAATATCGACCTAAACATTTTATCATGATGTATTCTTCAAAGATCAGACATTCTCTCAAGTTCTGAAAGACAATACAGTACACTGGCAGTTTGTATAGGTGATCTCTACACAACACTTTTCTCAAGTGAGACGTGTGCCCAGCGGAAATGTTTATCCATAAGGCCAGGAGAAAGAAATCCTAAATAGATTTTATTAATTTATGTTTTTAAAATTTATACTGTTACAGGGTCTCACTAGCTCCCACTCATAGTGATCCTCCTGCTTTCAGCCTCCCCAGCGCTGGGATGACGGGGTGTGCCATTATGCTTGGATTCGATTGCCAGTTCATCACACCTGGGGCTCAGAGTCAGTGCAGCGTGTGGTGCTGGGGATCAAACTGCGGTCCCTGTGCTTGCCTAAACAGGCACTTTAGCACACTGAGCTATCTTGTCAGCCCCTAAATAAGTTTTTTAAAAAGAAAAACCTTAGGGCTTATCATTAGATATACGTTAAGTACTCCTTACAAAAGATCTTTATATTTTAACATTTATGTAATATAAATTACTCTCTCATTGTTATTTATTATGATCAAGATACCCCTTTGTATTCTGGCTCCTTTCTAATAGGAAATGGAGTGGTAATTTCTCTTAGAGGCAACAATCCACTGGAATGACAAATCTAAGCCTAAAAACTCCAGTCAGCTTATGGATGCTGTTCCTCATTTACATTTTTCACATTCTGGGAGTTTCTGTGTTCTCTAAAACAACAAGTTTGACCCAGATAAGATTCTTTTCTTTTTTTTCTCATTATTAATGTTATTGAAAATCAATAATAATTATATAGTAAACTAAAAATTGTAGAAAATATTGAAATGTGAATGACATAAAATGTAGACAGAATGAATTTTATTTATTTATTTTTATTAATTTTATTGAGAAACAAATAGCAATGAGACAGTTT
>NW_004524704.1:6809871-6812096 GCF_000260255.1 Octodon degus | reverse complement strand
TTGTCAAATGACTTTTCAGTGTCTCTTGAGGTGATAATGACATTGTTGTCCTTGTCTCTGTGGATATGCTGTATTACACTTATTGAATTGCGTATTTTGAACCAACTCAACCAAAAGCCTGATAAAACAGGAAATGATGCAAAGAATTAACAACTGGCATCTCATCCTATTAGAAAGCTATTCCTAAATAAATTACCAATAAAGTGAAAAGATAACACAGAATGGGGGAAAAATTAACCTTCTGTACCTCAGAAAAAAGGCTTATATCTAAACATAAAGAATTG
This sequence comes from Octodon degus, assembly GCF_000260255.1. Taxonomy (NCBI): domain Eukaryota; kingdom Metazoa; phylum Chordata; class Mammalia; order Rodentia; family Octodontidae; genus Octodon; species Octodon degus. Next base: position 6,811,812 of record NW_004524704.1, on the reverse strand, counting down.
AAAAAAATCAGATACTTCCAAACTTAACAGACCCAATCTAGAAATGGGCATCTGAGATGAATGTACATTTCTCAGAGGAAGAAATGCAAGTGACAACTAAACATAAAAAACAAATTCAATATCACTAGTCATTTTATTTATTTATTTATTTTTTACTTATTTATTTATTTAGTGTTTTAGGGAAAGGCCTACAGGTGTTCAGTGTCTTACTACTAGATTAGACTCATAGTGATCTGCCTGTTTATAGCTTCCCAAGACCTGGGATTACAGGCACACACCACCACGCCCAGTCTCAACTGCCATCTCAACACATCCTGGGTGCCAGGCCAGCATGGCAGGCCTGGGGATTGAATCCCTGGCCTCTGCACCTGCTTGCAGGTACTTTAATCTGCTGAACTATTTAGCCAGCCCTCACTGGTTATTTGAGAAATGCAAATTAAAACAATGATGAGATTCCACCTTACTCTGGAAAGAATTGTTATTATGAAAGCCACCAAAAACAAATTCTGAAGAGACTCTGAGGAAAAAGGAGCCTTTCCCCACTAATGGTGGCAATGTAGAATGGTACAACTGCTGTGAACATCAGTGTGGAGAGTCTTCACAAAAGTAGGATTAGAGGTGACTTTCGACTGAGCTGTCCCCCTTCTGGGTGTCTTCCTACAAGAATTCAAAACATCATACCACAGAGACATATGTTGATATCTATTTACCGCAGCACAGTTTGTAATAGCTAGGTCTTGGAAACACCCCAATTGCCCATCAACTGAGTGTACAAGATGCGGTTCATTTATGTCATTCAGTACTACTGAACCATAAAGAAGGATGAATTTGAGACTTGTCAAGGTAAAAAGACACACCTTGAGAGCAAATTCTTAAGTGAAATAAATCACTCACGTATGTGTAACTATCATACTGTTTCTCTGCTGTAAGTGAAATTTGGATCAAAGTATATAATATGCATTATGACATAGGAAGGAATGGTTCAAAAGAAAGGATGACTGGGGAGGGGCAAAGGGGAAAGAGGAAGGAAGAGAAAAGAAAAGCATGATAAAGGAAGTATGAAATAAGAACAAAGCTTTTTAAGTAAAGAGAGAAAGATGGGTGAAAGAGAGAAGAGGATTGGAGAAAATGAGGAATCAAGATATATCATGTACAGGTATAAATTCCTTAAGATGACTATGATCATTATGTGCATTTAAATTGCATCAATAAACTTAATGATAGTAATAAATGGAAAAACAACAACTGTAGAATTTCATTATCAGGTTTTCACTACATGAAGTGTCAGAAGATGAATATTATCTGTGAAGTAGTCTCACAGAATAGATTTAAATGTGAGAGAAATGAAGCTTAAACAAATGGGAAAGAGTAGGCAAAACTAAATGTGTGCTGGCGAAGTAAGTAACATTGTTGAGGATGTTAAAACTACAGGAAGCTACTCCACCACAATAAGCAGAAGGAAGGCAAAGGCAGTGGACGTGCCCTTGGTCTTCACGTTGCTGGGAGAAATCAATTTCACCCATGGTTAAATTAATTATGTATGTTGGTCATATTTTTTCTTTTGGTTATATTTTTAAAGTACCATAGAACGATCAGTTTGCACATGAATTTTAAATCAGTGCAGGGGAAAAATGGGACAATAATGTAAAATGATATATCTAGAAACTTAAGAACGATTACATAAAAGCAGTCTATATATAAGACAAGTGCAGAAAACCACGTTAGGTATGAACCTAAATATACCAGTCATGACACAAAGTGCAAATTATTTCACTTAAAAAATAAGAAATTATTAGATTATACTGAAAACTTATGCAAACTCCAATAAATATTGTTTATAAGAATATGTTATTTGCCATTAGAAAACTGAAAATAAAATATTAGAAATATCTTATAATGTAAATAAAAATAAAAATATAACAGATTATATTAATATTAATA
>NW_004524704.1:6807860-6809626 GCF_000260255.1 Octodon degus | reverse complement strand
AATGTAAAATAACTTTCTCAGTCATCGATAAAATAAACAAAAAGAGGGCCGGCCAGATAGCTCAGTTGCTTAAAGCACCTGCTTAGGCAGACACAGGGACTGAGCTTTGATCCTTAGCGGGCCTTGCCGGCCCTGTCCCTGGGGCACGCTGAGTCAGCGATTGAGACTGGGCCCTGCTTGGTAGGTTGTCAACAGCAGGATCACTACAAGTCTGATTCACATAGTGATACCCTGTAGACCCTGTACTAAATACAAATAAATAAATATTTGAGCAATGATACTGAAATTATTAACAGTATATCAAGAGAATATATTTAATGAATTGGATACAACTTCTGAATGTATAAGTGCTCGAATGCTTGGGCAGATAACTCATTGTACCACTCCAGAGAAGGAAATGCTGATTGTTCGATCAGCGTGAGGACGCTCCACCACTGCACAGTAAGCACGTGGCATAATACCACGGGGTAGTACTCCCCATCTAGAGTAAATCCTGAAAATTTGTACAAATAATTTGCACCCTTGAAAATGTCCTTGTTATTCAATTAGTTCAAATAATACTTCTTGGGGAAAAGCTCACATGTAGCCAGGTTGATAGCTGGGGGTGAATCTTACTGGTAGAACCCTTGCCATGGATTCAGTTCCTAGCACCCTCTCCACACTATTGAAGAAAGAAAGAAGGAAGGAAAGAAACATGAAGGAAAGAAGGAAGGAAGGAAGGAAGGAAGGAAGGAAGGAAGGAAGGAAGGAAGGAAGGAAGGAAGGAAACCAAATGTTATCATGCCATTGATTTCTTGTCATAGAGACCAAGAAAGATAAAAAGGGAATTCTAACTTTTATGGTACACACATCGAATGAAGACAGTGAATCTGAAGAATTAGCAGCTCACATTGTCGCTACATTTATGTTTATTTTGAAGTTTAAAATTGCTATCATATTTTTCTCAGAACACTACTAATGTTTGAATTGGAAACAGCGCCTGTACATCACCTCAAATAAATGCTTCTCAGCCAAAGCACTGATTAAGTTGTAGATCCACTTGAGATCAATGATCATTTGCCTAAGGGGGGGGGGGATTTTCCAAAGATGAGTGATCATTGGACGTACAGTACATAAAAGGAGTACAACTAAATGAAAAGCCTTAGTGGGAAAATAATGGGGGGTGTCAACTCTCCTTATAATGTTTGCATTAAATTATATCTTCTGCTTAAGAAAAGGTTTTGTGCCCTTATAAATAACAGACCAAAATTGAAACTCCTAAATAGTTTATGAAAAATTGAAGTTCTTGGCTTTTAAGCAGAATATATTTATGTATTATGTTTCTGTATTTTTAAAATTTAATTACAAATAATATTTTAACTTGAATTATTACAATACCAGTATTTGTATTTTGGAGGATCATTATAAACTCCAGGGGAAATGCACTGGGCTTATATTATGAGAACCAAGTTTACTCTTAGATTGCATGGAGGTCTTCAACACGCATTTTCAATATGTCCTGATCCACTGAGAGGACTCTCACTATGAAATCACTGCACACAACACTGCGTCATGTGTGCTCCCCTCTTACTGAGTAGTCATTTCACCATGAACATCATTTCATTCACTCATAACTATGTAATATTTGCTTCTGGGTCCTTTATTCTTCTTTAGATTAAAAGCGCTAATACCTTGTGACTAAACAGATCTGTCAACTTTGAACAGGTATATGTGAATTTGCTAATAAGAAAATATGGGGCTGGTGAGATAGCTCAGCAGACTAAGCA
>NW_004524704.1:6797925-6807570 GCF_000260255.1 Octodon degus | reverse complement strand
AAAGAAAGAAAGAAAGAAAGAAAGAAAGAAAGAAAGAAAGAAAATAAGTAGAAAGTTTGTGATGCTGGGATGCTGGATAAGGATATTATTCATAGTTCTGAAGAATGTGTGGAAACAAGCCAGGTGATGTTTGCTGGTATTTTTTTTTCTCACAATGCAAAACCAGACAAGACTTTTCTATGTATGTTTTTACAAGCAGCCTCATAAAAACAGGGAGGCTTGTTTGTTTGTTTGTTTGTTTGTTTGTTTGTTTGAACCAGGGATTGAACTCAGGCCCTTGTGCTTGCCAGGGAAGCACTTATTCCACTGAGTCATCTCCCCAGCCCCAAACTGGGGAGTATTTATGCATCATCTCTCCTCTTCAATACAATAGTTTTGCTAAAATGCATCCTGTTACTCCCATTCCATAAGAAAAGCCTTTTATATTTTTTTTAACCCAATGGTTTTGCTATTACTTACTTTTCAGCTTACTAAAATGAATAATTTCCTCTTTGGGAACAATTAGTAAATATTTTTAGTATTTTTTTTCTAAAAAATGTATATATCCTATCTTGCATTGAGCCAATATATAGAGCACTTAACTAATTGTATGCAAGAGAATCTGTTTGTGTGTGAAAATGAACAAGAAAGCTTTGGTCCTTAAATAGCTCACATGTAGGGAAAACTCATTAAAAGCTAACAATACTGCTATGCTGAGAAGCAGAAGTTCACTCAGAACAATCGTGCTGGAATGACTAACCTTCCTGAGGAGTACAATAAAGGCCTCATACAAGTGGTAACATTTGGGCTGGATTTGAAGTTTGACAAGTGAAGAAGAAAGGGCAAAAAATCAGCCAGAGAGAAAGAACATCAAGTTCAGAGGAAAAGCTTGTGAAGATGTATGGTACAAATGAGAGAACAGGGAGTTTTGTTTTTTTGTTTTTTTAATCTGTGTACATCTAAAGAAGCATTTATTCATTATGTATTTTATTTGTTTTCTTTGACCAAGAATCATTTTTTCTATTTTGCTTATTTTTTTGCAGCTAAACTGGGAATGTATAGAACCCCCCCCACACACACACACCCAATCCAATGAACTGACATTCTTAGATCTTGGTCACTGTGAAAAAATCCAGAAGCCTTGTTGAAATTGCGGGATTCCCTGTGAACTTCGAGTAACATCTGCCCATAAAGGCCCAGATGAAACTCTGAAGATTAAAACTGAGTAAGAAGAGGATGGCATTCCAACTGTGTTCGTGGCAGTGGCAGGCAGAAGCAATGGCTTAGGCCCAGTGATGTCTGGTAACACTGCATATCCAGTTATCAGCTGTCCTCCCCTCACAACAGACTGGGGAGCTCAGGTCGCGTGGTCTCCTCTGAGACTACCCAGTGGTCCTGACTCTTGGACCATACTTTCTCTGGGAGGACCAGCTCAGTTTGCTGCTCAGATATTTGGATTAAACAACCACTTGCTATGGGCCAAACTGTGGGTAAGCATAGTCAGCACATGGATTTCCTTGAAACAGGGAGATCTTTTTATGAGAAAAAAGAGCGACACCGTACTGATGCTATGGATGGGCAGGAAACATTAAAGAAGAGATTCTAGGCCAAAAAACCAGACCATAGGTAAATGCAACCAGTTGGATGAGGGTGAAAAATAGTTATGACACTAAATTAATAAATAGTAACTAAGTGAATGCATTTTAAAATTAATAAATGATGTAAAAGTCCAACTGACTTCATAAATACCATGAAAACACATCAGACCACTGACTCATTTTGTGAAGTATTTTCCTTTGGCTTTCATACCTTAGCACACTCCATTTCTCACAGTTTTTTGTTTGTTTGTTTCTATTGTATTTTGTCTATTCAAAATGTGAACATTTTGAATACTAACTTTATTTGTGTAGCAATAATAAATTTGTGTGTGGGATTGTACAGCAGGATGACAATACAAAACAATGACATAGTATATATTTCACAAAACTATAAGAAAGGACTCTTTTTCACTATAAATATATGATTAACATGGGTGGGGTAGTTATTTGTACTGTGATCTGCACATTCAGGAAGTATACAAGCATCAGAACATCACATGTGGGGCTGGGAGATGGCTCAATAGAACAAGCACTTACAATTTTTCTGTTTTTGTGTGTCCATTGAAAGTGAATGCAAATTAAAAAAAATTGGAGTGCTTCAAGTTTTACTCACGTATTGTTGCAGCACAGGAAAATGTTAATCCTAGACCCCCAAAAATGTTTAATACCATTACTCTTAAAATCCTACTGGAAAACACACAATTCAACCTTATAAACAAATCAGCATAGATCCTCCATGTTTTCTGGATAGAAATAACGTTTTGGGGAAGTTTTAAAAACAATTATATTTTTAAACAGATACGAATGCCTCAGTCTATTGATAATACAGAATTATATGCATTTTTGGGGGAAGAGATTTAGAAGATTTATGGAAAAGTTCCAATGCAGAGTAGAACTACATCCAGGGGAGTAGGATTTGATTTGGTCCACTCTTAATTAGAACATAAATACCTTGTACCTGAGTTAAACGACACTCCCGTAATTGCACGGTCTCCAGCTTGATTTTCATACATGCTTACATGGTTAAGTGTGGGCAAAAGACCCTGAAATCAGAGGCCAGGCTTTTAATAGTACTAAAACCTTTGTGAAACTTTAAATCCACTTTTGGAAGCTAAATTTTATGAGCAGAGCTATGCATAACACTAGGAATCTATTAGACACCAAATAATTGCTATCACGTATAAAAATATGGAGCCAAGTCTCATACGCTTGTGAAAGATACAGAGATTAGCAGTGTCTCTAAGGACAAATTATGGTGGGAGAGCTATAATTACTGATATCCACTGGCAAAATCAATTAGTGCTGCAAACATTCCTGTAGGATTGAACCAAGGACCTTCATAGTAAGCCTCGTCACCTTCCTTTTCTGCATTATAAATTTCACACAGGACTCACCACTTCGGTCAGACTGGGCTCAAACTGGAGGCCTTCTCGCCTCAGCCTCATAGAAGGCTGAAGTTGTAGATATGCATCATGCACTAAGTTTATTTTGAAGAATTTAAAAATAACTGACACTACCTTTTGGACTTGATTATCTTTTGGCCTATTCCACAGAAGCACAGTTTTGCACAGATTTTACATATTCATGCCATGGTAGAATCAAATACTCTGTTCAGATTTCCAGTTGAGGGGATGCTAAAAGCCTGTTTGGTTAAATTATTTTATGTGAGCATTTTAAAACCAAAAGAAAGTGGACATAGGATAAAACATGAAAGTTTGACATGGAATTGTCAGTCTGTAGCCGAAAATTTGATCAAAATGAATAACAGTGCACTCAGAGAAACATGTATAGTCATAACTACTGAGGTACAAATTAAACATGTAGACTTGTTATTCAGCTGAGATGGCTTTCTAACAAGAAAACTGTTTTGTTCATTTTTCATGATGGGAATAGGGTTGGTACAATGGCACTGCTGTGGTTTGGATCTAGATGTCCCACCAAAAGCTTCATGTGGTCATAGGCAGAGAGTTAGGGAGCTGGCAGGACCAAGAGTGTGTGAAGCTGGGATTAAGGGTGTAATACTGGGAATCATTCATGCTAGGGTGTAAGTGCTACCTGCCCTTAGGGCAGCTAGCCTGAATAGAATATTTTTGGGTTTTTTTTTTTTTAGCCTGAATAGAATAAAAGGGACAGAAAGGGCTGCTGTTGTCCTTGGTTGTCACTTGCTGTTTTTTTGCTACTTTCCTGCTTTGCTTCTTTCTGCCTGCCATAAAATGGTTTTCCTCTGTGATGTCCTGATGCTATGTCACCCAGCCTCGGAGACAGCCAACTATGGACTGAAACTTCTACAAGCTGTGAGGCGAAAGAAAACTTTCTCTCTTTAACTATGGGTGCCAGTTGTTTTGTCTCAGAAACAGGATAAGTAAGTAGAACAATTGACTTAGGACTTTGTCCTCTCAATCTCTGGAAAAAACAGCAAACCTTCCCTCCATATTTGAGGGAACACATGAGATAAAGAGGTTGCCAATATCTCCACTTGCTTAGGAATGAGTCTTAAGCACATATATCCCTATTGATTTTTATTTTCAGAGTTTAGATCTATGTACATGACAATTACCATTCACATATTGACTAAGGTCAAATAAGAAGTTAAAATATTACACAGCCTCACATGGATGTTTACAATGCCTTTTTTAATTATTGCCAGAGCCTAGAAAGTAATCAAAATGTTCTTAAAGTAGCTGAAATGGATATATGTGGTATAACAAGATAGTAGAGATACTATTCTATTCTGGAAAGAAATAAAATATTTTGATGTGGAAAGACTAGGAGGAAACTTAAAAGCATATTAACAAGCTGAGGAAGACAATCTGAAAGTGCTCAAAATTATGTGATTCCATTATTTATATTATAGGCTGCAGATATCTCAGGAGTATGTTTGAATCTTGAATCATTTGAGTATACAAACAAAAGTGATACTGCTGAATCAGGTAATAGTTCCATTTTTAGCTATTTGAGAAACATCCATCTATGTTGTCCACAGCAGCTGTAATAATTTATATTCTCACCAGCATTTTTAATTTTTATAGTAGCTGTCCTGACTAGGGTGAGGTAGAATAGTAATATAGTCTGGATTTGTAATTCGGTGAAGACAAAAGGTGTTGGACCATTTTCCATATATTATTGGCCATCTGTTCTCTCTTTCAAAGTATTTGTTCAACTTAATTTAGCAAGTATTTACTGCTTTAATTGTTCTAAATTCTGTGCTCTTTATTGTTATAGTTGCATTTCAAAATATCCCCCAAAATACTCATAGTGCTGAAAGCTCGACTACCTTTTGATGACATTTTGGAAAATGATTGATCATGGCTACTCTGCCTTCAGCAAGTAGATTAATTCATTGATGAGTACATAGCTCAGTGGGCTCAGTGGAGCCTAACTCAGTGAAGTAGGCCACAGTGTTGGGCTTTGAGGGTATCATTTGTCTCCAGCACCTTCCACGTGGTGTCCTCTCTCCTCTCTCTCTCTCTGCTTTCTGGCAGCCATGAGGTGAACAGCTAATTCCACCACTGCAAGTATGTTCTGCCTCACCTCAGACCCAAAGCACCTGAACTGGCTAACTATGAACAGAAGGAATGAAAACTATAACACAAAGTGAGTCTTTCCTCTCTTAAGTTGCTATTTTCAGGTATTTTAGTCACAGCGATGAACAGTTGACACATTTGAATACCCCAGATATTAATCTTCCTTCAGAAGAATAGCTAGGGAGCTGAGGACATAGCTCAGTGGTCTAAGCACCTGCCTGGGAAATGCAAGTTCCTGAGTTCAATCTCTGGTACAGAGAGAAGAGGAGAAGGAGAAGGAGAAGGAGGAGGAGAAGGAGGAGGAGGAAGAAGAGGAGGAAGAAGAGGAAGAAGAAGAAGAAGAGGAGAAAGAGGAGGAAGAGGAGGAAGAGGAGGAAGAAGAGGAAGAAGAGGAAGAAGAGGAAGAAGAGGAAGAAGAGGAAGAAGAGGAAGAAGAAGATTTAATATAATGGACAAATTAAACAATGCTCTATTTATCTCTCTTTTATTTGGAAAAGAACAGAGATGCTTAATATTAGGATTTTATAAGGTGTTTGCAAAATCCATAGTGAATGTTTAATCTGCCTCTACAGCCATCTGATTCTCTTTTGTTGTTGTTGTTTTTCCATTTTTGTATTTGGTGCAGGGTCTCACTATGCAACTCAGACTCCAGTGATCCTTCTGTTTTCAGCCTCCCCAGTGCTGGGATTACAGGTGTGTGCCACCATGCCTGGACTCAGTCACCAGCTCAGCGGTGGCCAGCTCAGTGTTTCCAGGGATGGGGCTGGTATGGCATTGGGGACTGGGATCGAACCCTGGTCACTCTGCTTGCCAAAGCAGGTACTTAGTCCACTGAGCTATCTCACCGACCCCAGATATCTGATTCTTGACAGAGGAGCCAAATGAAAAAAGTAAGAACTGACAGACCCTTTAACAAATAATGCTGGGACAGCTGCCTATAGAGGACTGAGTCTCGATCTCTAGTCCTGACCCTGTAGAAAATCACCTCAAAATATGTGAGACGTGAGCCTGAAACAAGTAGAGAAAACTATATGAGAAAGACTTCAGGGTATGGAAACTGGGTCCTTGCTCTTGTCAGACAGGTGCTTGGACCGCTGAACTAACTCCCCAGTCCTAAAAAGTAAAATTGATTTTGAACAAGAGTGTATATAACATTTAATTTTAGAGAGTAGTACAAAAAAGAAGATTCAGCCCGAGAACTTTTCTGTCTTCCCTTGACTAAATGCCTCCAAATATCTATGTTTCAGTGTCCTTTTCTGCCTAGGATGCCTGCAATACACGTTTCCAGGAAAGCAAGAATGCCTTTAAAACAAACCAAGCGCTGAACGGCAAGAACCAGGACATATGGGGAACAACTAAGTACCTTAAGGCAATGTTCTTATTTAATACAGTATGAATGCTTTTAAGTTCAGGATGACTGGATGCTGCCTTGTATAATTATAAAACTTTCCAGATTGACTGAAAGCCAAATATGTCATGATACTGTAAAGATGTTACTTTGGGACTGAAGTAAGAAGCCCTATCACACATTCGCTATGATTTTCCTTTGAAATAACCTTATAGAAAATGGCTTGTATTGCTTTGCTCTAAATTACAGTACTTTCTCTCAAAGCATTAAGAAAACATATTTTTAAAGTCAAAACTCCCCTTGGGCGATGGAATGACAAGGCATCTGTGAGACTCCAAGCAGGCCAGAAGGAACGCTGTCACTGAGTGAGGAAGATGAATAGCGATAGCAGCACACCAGGCTTGACCCTCTGATAATCCGAGACCTCAGTGGCAATGCTGTCTCAAAATTACTCTCTCTGCGGTGTAGTTACAGAGAGGAACTAGGGCAGTGAGTAGAAGTTTTCAACTCTAGCAAGAAAGTCTACAATTCTAATTTATTTAACATTGAGGAAGATAGAGATATATACTACAGCATGTACATTTTTATTAGAATCACATTTCTAGGAGTAGACAGATTATGCTATTAGGGGTATTACTAGGCAGACAGTATTTTATCAGAATTTTATTTTGTAGTTCTGTGAAAATAGTCTTATCACAGCAGCCCCTAGTAACACGAACAGGGAGCAAAAGCCGAGGAATATCTCTATTCAGAAGAAATGATTTTTAAGCCTTCAAAGGACCATATGTCACTGCTGAATCTGCAGCTTTCAGGATGTTATTGGCCAACGTATAAATAAATAGAGTTTATTCATTCCAGCAAGAGGAATTTCTGCTTGTAGTGAAACATTTAGTGTGACTTCTCCAGCTCCAGATTTGATCCCCTGATATAGGCATCAATTACTGGCTAGAAAGTCTTCTGCAAATACAAGCAAGATCCTGGAAACTTTTAGCAATACATATTGGGGGAGCAAATGAAGGTTGTGCATCCTGCTGCTGCTGTTGGAACTGTGTTGCTTTGCAGAGCCTTTTACTGCAAGGCAGAGGTATCTGTGAAAATGCTACACCAGGTTCTTTCCTGTTTATTTGCTACTGACGCTTCACACTGTCCCAGTATAGCACCCAGCAAAGGGAGCAGGAACAAAGAGCGGTAACAGCTTGGCTTCAAGGCACCAGACAAAACTGGCTTCTGCCGGCTCCTTTGACATTTGATGGGAATGAGATATGGAAGTTAGAGAAAAGGTGTGCAGAAGAGGAAAATTTAGTTGTGTGTGTACCTTCAGATCACATGCAGAAGTTATGACAATGATTTTTAGGTAGCATTATAATAACTTGAAGACGAATGGAAATATTCATTATCTTTAATTATATTCATAAGCATCTGGTGATTAGAACACACTCATAAATTTAGATACTTTTAAATTATATAGCTAGATGACTTGCTATTGTGGTTTGAAAACTTCATTGGAAAAAATCGCTGGAGAGTAATACTGACACTGAGTGTTGCTATTTATAACCAAAAAAAAAAAACCCATAAAAATGAAAGAAATCATATAAATATATATTATTTACGTGGTGAGAATTATAGATAATTGTAATACTTATATGTATCTTGATGCACTGACATTATTAGTTATGGACCTTACAATTGAGTAACATTCAATATTTGCTATTTGGTACTTTCTTTTATTGGTTAGGACTCTGTGTGTGTGTGTGTGTGTGTGTGTGTGTGTGTGTGTGTGTGTGTGTGTTAGCAAATACTACTGGAGATGATTAATCCTTTGCGCTGAGCTACACAGCCAGCCATTTCTCTTTTTAACTTTTAAATTTTCAGCAGGATTTTGTTAAATTGCACAGATTAGCCTTAGTTCTACAGTCATTCTGCATCAGGCTCCCCCAATCCCCTGACTACAGCAATGAACTACCAACCTAGCTCTACTTCAACTAGTGAGATGTTGGAAAAGGGAGCTAAACATTTCCTGGAGCTTGGGTGTCACCTCTCCATCACAGCAGCAGACACGTGAGGCAGTCATATAGGAAAGGATTCCTCTGCTCATGTTTCTGGCCCATTGGTTGGCTTCATGCCTTTGGGCCTGTGGTGAAGCAGCGTAGCAAGGCCAGAGCACACAGCTGGAAGAAAATCGCACTCTTCACGGCCAAGACACCAAACAAAGAAGGAAGTAAGGGCCAGTCTTACTGTATCTTTAAATTGGATGCGCCAGTGTTTGAGACTTTGAACTAAGCTTCATTTGTAACACATAGTCACCTCCCAACAGTGCCAAGCTGGGGCCCAGGTGCTCAACATGGCCCTCCTCTGGGGTGGCAAGAAAATCCAAGTTATATCACATCGTAGCATTCTAAGAGCCTGCAAAATGTTTAAGTATAATAATTTGTCCTCATTAAATCCTCTATTATAGAATTTCTTTGTGGAATTCTTTGTTGGTAAGGCCTATTTATGTTTTATTTATATTTCTAAGTATGCTTATAAATGCACTGCTTTCCAAAATAGATTTATTCATAATTTTCAAAATAAAATAAAATACACATAACAATTTGCTTTCATTTTGAATCTTGCAATATGTTGATATGTTGTATTAATTGTTAGCAACCTATTACTATAATATTTATAATTAAATATAACCAAAGGATAACTAATGAGACATATGAAAATTTCTTTATAATTTTTGTTTGCTTTTGATTTCAGTCCTAAGATATGAACCCAGGATTTGTCACCTGCTAGACAAGTGCTACATGACTGAACTGTATCTCTAGACATTTCTATAAAATTCGAACCCATTATACATAATGTTCATAAAAGAACAATTATGCAATACAATTTTATTAAGTTATTTTCATAATATTAATTTTAAAGTGTAAATCTTCAAAAATGTCATAACCAGCAATCTTACTAAATGTCCTTCTAAATAGCATCTTTGTAGACATGACTTCCAGAATATACAAAAACATAATTTAGTTCTTCATATAGTACCTTAAGATACCCATATATTAAAATATCAATGTTATGCCTAAAATGTTTGATATTCAGACAGATAGTGAGGTTAAGCTTGACAGCCTAGGTTGCATGGTAATAACAATAAGCTTGTCTTCTGGAGGGTTAACAACGTAAGTGTGCAGACCAAAATTAGAGAAAAAGGAGG
>NW_004524704.1:6792380-6797139 GCF_000260255.1 Octodon degus | reverse complement strand
AAAAAAAAAAAAAAAAGAAAAAAATCATTAGAACATCTACCATTTTTAAATAGTGCTCATCTCAAAATAATACCTTGATATTGTTATGACTTATGTCTATATGTTCCCCCAGAGCCTGCAGAGGTCATAGGAGGGTTTTTTTCAGGGGTGGCTAGATCTAGAATGTGTGACACTGAAATTGATTCATGGTACAGTGCCAGGCTCAAAGGCACTAGGATTAAAGGTGTAAGTGCCATCTGCCCTAGGTAGCCTGTATCTAATAAAATGGGCAAAAAGACACTGTGAAAGCTCCTTGCTTTCTTACTTTTGCAGTCTTCTGTCCCCCATGTACTGATTCTCCTCTGTAATGCCTGTCTTTCATAACACCGGGACGTGGAGCCACCCAGCTATGAACTGAAACCTATACAAGTGGTGATTTAGAAAACTTTTCCTCCTCTAAATTTGGGTGTTGAGTATTTTGTCTCAGCAAACAGAGAGGAAAAAAATCAGATATCCTCAAAACTGCCAACCAAGAATCTTTAATTACTAAGGTACTCCATCAAGGAGGTGAGAGGTAAAACCTAGTAAGATCAGCATACCTTAGTCCCACCCAGCACAAATGTAGACACTTTTTAAAAGTGTGTTTGGTTGTTACAGGGTCTCACTATGCAGGTTGGAATCGTGGTGATCCTCCTGCTTTCAGTCTCCCCAGTGCTGGGATTACAGGGTTCTCCACCATGTTCAGACTCTGGCAGGCTCAGCCCACCTTGGGGCGGTGGGGGGGGGGTGGCTGGCATTGCGTGTGCTGCTGGAGACTGAACCATGATCCCTGTGCTTAGCTAAGCTTGCCTAAGGAGGAGCTTTAGTCCACTGAGCTATCTCACCAGCTCAAATGCAGACACTGTTAAAGAATGATAGCAAGATAAGGTAAAGTAGCTACTTCAGAGATTGACTCAAAACAGGATTATCTTTAAAACTAAAGGTGAGCAAAGTTAAATAACTAAATAGAATAAGTCATATTCTCAGGTAGAATGAAAAACTCTTTTTTTTTCCAATAATCTCTCAATTTTTTTTTGTTTGGCTCCCTTTCTGGTTGTTTACAGGCAAGCACCTGGGGACTCAACAGATTTCATTTGCTTCTACAAGTTTGCATGTGTAAGTCTTTCAATTTTACAACTCTTACACTTGGTGTGGGTGTGCTGATTGCCTGGTTAGCATCCTTTATACAGGGCTGGTGTTCTAATTTTTGGTGTGTAGAGACAGTGAAGATATATCAGCTGGATAATTCCACAAGATGAACAGCAAGAAGTGTTGGGTGTTTCCCCTCTATTTGTTAGATGGTACATTAAGCCTCATCCACATTATCCTCTTGTGTAGAAAGGTCATCCTGCAAGAGCACATGACACCTAATAGAAATGTAATAGAGCTATATTAAAGAAATACTTTCAAAAGTTAGTGTTTTTCTATGTCTCAAGTGGCTATACCATAACCATTTTAAAATTTTATTTTAAAGACTAGAAGAAAAAGAACAAAAATAAATTAAAACATACAAACCAGGCATATAGGAGAGTCGTAACAGTTAATACGTTGTGCATTTTTATCTTCATGGTACTCAGACTACAGAATACAGGCAAGAAATAATGTACAGACAATATTAACACGATGCTTTCCTTACAATGAACTAAGAGAAACTAGCTGTATGACTACATGAACTATCTTGTGTATACATATTTCCCCTTTTCTCTTCCATTCCCATTTCCCCATCAGTTTCACTTTTCTTTTGAGGTATAACCATTCTGCACACATTTTCTTTACCTGTTTGCTTCTGAGATAACATTATCTTCTGTATTTTTAAAATATTGTGTTTTGGGGCCTGGGAGATGGTTCAGTAGAATAAGTGTTTTACTTAATAAGTGTTTTACTTTTATTGCCAGTATCATGCTGATTTTATCACAGTAGCTTTGTATTATACTTTCAAATCAGGGATTGTGGTGTCTCCTGTTTTTCCTTTGTTGTTTAGGATTACTTTTGCTATTTTATGTCTCTTCTGGTTCCAGATAAATTTTAGGAATGTTTTCCTTAGATCTGTGAGGTATATTGATGGTATTTTGATAGGGATTGCATTTAATCTGTATAACAATTTTGGGAGTTTGATATTCTACATGGAAGACCAAAAAATTCCACCAGGAAGCTCCTAGAATCAGTGAACAAATGCAGTGGCATAGCAAGATACAAAGTGAACACACAAAAATCAATAGCACCCCTCTACACAGATGACAAGCTCACTGAGAGAGAATTAGAGAAAAAAATACCCTTCGTATTGGCAACCACAAAAAGTAAAATGCTAGGGAATTAATCTAATAAAGAAAGTAAAAGATCTATACAATGAAAATTATCATATTCTGAAAAAAGGAGATTGAAGAGGATTTCAGAAAATGGAATATATTTGTTGCCCCTGGATACGAAGAATCAACATTGTGAAAATGGCCATACTCCCAAAATTGTTATACAGATTAAATGCAATCCCTATCAAAATACCATCAATATACCGCACAGATCCAAGGAAAAATTCCTAAAATTTATCTGGAACCAGAAGAGACATAAAATAGCAAAAGTAATCCTAAACAACAAAGGAAAGGCAGGAGACACCACAATCCCTGATTTGAAAGTATAATACAAAACTACTGTGATAAAATCAGCATGATACTGGCAACAAAATGGATCCAAGGATCAATGGAACAGATTAGTAGGTGCAGGCTCATCTACAAACACACTGAGCCATCTTATCTTTGACAAAGTGTCAAACATGTTCAATGGAAGAAAGATAGTCTTTTTAACAAATGGGACTAGATAAACTGGCTTTCCACATGCTGAAGACTAAATTTAGACCTGAATCGATCACCATGCACTAAACTAAAGTCAAATGGATTAAAGACATAAATATTAAAACAGAAACACCAAATCTACAGTAAGAGAAAGTAGGTGGAAATTTTTTATTTATTTATTTATTTTTTTTTGGCAGAACTGGCGAACGAACTCAGGCCCTTGTGCTTGCCAGGGAAGCAATTATTCCACTGAGCCATCTCCCCAACCCTGGAAATCTTGAAGACATAGGAGTAGGCAGAGAGTTCATGAACAAAAACCAAACTGCATGGAAAATACTTCAAAATCATCAACAACTGGGATCTCCTGGAGAAGTTTCTGCACATCAAAAGAAATCGCCAGGGCCAGCCAAATATCTCAGCAAACTAAAGTTCCTGCCTAGGCAGAGTGCAGACGCTGGGGTTTGATCCCCGGTGTGCAGTTCTGGCTGTGCCCCCAGTGCTGGCCTGGCCATTGAGACTGGGTGTGGTGGCGCGTGCCTGTAATCCCAGCACTTGGGAGGTTGAGAACAAGAAAATCACTATGAGTACAATCTATGTTGTAAGACCCTGTAGACCCTGCACTAAATATATAAAAGAAAGAAAAAGAAGTCACCAACAGAATGAAAATGCAACCCACAAATTTGGGGAAAAAACACTTAACCAACAATCATTGAGACAAAAGATTTATATCTAGAATCTATAAAAAAATTAAAACAAATCAGACCCCCCAAATCAAAGACCCAATATAAAAATTACAGCCAGAACTGCACACCGGGGATCAAACCCTCTGAGATTAATACACATTCCTCAGAGGAATAAATACAAGTGGAAAATAAATACATGAAAAAATGTTCCACAGCACTGACCCTTGATAAATGAAAATTAAAACATTAAGAAACCATCTCACCCCAGAAAGAATGGCTATCATAAAGAAATCAACTAAGAACAAATGCTGCAGTGGCTGTGGGGATAATGGAAACTTTCTCCACTGTTGGTGGGTGTGTAGACTGGTACAACCACTATGGAAATCAGTGTGGACACTCCTCAAAAACTAAGACTGGAGATTCAACCCAACTAGGACTCCCCATTCAACACAGCTATTTCCCTTCTGAGTATTTTTCCAAAAGAATTGAAAACATCATAGCACAGTGGTATATGTGCACCTATGTTTATAGTACCATAATTACTCATAGCCAAGTCTTGAAAACAACCAAAATGTCTACCACCTGAGGAACAGATAAAAAATGATGTGGTGTATTTTTACACAGTGGAATATTACTCAGCTATAAAGAAAGACAAACTTCGGGCCTTTATATGTAAGTAGATGCACCTAGAGGTTATACTCATAAGTGAACTAAATCAGTCCCACATGTGTAAATATCATATTGTCTCCCTAGTGCAAGAACCTGAAAGAAAAAATAAAATCTGAAAAGTATAATAGATGTAGTAAATTGGAAAGAAACTGAACACAAGTAACAGACAATGAAGAGGGGAAGCTAAAAAGATAGGGGAAAAAGGAAGAAGAAAAATCATGTAAGTATATATACAGTATAGTTGAGGTAAGTGTACTACTAATTTCATCAGTTCTTTGAAAATAGCAGTCAATGCTTAAATTTTTCACTTTGACTTAACTCTGTATGCTAACATCTGTAATCTGAGGAACTATACCAATGACAGCAGTGTGTGATACAAAGACTGTGGTTGAATACTTCTTATTGTGTTCTTCTAAATGTGTACCATTTCTAATGTCTTATCAATTATGATCACACTCTCTTTAAAATAAATTTAAAAAAATAAAAAATATAAAGGATAAGAAAAGAATTAAGGTTTACTGTAAGCAAGTGTTAATGTTCAACTATTTGTGCAATCTTTCATACCAGTATCTGTTCATCTGAGCAACAGATTTGATGATAAAA
>NW_004524704.1:6788958-6791661 GCF_000260255.1 Octodon degus | reverse complement strand
ATTTTTGTCCTTTGGCAAAACTATCTTTAAATTATTGATATTATTATGTATTATATTTAGAATCATATTGTAGCTAATGGTGATACATCTCTTTTATGAGAATCCTATTTTTCCAATTGCATGATTTTAACTTTATTTTTCTTTAGTAGCAGTTTGCTGTACATAATGACCACTGTCATCATGGGGAATGGGTACCTGTGCATATACCTTAATTCTTTCTCTTCTCACACCCCTCACCTCCCTTCAACCCTTCTTTCCCTCCCATTTAAAAAAGCTCCTAAGCCATTTTTCCTTCCACTCTCTCTCAAAAAAAAAATTCCCTTTTCCTTCCTTCCTTCCCTTCTCCCTCCCCATCCCTATTCCCCTGCACATATGAGAAAGATTTTCCTGCTCTCCCACGTCTATCCTCCATGTTGCTCATTTCCAATTTGGGTTTCTCATATGAGAGAATAAAAGTTATATTTCAACTTGTGTGTCTGATTTATTTCACTTGAGATTATGATGGATCTACTCACCTGAAAGTGTCTCAAATCTATCCTTTAGGGCAAACTAACACTCCATTGTATATAAATAACACACTTCTTTTATCCATTCACCTGGCAATGCTATTACTGGCTGTTTCCAAGATTTAGATCTTGTGAAGTGTTCTTCTATGAACATGAGGTTACTTCTATTACTGTGATATGATAACTGAAGCTTTTTGGGGAAAAGACACCTAGAAGGGAAATATCTGGGTCAAAGGAAACCTCTAGTGTTAGTTTCTGGAGGAATCTTCCTACTGATTTTCATAGTGGTTGTACCAATCTACACTCCCACTACCACTGGAGAAGGATTCCTTTTCCCACAGCCTCACCGGCATCTGTCACTCGCCGATGACTAACCATTCTTTCTGGACTGAGATGGAATCTCAGTGTTGTTGTAACTTGAATTTCTAGAATGACCAGTGATGTTGAACATGCATTTATTCCCTGTTTGTATATCTTCATCTAAGGAATTTCTATTCATTTCAGATGTCCATATTTGGATTGATCCTCTAAACAGAGATCTTTTTTAAGTTCTTTACATATTCCGGATACTAGTCCTCTACTTGAGAAGAAGCTGGAAATTTTTCCACATTCTATAGGTGGTCTCTTCACTTTGTTGTTTCCTCTCCTGTGCTGATGCTTTTAAAATTAGACATGATTCAATTATAAATTCAAAATACTAATATTGTCACTGAATACTTCCAGTAAATAGTAATATACATATCTTATCTGTGTAGTATTGGGACTTGAGTAAAATTTTTTAAATTTAAGCCATTGTATTTTGAATAAGTTTTGCAAGATTTTTCTATCCTTTTTAATCTTTTGCAAGATTTAATTTTTAATTATACTAGTGTTATGGAATATATCATAAATGATAATAAAAACATATTTCATTTTAACAATTACAGGAAACTCTGTGTTCTACCTATTCACTATTGATTCAGATATTGAACACGTTTTTTAACCTGTGTTTATTTTGCCTTGTGAGCTTCTAAAAGCAGGAAGACATCCAAAAAGTTGCAATTTAGTATGGCAAGCACATATTGGTTATACGTAAAGTAAGAATTCAGAATACTTATGTATAAAAAAATAAATAGGCCCAGAGAGATAGCTCATGCTTAGGCAAGCTTAGGCAAGTGCAGGGACTGTCTGATCCCTGGCACCACATGCTGAGCCAGCCCCACCCGCAGGGCTGGCTAAGCTGACCACAAAAAAAAATTAAAAGAAAATAAAAATATAAAAGAAAAAATAAAAGGATGAATACATTGCTAGTTCTGCTACAGAACAGTTGCAGAGCCATAGAATCATAGAATCTAATTAAGAGGTAAAATACAGACATAACAGTGAGCTCTACCAGAGGGGTGACAGTACAGCACAGTGTTAGCAACAGTCTCTGGAGGCGGATGGTCTAGGCTTGAATCTCAGCTCCACCAATTACAGACTGAGCACCACTGGGCAAACACGTTATTCTAGTCCCCTGTGTCCTCATTGTAAACAGAGTTGTAGCATGTTTCTTTTTGAGTCAGTGCAAGTATTAAATAAGAAAGTCACTTCAAAATGCTTAACACTTTACTATCATTGTTATGAGAGACACCTTATGAGAAACTTAAAATATGTCATAGAGAACATTAACATACCACAATGCTGCTGAAGGACTCAGGAAGAAGCAATTGAACTGTGGGCCACATGGAATTTCTAATTGTTGACAGGTGCAGGCTATCATTCCAGGCAACGCGTTCCAAAGCTTGAAGGCAGGAGAACTGGCAAACAAGAGCCAAGTTCACAGAATTTGGGGCTCATGTGAGGAAACACTGAAGATAGGGTTGAAAATGTAGATAAAAGTCAGAGTGCTGCCCAACTGCCTCCAACACGACTTCACAGCTTTATTTTCCACTGGGCATAATGCAACCCATCTACAATTTAAAGGAGCAGAGGTTTAATTGTCTGAGGTGGCCAGGCTTCAAGGCAGGCACATCAGGACCAAAGGGTGTGATCAATCAAAGATGCTTAGCTCCTGGTGTCCAGAAAGGAGAGCATGCAAACTGTGGTAGGGTGTCAGGGGCAATGTACCAGACAGATCCCCGAGGATACTGTGCCTTCAAGACCCACCAAGCCATGTACACCAAAGTGTATTCCATCAAATCCTCAGAGAACTCAAAACCGATGAAATTGACATTTC
>NW_004524704.1:6782263-6788858 GCF_000260255.1 Octodon degus | reverse complement strand
CAGGGGCAATGTACCAGACAGATCCCCGAGGATACTGTGCCTTCAAGACCCACCAAGCCATGTACACCAAAGTGTATTCCATCAAATCCTCAGAGAACTCAAAACCGATGAAATTGACATTTCTCCCTTATAAACTACTCTTCACAGATTAACTATAACTACCTCTTATATATTTTCTGTACAAATAATTAAGTTACTGTATGATTTCAAGTGATTTAACCTCCACAGTACTAAGCACATAAAAGTCCCACTGAGTATCATAGTCCCTATGTACAAGCACTCATATTATTACATTTATAGCTTTTGAACACACACACACACACACACACACACACACACACGCACATGCACACACGCACACACACACTAATGCAAATATGTAGGAACACTGCTTTGGAGAATAATTATTAAGGAAATTATCTTCCAATACAATTTGGAAGATAATCAGATGCATTTACCATATTCTAAGGAAAGGCATAATGACTATTGAAAGCTCAGAAGAAGACTGTATGTAATGACAAGCTTTGTTTCATTTTGTGTAAATGTTGTTATTGTTGATTTGCCCTTTTGTCCCTTATACAAATATAGCAGTGGTAAAGGTGGGTAATAGTACAGCACAGAAAATGCTCTGCCATATGATTCTGCTCTCTTACTCCATAAAGAGAGAATAAAATCCTGTCTTCTGACAATTGATTTTGTGCATTGTGGTCACTATTATGTTTTTTGAAAAGTCCTAATTAGTATGTATCATTTTGGAATATCAACCTTTCAGTGACTTATATCTGTACAACTTACTTCAGTATTCAGCACCTTTTTAGAGCATCTATGGCAAACCATTGTCCATGCCAGGCTCTACTGGAGAAGAAAATGACAACATTAAGCCAAGTCAGTCTTGGCTGTCTGTGATCTCAGGGGCACCGTACTAAGCAGTCTATTTTAAGTGCTGAAAGCAGATAGCAGTGACTTTAGGAGGGAGAGTTGTTGCTCAGTGCCAGGACTCGGATGGGTCACTGCAAAGGCAGTGAGAACAGCTGCAATTTGAAAAAAGTTAATGCTTTTACAGTTTAAAATACTGGCCACATTAGGAATCTTTCAATAAATTGTTTGAGTCTTTTATCAGTAAAGTCATGCAATGAGAGAACATACTCTTAGGTGAAATAAATCAGACCTGTGTGTGCAAACATCATATTGTCTCCTTATGGTGAGAACTTGACAGAGAAAAATGGACTCTGAAGGTACCCTTAGGTACTGGGGAAGGGAATGAACTTATTGAAAAGGAAAGAGTTATTGAGGAGAAGGACAGGAGGGGGAGTGGGGAAAGAGATTTATCTATGAATGTAAGCAGGATGGTTTGGACAACTGACCATTTCTGCTGGTCTGAGGAAAGGAGAAGATAGTGCTTAATTTGTTTTGTCTTCTTTTTTCAACTATTTATACTTTTTCTCTTCTTAATTTCTTACACGTTTCTTTCTTTTTCCAATTTTTCATGAATATACCTGGTAGTAAGAATAACTGGTTGGAAAACAGCACTATGCATTACAGCAAATACTGTGAAATTTGCATTATTTTGTAAAAAAAAGTTCAGTATCACTTGTGTTTTTTTTTTTTGTTTTAATACTTCCTTGTACTTTGATCAAAAAATTTAAAAAAAGGAAAGAGAAAGAAAAAATCAAAATTCTTTCATACAATAGAAATAAGAAAAAATTTAAAACTAGTAAGCCCAAGTGTATTAAATATGAAAGCTAAGGTTATATATTTTTCTCTTCTTTTCTTTTTGTGGAACCGGGGATTGAACTCAGGCCGCTGTGCTTTCCAGGGAAGGGCTTATTCCTCTAAACCATCTCCCTGGCCCTTTAGAGTTATCTTTTTATTATAAGTTCATTCTGTATATTATGTTACTGAATGAAAAGTGTGTGAAATAAAGATTATTTACATCTGTCATTCATAATAGCTAAAGTGACAGACTTGGATGAGACAGCAGAAAACTGGACCTAAGTGTATCTGCCCATGAAGGTGATAGGCTGCATGCTATCAGCAGCCTCAGAGAGATAAAGGGAAAGTTGAGGGAGATGAGGGTGTGGAGCAGGATTGAACAAAACCTGAAAGCCACAGCTGGAGGACAAATGGGGAGGCCTGATTTGGCAAAGAGTGGTGATTCTGAAAGCCAACAGACTAAGGTGCATTTTACCACACTTTTAGCTTGTCTAACTTTCAGCAGGTGATTTAGCCTCTATAAACCTCAATTCCTCTTCTGTACAGTCAAGGTGATAAAGTTAATAACTATGCCAAAGGACTAATATAAAAATTACATGAGACAAAGTAGTTAGCATCGTGTTTATAACTCCCTTAGAAATTATTATACAGTCACCATGATCCTTATGAATTTGCATTATTGTCACAATCCATTTCTGATGTATATATAATAAAAATAAATAAGAGTTATTACTAGATGCAATGTTGCTGAGAAAATTCAAGTGTAGAGTGGATCCAGCCAGGTTAGATACTAAGATGCTCTCAACCCACACCAGCCTGATGCCCACACATTTAGAAATGAAGCTAGTGATGCACTATTTGTAGTTCCAGGAATCAGAAGAGATTTCTTATTAATAGCACAGTATGATTCCTATACTCAATTACACTGTATATTTAATTCTTCCTTGTAGTGCAGTTATTTTTAAGAGCATGGTTGCAGTTAATTATGTAAATATATTTTGCCTCACCTCTACTCTCACTTAACTAAAAGCTCCCTAGTGGCACACAAGAGACCAAATTCATCTCTGTACACATTTCATGACTGGTACACTGCAGAACTTTAGCAGACATTTGCATAATGAGTGTCATCTTGAATGAATAGAGAAATTATAAAGGTATAGAAAATTTTCCCAAGAGTCTCATCATACTTTTCATCATCTATATTTCACCATTCTCCATAAATACTTTTAGAAAATTTTATAAGACAATAATATAAGTTCTTTGAGCTCCTGCTGGGGAAGTTTTTATCTTTAGGAATAAAGCACTCATACAAGAATCTCGCTTTCTCTGTGACATAATTAAGTCATGTTTGCAGTTCAAAAACTATACGCATGAGTTCTGATACCTTTCAAGTGACAAAGAATTCCATGTCCCCTGTATCTCAGCTAAACTACAGATAGGTTCTCCAGCCTCAATGACAGGAAAATGTCAGAATAGGTTGCTCTTTTGACACATAAATGAAGATATGAATAAATCAGCATGAGCTGAGGAAGACAAGACTTCAAAATATGCATTTTATTACTTTTGCTTTGACAGACTAGACTGAGTTTTTCAAAAGAACTACAAAACATTACCCTTTACAAAGTATTTTCACAGGTACTTTATTTGATCTTCTGACAGAATGATGACACAGGTTGCCTTTATTATTTCGACATTATAGTGGAGTTTCATAAGTATTATGCTGCTCCATATTATGTAACTCTATCCACGAAAATAGATGGCTAAGAACGTGACAACCAGATAATGGCAGCATAAGCAAATTATCAGGTAAGATGAGTGTGTTGTGGGCCTTCGAGATACCAAAATTTCATTTTATTTTACTCTTCAATGTCTTATGTAGAGGGGTCACTTCTTACATTGATGGCATTCAGATTTTATGAAAGTAGATTTAAAAATGATTATTTTTCTCATAATATTTTATTTACTTAAGTTTTTGATGAGGAATGAGTATCTTATTTAATATACAACATTCTAGGAACCTGATCAGTTCAATCTTACAGTAAACAATGGCAATTACACAAAGATAACGAGCTATTCTTTTTTTTAATTATTTATTTTATGTGTGTGTGTGTGTGTGTGTGTGGCCAGCTCAGCCCACCAGGGGGCAGAGCTGGCTGGCATGTGGTGCTGGGGGATTGAACCGCGGTCCCTGTGCTTTGCTAAGCTTGTTCTAAGTAGGAGCTTTAGACCACTGAGCCATCTCACCAGCCCCCAATAACGAGTTATTCTAATCTGTCTTTCAGATAATTTAAAAACTTTTGTCTTATAGCAATCTGCTTAGCTTAAAACTTGCCCAAGTGCAGAAATGCCTTAAATAATGCTTTTTAATGGAAAATTTAATTGAACTTCAAGTAGCGAACTAAGAAACAGAACCAAACAATTTCAGTGTTAATACTTTAAGTTCTAAATTGCATTGATTTTAAACTCTTTTGTTGTTGTTCTTTTTGAGAAGGGGTCTCATTATGTGGTTCAGGCTGGCCTTGAGCTCATTGTGGAGCCCAGGTTGATCCAGAACTAGCAATGTTCCTTCTGTCTCAGCCTTCTGATTGCTGGCATTTCAGCCATGTACCACCACACTTGGTCAATTTAAAACTCTTTGTAAAAATTAATATTGAAATTGATTGGGGCAAGGGTCTCCATTTTAATTCCAAATAGAAATCCTTACAATTTTTTAAAGAATGACATGCACAGGTTACCAGGTCAGTTAGGATTTCCATCTGGAGCAAATAATACTACTCCCGGTTCAAGCTACCTTGAGCAAAGTAGAATTTATAACCTCAGCATGGTTTTACACAAACTAGAAACAAAACAAACACCATTATTCTGTACCCTTTACCTATCTTCCTTGTGATTTGACGTGCAGTTCCATTCATAAGAAGGTTAAATAAGTTTCCTTACCTCTTGAATCTGATGTGTGTTGGTAAAAATAATGCAGAAATGAAACAGCTAATTTCAAGCCTATTTCAAGAGATGTTGAAAATTTCTTATTGCTTTCAGGAGAGCTCTGTCTCTGTCATGTAAACAAGTTCAAATCAGATGCCAGGGGCATGACAGACTGTGAACTTGATCCGAATAATCACACTTATCCTTTATTATATTGTCTGAATCTCAAAAGGCAGGAGAATCTCACTGAGGATTAGCAAAGCTAAAGTCACTGCTGACTGTATGGGATTGCTGGATGAAACTAAAATCACAGGAACAGACAAACAAAGCCCACCACAAATTGCTCACTGCAGCAGTATGAACTCAAGCAACTGTTTTGATTTTAAACCACTGAGTTTAGAGCAAGGTTGCTAGACAGAAACCATTAATTGATATATTCAAATATCTGGAAATTCAGAGGTTGGGTAAGAGACCCTCCCAAGGAGTCAGACCTTCTGATCATCTACCTTTGCTCTAGATGACAGTTGTTTCTGCTTACTAAGCAGCTTACTTTCTTCAATTCTGTCTCTCTCTCTCTATCTATCTATCTCTATCTCTCTCTTTCTTTCTTTTTTTGAGACAAGATCTCTCTATGCAGTTCAAGCTGGCCTGGAGCTCACTTTTTAGCCCATGCTGCTCTCAAACTCACATGGATCCTCCTGCCTCAGCTTCCTGCATGCTGAGATTACAGGTGTGCACAACCACGCCTGCAATTTTCTGCTTTCTTGTCAACAGTTTTTTTTTTTCACAACATGACAGAATACCTGTCTCTCAAAACACACAAAAATTACAAACACATGTGATAAGCAGTTTACACGGACATCAGAATCCAAGGCAGAAATCTCATTGTGGATGAGCGTGGTGTAGTAAAGCTGCTTAGTTCATGGCAACCAGGAAGTAGAGCAGGGGAAGAGCATTAGAACAGGCAAGGAAAGTCCCTATTTGAAGGCCCTGCACAGTTGCACTCAGGAGAATGCTCTACTAATCTCCTGGGAACCCAATGAAGTTAATCAATCAGGATCAATGATCACAGTAGCTGGCATACAGGTGCCTTTAGGGACAAAGAAAACGGAATCTCTGCAGTTGTTTCAGGGCAGTTTCCCTCCAGTGCTTCTGTCGCAGCATTTCTCAGGAAACTTCCATTTTAAAACTTGTACTTCAAACAGTTTAGGAACAACAAAGTTGTAAAAAAATCACAATTTTCCTACAAGAACTTAAGCCAGTAATTCATGGATGGCAAATGAAAAGAGAGGAAAATGCCACCCTGGTAGTGACACAAGCAACAGAGTTCCTGGAAACTGTATTGGCAGTGTAGCCATTCACAGGGGAAGAGGTGTTATCTTGTGTGTTTTATTTGCATTGATCTGGTGATTAGTGATGCTGAATAAATTTTCATCTACTTGTTAGTCATTTTTATATGGCCTTTGAGAAATACCTATTTAGATTATTTTCTCACTTTAACAGAACTATTAAACTTATCAATTGTTGTAAAGATATTTGAGCTATTCCTCTACTGGGAATTTTCCCAGAGGATCTGAAAACATCATATTATAGGGTTATATGTGTGCCTATGTTTATAGCAGCACAATTTGCAATAGCCAAATCTTGGAAACAGCCAAGATGCACGTCACCTGGTTGGAAAAGATGTCGTATTTTTACACAATGGAGTATTACTCAGTTAAAAAGAATGATAAACTCGAAGCCTTTATATTGAAGTGGGTGCCACTTGAAGATATACTCATAAGTAAAATAAACCAGACACACATGTGTAAATATCGTATAATTTCCCTAGGCTAAGAACTCAAAAGAGAAAATACAAATAGAAAGATATAATACAATTAAAAGAAAAGCAGGAACTTGAGGACTAACTAATTAAGAGTGGGAAAGGAGAAGAGCTAGGAAACATGACAGTGACAAGCCA
>NW_004524704.1:6775097-6781113 GCF_000260255.1 Octodon degus | reverse complement strand
AAGCCATGCTTTTATGTTGAGCTGTGGGGGACTCAGGTCAATAATTTCTGACATTGCCAGTGAAGCGGAAGACCCAATACTATTATGGGCTACTGAACTCTTTTAGAATATTTTGCTGAGTTAACACACCTATAATATTCAAATAACGGAACTTAACAAAAAAAAGGATATACAGATGAATGTCCATTTTGTATCTGTGCATTCAAAGTGGTTAAGATAGATATATAGTTACATTCTCTTAATGAATAGAGGGATTTGTTCTAGTGGTGTTTGTAAGTAGGATATCATGTCCGCATCTTGTACAGCAATTAACACCTAGGAAGAGAGTATGCAATGTGTAATTATTGAGTCTGTCCTACCAATTTGATTTGAAACTCTCATTGCTATTGGTTTCTCAATAAAATTATGGGAAAAAAGATATTTAATCAATTAGATGGTGACTTTTTCTCTCATTCTGTCAGTTGTCCCTTCACTGGTATTTTCCTTTGCTGCTTACAAGCTTGTGGAAGACATAAGCTTATCCTTTGTTCAGTGTATGATCCTGTTGTCTCTGTTGAGTGTACAGGTTCTGAATGTGTAAACTACTTTCTGGGTTTTCTATTCTGTTAGTTTAAACATGTATTCTTATGTCCCCATCATAACAATTTGTTTATTGTTTTTTGTTTAATTTTGTTGTTGTTTTGTTTTTTCATTTTAGGGAAGGGTCTATTGGGTGTTCAGAGTCTCTCTACTAGATTTGATTCATAGTGATCCGCCTGTTTACAGCCTCCCAAGAGCTGGAATTATAGATGCACACCACCACACGCAGTCTCAACTGCTGTCTCAGCTTGCCTCCAGGGGCAGGAAGGGCATGACACGGCATCAAATCGCCGATCCCTGCGCCTGCTGGCAGGCACCTTAATCACCTGTCATACAAATTTTGATAGATATGAATTCATTGTATAAGATGAAGTCAGGCATTGGGATTCCTCAAGCTTTTGTGGTTTTGACTTTTACTTTTCCAGGACTACTTCTGTTACTTTTATTTTCTTGGGGTTTTCATTAGCATTTTGTAACATATTTCATTTTGTGATAATGCCATTAAGTATTTTGTTGATGATTTCTTTAAATCTGTTTATTACTTTTGGAAGTATGAAAGATTTTAAGATACTTCCAAAGTATGGATTTGGTATGTCTTGCCATTTTTAAAAATTTTGTATGACTTTTTTGATCATCTTTTTTAGTATAACTTTTATTGTGTGCATTATTTAACTTTTATTGTATTATTTATTTAACTTTTACAATATTTATTTCATGTCTTTGCTAAATTTTCTGATGATATTATATATATTATAATTAGAACTTTTTCTTTTGCCATCAGATTACTATTGGTATACAAAAATATTTTTAAAGCTGATTTTGTAACCTATACCTTTCATAAATTTATCAATTGCAGCTGGATTTTTTTTAGTATAGCCTTTAGACTATTCCATATGTAAGATCATGTCTTCCATAAGCAAAGATATTTTAAGATATTTTAGTTTTTTTAAAAAAAATTGGAGGTTCTTCTTCCTCTCACTTGATTGCTTTAAAACTTTGTACAGTACCATGCTTTGAAAAGTGGAGAAAGTGTTTGTCCTCTTTTTATTCTAATCCTAGAAGAAATACTTTCAAGTATTTTTTCTTATTAGCATCATCATTGTTAAGATGTTCTTGGGCTGAAGATTGAGCTCAGGGACATTGTGTGTACCTGCCAAGCACCAGGTCCTGAGTTTGATTCTCAGTACCACCTCCCAAAAAACACGTTCTTATATTTTCTCTTTGAACCTGATGAGGCGCATTTTATGTGTAATGATGTGTGTACATTAAGCCATCCTTGAATCATTGAGATAAGCCTCACTTGATTGTGGTGTATAATTTTTTGAAGTGCTATTAGGCTAATACTCTATTGACAATTGTGTAATACTCTATTTACAAGATTTGCACACTGTTCATTGGTTTGTAGTTTTCTGATTTTGTCTTCTTTTTTGTTTGCTATTGCCTGGTAGTATTGGTACCAACATAATGCTAGCCACATTGAAGAAGTTGGCACCATAATTTTATTTTCAAATTTTTACTTTTTTATTTTTTTTAAATTTTATTTATTTGTGTGTGTGTGTGTGTGTGTGTGTGTGTGTGTGTATGTGTCCAGCTCAGCCCACCAGAGGGCGGGGCTGGCTGGCATGTGGTGTTGGGTATTGAACCGTGGTCCCTGTGCTTTGCTAAGCTTGTTCTAAGTAGGTGCTTTAGACCACTGAGCCATCTCACCAGCCCCTATTTTCAAGTTTTTAGAATAGCTTGCTAAGCATTGGTTTCAGGTCTTCAAATGTTCAGTGTTTAACAGTGTCTTACTTTTCGTGTTGCTGAGACAAAATGTCTCACATTCAAAGTTATAGAAGGAAAGGTTAATTTGACTTAGAATCCATAGAGGCTTCAGTCCTTAGGAGGCTGGCTCCTGGCAGGGTGGCCTGGCTGAGAGGCATCCCAGAGGACAAACAGTTGTTGGTAGGCAGAAGAGAACAAAGCCAGCAACCAGAGACAAGCAGCAGGGCCTCCCTCTGTTCTTTTTGTACTCTATTTAGATCTCCCATCTTATGGCAAGTGCCAAACTGAGCAGTGGACCAGATAGAGAACTTTTGTAGAGCTAGCATATATCTACTTTTGTAGAGCCAGCATAGTATTAATAATTCCCTAGTTTTGCTTTACAGAAAAGTCTTCATGGCTGCTTCATTTCTAAGGGATAACTTTTCTGCTATAATATTCCTGGTTGGCAGGATGCTTTTCTCCTTTTGGAAGTTTGTACATATCACTCTGACTTACAATTTTTCAGGGGAGAAATAAAATATTAACAAGTGGTTTTTCTGAAATGTGACTCCGTGGTTTTTTTTTTTTTTTTTTTTTTTTCTTCACTGTATTTAAAATCTTCCCTTTGACTTAAATTTTTTCACCAGTTTGGCTATAACATGACATGGTAGGAACCTTTTTTTGATCAAATCTATTTAGGTTCCTTTGGGTCTCTGGGACTTTGGTAGTTATATCTTTTTCATAATTAGCATTGTTTTTAGGTATTGTTTTCAGGAATAAGTTTGTCATGCCTTTTCCTCACAATCTGAATTCAGAAATATAACTCTCATCTTTTCGTTTAATTGTTCTTTGTAAGTCTAAGATTTTTTTTCCTGACCCAAATTTGAGTTTGCATGTCTTTGTTTTGCTGTAAAATCTAAGTGGCCCAGCTAAATTGCCAAATCATTCTCTTTTTGCCTGCTACACTGTATGCCAGTTATAGAGCAGTGAGGGTTTCTTTTTTTTTTTTTTTTTTTTTTTTACTGGGGATTGAACTCAGGCCCTTGTACTTATAGGGAAGCACTTATTCCACTGTGCCATCTCCCTGGCCTGAGATTTTTATTACTGGAAGATTTTATTACAGTCAAACTGTAGCTTGAAGGCTCTAGCCTCAAATCCAAGAACTGGAAATATTCCTGATTAAGGAAGCAGGATGTCTAAAAATTGAAGGAGGTGTTCAAGTGTGAAGTCATATGGCACATGTGTTCAGCTATTGTCAGTGTTAACATGATCTAAGCAGGGAGTTTTCTGATATTAAAAGATAACCCTATTGTACACATAGACAGAGCCAAATAAAGAGCTAGTAGTTTAAATAAAAGTAGCTTCAAGTCCCTGTAAAGAAATCCTGGCAAACACTGTTACTGTAACCCACACATCATAGGTGCTATGTACTACAAAGCTAATGGGGAATTAATATGTCCTGAACTGTGTGACCTCATAAATTAGTACATGTTAAAGTTATTAAGGACAAATCAAGTAAAGCTAGAGCTCACAATGTGCCAAGATTTCAGTAATGCCAACATCATCCAAAAAATCACCACTAAGTATCAGGTTTTCCTATAAGAGAGCAAGCTGGCCACAAGTGGTATCTTTTCCTTGGGGGAGTAATGTGGAATTTGTGGTCCTTACCAAACTAACTCCCAGAAAGGGTGGTCAGAAGGGGGTCAAATATGACCTGTCTACTTTTCTAATATTAATCAATCATGCAAGCTACTCTACCTTTTCTGAGAAATGTCAGTAATGTCGCAGAGAAAGTCCAAAAACTATGCTAATGAAGTTCTCTGTAAGTGGAGATTTGTGACCCCCAAAGAGCAAGCATATATCTTCTGACATTTGTACATGTGGCAGGTAATACTCGCTATCAGCTGGGTCCTGTTGGTCATGTGGTCTAGAGTGGGCTTTTATACCTGGAGGATGGGGCTCCAAAAGCAGAGAATGAGAGTAGGCAAGCTCCAGTAATGAAGTGCTTTTGAAGCCACTGAGTTTACATTTATTAAAATCCCACTGAGAAATCATATTCCTAGGATTAATCAACATGAATGGGACTAGTATAAGGTCAAAGTAGTCTGCCACAGTGGGGATGCCTCTACTGTAAATATCAACAATTGTTCTTAGCAATACCCAGGAATAATTTAAAGTAACAAAAAGTGATTTTGATTTGGTCATTAAAATTCAAAGAAATCAAAGTCCAAATAGTTAAATACCCTTGCCTTCATGGATTGAAGTTTAGAAAAACAGCTTCTTTCAAATTCCTTTTTCTGCTCCACTTCAGTTAGAATCACCTCCTTTTCATGTCTAGTCACAGCATGGTGTCCCATGTCAATGAAACCTGGCCATTTTCCACTACAGTTCTTTCAAATTACACAGTCTGATACACTGAGTAGTCTCTGGATCCCACTTTTAATGACTCTTAAAGGTTCAGAAACTGCAACCTATTTTACCACAATCAGACACACAACCAATAAAAATTTATTTATTTCTATTTTTTTAATGTTTGATTGATTGGTTTTTTATGTATTTGGTACAGGGTCTCACTAAGCAGCTTGGACTTGTAGTAATTCTCCTGTATCAGCCTCCCTAGTGCTGGGATTGATTGCAGGTGTGCATCGCCACATCCGGTTTCAGTGGCTGGGACAGTGAGCCTAGACTGGGCTGGCCAGCAGGGAGTGCAACACCAGTGATCAAACCCGGGTCATTGTGCTTGCCAGGCAAGCGCTTACACCCCTGAGCTATCTTCCCA
Organism: Octodon degus; assembly: GCF_000260255.1. NCBI lineage: Eukaryota > Metazoa > Chordata > Mammalia > Rodentia > Octodontidae > Octodon > Octodon degus. Next base: position 6,776,012 of record NW_004524704.1, on the reverse strand, counting down.
ACCCCCTACATCAAAATTTAGAAGCAAAATTTTGTTTAACTTGAAGAAAAATATTCCAAAAGAATGTATTATTTATTTAACTTTTATTATTTGGCAGAACTGGGGATTGAGCTCAAGCCCTTGAGCCTGGCAAGCGCTTATTCTACTGAGCTACCTCCCAGGCCCTATTTTTTTTTTTTTCCCCCGGTACTGGGGATTGAACTCAGGATCCTGCCCTTGCCAGGCAGGCACTTATTCTGCTGCGCTATCTCCCCGGCTCGAGATTTATTCTTTACTGTGCTTTTGTCATTGTATTTTCCTTTTAAGGAAATCTTCAAGGAAGATTCCTTGAAGTATTTTTATAATGCTGGTTTGGTGGTCATAAGTTCCTTTAGTTTACGCTTATCTTGGAAACTGTTTAGTTCACCCTTGATGCTGAATAACTTTGCTGAATATAAAAAGCAAGTTTTGTATTTTTTTTTTTCAGTGTTTGAAATACCTGATTACATGCCCTTCTTATCTTTGAAGTTTTTACTGAGATCAGATTCATTTCATAGGTTTGCCTTTATAAATGAGTTAGTGCTTTTCTCTTCTGTATTTAATATTCTTTATTTTGTACTTTTGGTAGTTTATAGCATGACATGAAGTTTTTTATTTTGGGTTATGTCTCTCTGGGATTCTGTATGCGTCCCTTACCTTGATTTCCATATCTTTCACAAGTTTGGAAAATTTTGTTGTTTTTCTTTTAAACATAGGGTTACTGTACCATTAACCGGTAATTCTAGTCATTCTTCTATACCAATCATTTATTCATTTTGCTGTTTTATGATGTTCCTTGGGTGTTGTATGCTCTTTGCAGTTTTCTTTTTTTTCCTTGTGTATTGCCTGAATGTGCTAATTCATCAACCTTGTCTGTTTGATGCTTTTTTTTTTTTT
>NW_004524704.1:6773619-6774997 GCF_000260255.1 Octodon degus | reverse complement strand
TTTTTTTGCGGAGCTGGGGGATTGAACTCAGGCCCTTGTGCTTGCCAGGGAAGTGCTTATTCCACTGAGCTATCTCCCCGGCCCCTCTTAATTGCTTTAAAACTTAGTATAGTACTATCTATTGAGAAGTGGTGAAATTGTTTGTCCTCCTTTTAATCCAATCTTAGAAGAAATACCTTCAGGTAAATTTTCTTATTAGTATCATCATTGTTAAGATGTTGTTGGGCTGAGAATTTAGCTCAGAGGCACTGTGTGTGCCTGGCAAACACCAGGTCCTGAGTTCAATTCTCAGTATCACCCCCCAAAAATATATATTTTTATATTTTCTCTTTGAGCCTGATGAGGTACATTTTAAGTGTAATGATTTGTGTACATTGAGCCGTCCTTGAATCATTGAGGTAAGTCTCATTTGATTATGGTGTATAACTTTTTGAAGTGCAATTAGGCTAACTGTGTAATACTCTATTGACAAGGAGTTTGATACCTGGGCTGCTGTGTTGTCCCTGCCCCCAGGGCACAATGAGTCAGTAATTGAGACTGGGCATGCTGGTGCATGCCTGAAATCCCAGCACTTGGGAGGCTGTAAACAAGAGGATCACTATGAGTCCAAGTTATGCAGTGAGACCTTGTGTACCCTATACACCCTGTCCTAAATACAAAAGATGTAGATGTAGTTGAGTAACCTAATGAAATGAATCAAATCATTTCACTTTCAATATCTAAAAGTTTGCATTGACGAAGTTCAGTATCGCACTAGCAGGTAGCATGGTTTGCCTGGGCAGCTGAGCTCTTCGCTTATAAATAGACCATCCTGCTCTTTGAGGAAATTATTCTGAAGACAAGACCAGAAACAGAACAGAAGAAGCAAAACCAAACAAATCTTCCTAACACACAGTCTTAAAAAAAGGCAGCTTTTATATTTACTCATTCGCTTTGTGTGAGACCAAACTATGGTCAAAGCAGTAGTCTGCAGATGGAAAATTTCTCTCATTGAACAGAGATACATGACAGCCATAGAGATTCAGGACAAAAATTAATTATGGGCAAATTCATATCACATGCCCTATCCCATGTTGATCATACATATCAACATGTTTCAACTTTTCTAAATAGCATGTTTAAAATACGTGTTTCCAGAATGATCTTATGGAGAGGTACACTTGCAGAACACAAGCCTAAATTGCAAGTTATGCAGTGTATGTTTCAGCTTATTTAATTATTTTTGTTTCCTTTTACTTTTGATTTTTTATTATGTTTTGTGTGCTTAACATGCTCAAAATTATTTTTACATATTTAAAGAGTTTTTAAAAATAAAACGTATATATCTCAGAAAACATTATGTGGCTCAAGTATTTCAAAATATTTTACTGCCTGGATA
>NW_004524704.1:6755230-6772579 GCF_000260255.1 Octodon degus | reverse complement strand
TTTGGGGGCCAATTTTTAAAAAATTCTTTATGTAATTTATTTATTTATTATTTATTTATTTTTGTACTTTAGGGAAGGGTCTATAGGGTGTTTAGAGTCTTATTACTAGATCAGACTTTTAGTGATCTGCCTGTTTACAGCCTCCAAAGAGCTGGGATTACAGGCACATGCCACCACACCCAGTCTGAATTGCTGTCTCAGCACATCCTGGGGATAGGGCCAGCAGGGCAGGCCTGGGGATTCTTTATGTGATTTAGATAGGTCCTTTTTCTGAGTGATTGCTGACTATGAGGTTTTTTTATCCCCCAATTTATCTTTTCACTCTGTTAGTAATTTCTTTTGATGTGCAAAAATTCCTCAATGAGATACCAGTTGTTGATCCATTTTTACTTTACCTTAGTGCATGGCATAGATCCATGTCTAGTTTTAGTTTTTGGTGTGTAGAGAGCCAGTTTTTCCAGCACCATTTATTAAAAAGTCTATCTTTCTTCCAGTGAACATATCTGGCCCCTTTGTCAAAGATGAGATGGCCAAGTGTTTTTATAGTTGTATTTGCATCTTCTAATCTGTTTCAGTGATCCATGGGTCTGTTTCTAACAGTACCATGCTTATTTTGTCATAGTAGCTTTGTAATATAATTTCAAATCAGGGATTGTAATGTCTCCTGCATTGCCTTTGTTGCCCAAGATTGCTTTTGTATTCTAGGTCTTTTCTGGATCCAAATAAATTTTAAGGATGTTTCCCTCAATTTCTGAGATACACTGATGGTTGATGGTATCTTGATATGGACTGAATTAAATTTGTAGAACAATTTTGGGAGTATGGCCATTTTCACAATGTTGTTTCTTCCTATCCAGGAGCAAGGAATATTTTTCTATTTTCTGAAAACCTCTTTGAGTTCTTTTTGTTTCATTTTTAGAGGGATATAATTTTCAATGTGTAGATCTTCTATTTTCTTTGTTAGATTAATTCCTAAGTATTTCATTCTTTTGGATGCTATTGTAAAGGGTATTGTGTCTCTAATTTCTCTCTCAGTGAGTTTATTATCTGTGTGGAGGAATGCTATTGATTTTTGAGTTGACTTTGTATCTTGATATGCTACCGCATATGTTTATTAATTCTAGAAGCTTCTCAGTAGAGGGTCTTGGGTTTTCCAGGGAGAGTATCATGTCATCTGTAAATAATGATAGTTTAACTTCTTCTTTATCTATTCTTATTTCTTTTATGTCTCTCTCTTGTCTAATGGCTCTAGCTAACGATTCCAGAGCTATATTGAATAAGAATGGTGATAGAGGAAATCTTTTTTTTTTTTTTTACCTGATTTGAGAGTAAAAGCTTTCATTTTTTTCTCCATTTAGAATTATTTTTGCTGTTGGTTTTTATATATGGCTTTTATTAGGTTGAGGTATAGACTGTCTATTCCAATTTTCTGTGGAGCTTTGATCATGAATAAGTGTTAGACTTCGTCAAAAGTCTTTTCTGCATCTATTGAGATGATCATGTTTTGGGTTTAATTCTATTGATCTTATGTATTACATTTATAGATTTAAGTATATTGAGCCACCTTGGATCCCTGGGAAGACTCCTACCTGGTCTTGTTATATAATCTTCTTGATGATTTATTCTATTCTATTTGTTAGTATTTTATTGAGGATTTTTGCATCTATGTTCATGGGAGAGATTGGCCTGTAATTCTCTCTTTTTGGTTGGATCTTTCTCCATTTTCAATATCAGTATAATACTTGCCTCTAGGGATGACTTTGAGAGTACTGCTTCCTTTTCAGTTTTATTGAAGAGATTGAGGAATATTGGGATGAAATCTTCTCTAAATTTGTAGAATTCAGCTGTGAATCCCTTAGGACCTGAACTCGTCTTTGCTGGTAATTTGTTTTTATATTTTCAATTACATTGGCTGATATTATATTATTCAAAGATTTTATATCTTCTTGATTCAGTTTTAGTAATTTGTACCTACCTAGGAATCTGCACCATTTCTTCTATGCCTTTCATCCTGTGAGAGTAAAGATTTTCAAAGTAGCTATTGATAATCTGAATTTCCACAGAATCTGTAGTAATCTCTCCCTTTTCATTCCTTCTTGCTTGAATTTCTTTTTTTTCCCTCTTTTTGAGGAGGTTGGTAGTAGTTTGTTATTTTTATTTATTTTATCAATTTTATTTAACCAGATTTCAGATTCATTGATTCTTTGTTTTTTTTTTTTTTTTTGTCTCAAGTACATTAATTGCTGCTCTACTCTTTCTAATTTCCTCCTATCTTTGGGCTTTGGGCTTGGTTTCCCCTTCTTTTTGTAGAAGTTTGAGGTTCAGCATTAAGGTACTTATTTGTTCTCACTCTGTTTTCCTAATGTGTGAGTTCACCACTATAAATTTCCCTCTGAGAACTACTTTCATTGAATCCCAAAAATTCCACTAATTTGTGTTTGAATTTTTATTGGATCGTAGATATTGTTTAATTTCACCTGTAACCCATTGGTTGCTGAGGAGGATGTTATTTAATTTCCATATGCCTTTGTTTTTTTTGTGGGTACTTTGTCACTAATTTCTAGTTTCATTAAACTGCTGTCAGATACTATTCATGGAATAATTTCTGTTTTATTGCATATACTTAAGCATGATTTAATGACTAGCATGTTGTCTACTTTAGAAAATATCCCACAGGCAGCTGAAAAGAATGTGTATTCAGATGTTATTGGGTAGAACACTGTATATGTTCACTAAATCCATTTATTTAAAAGTTTGGTTCAGTTCTGCTACCTCTGCTAATTTTTTGTCTGCTTGACTTTTTTTTTCTTTTGAGATATAGGACTTTTAATGTCCCTTGTCAAGATTATGATATTGGTGATCAGATTTTTTTCATGTCCTTTAAAATTGGTCTTACATAGTTGGATGCTCCATATTTGATGTATACATATTTATTAATGTTATCTCTTCCTCTTGAATTTTTCCCTTAACCCACATATAGTGACCTTCTCTGCCTTGCTTATTTTTGATTTGAAGATCAGAACTAGTGCTTTTTTCTGAGGTCTTGGAGCATATAGTATCATGTTCCATCCTTTAATTTTCAGCCTATGTATTTCTTTCTGGATTAAATTTATTTCTTATATATAGCATATTGTTGGATTATGTTTCTTGGTCGACTCTGCCAGTCTGTTTCTTTTAATTGGTGAACTGGATCCATTTACACTGATGGTTATAACTGATATGTGTTGACTTATTTTTGTCATGTTTTTTCCTGCAATTGATTCCCTGTTTTTCTTCTCTGCTTAACAGTTTGCTGTGTTTGGTTTGTTCTTTCTGTTGTCGTTCTTGGAATTGTGGGCATTTCAATTCATGTCTAGAATATCTTTTAGTACTCTGTGTAGTTTTGATGTGGTCATCATGAATTTCTTTAGTTGTTCTTTCTCATGGAAGTATTTCACTTCTCAAACTTGAAAGAGTTTTGCACATCAGGTCGGTATGGGTTCGAATTTTTTTTCTAGTGCGACTTGTACTTTGCTCTATGCTTTGCTTGATTTTATGGTTTGTAAGGAGAAATCAGTTGTTATTCTGACAGGTTTTCTTTTCAACTTGATCTGTTCCCTTTCTCTAGTGGCTTTTAGCATGTTGTTCTTGTGCTGAATTCCTGGGATCTTGATTATTATATGTCAGGGTGTAGTTTGAATTGGGTTGATATTTGCAGTTCTATATGCATTGGTCACTTGAATGTCCGATTGTTTTCCGGTATGTGGGAAGTTTTCTGCTATTTCTTCTGCTCCTGTTCTTTTTATGTCATTTGTGTTGGCTCTGTCTTTCTCACTGATGCCTACTAGTCTTATGTTGTTCATCTTTGTGTCACCTTGCAGCTGTTGAATTATTATTTCCTAAATCCTAGTTTTTAAGAGATCTTTCCTTAACTTTTCACTAGCTACAGCTGTGTCTTCAAGGTCTGAAAGTCTATCTTCACTTTCATTAAAATGGTTTTGCAAATTTTAATGGAGGTTTTAATATTGCGTTTCTCTTTGAGTCTGCTTCATGCATTCTGATTCTTTCCTATATTGCTCATTCAATGTTTCCATAATCTTTTTATTCTCCTCTTTTTTTTTTAATCGGTGTCTTCTTTAGAAGTGCTTAGTAATTCTTTCATTATTTATCATTTCTTTTTTTTCTGTGAAATTATTTCTGATCTGATTTCCTCTATACCCTGAAGTAAAGCTGTTTCTTGATGTCAGTTGCTATTATTTCAGAGATTTCAGGTATGTAGTTTCCAATTACTTCTATGCTGATATCTTCTGGTTTTTTTCAAGGCAGGCTCAGGGCTGTAGAATGTGTTTTGCTCTTCCTTTTTGTCATTTTTCTATTTCAGAGAGAACTCCTTATTTGGACTTCTGTGATACCTTCTTGTGAAGTTTTGGTCACTGCTGTCAGAGCCTCTCTATAAGTAGTCTGCTTTATAGTTATCTCTCCTGGGCTGGTGAGATGGCTCAGTGGTCTAAAGCATCTACTTAGAACAAGCTCAACAAAGCACAGGGACTGCGGTTCAATCCCCCAGCACAACATGCCAGCCAGCCCCGCCCCCTGGTGGGCTGAGCTGGACACACACACACACACACACACACACACATAAATAAAATTTAAAAAAAATTTTATAGTTATCTCTCCTGTGTCAGAAATTCTCGTATTTTATGTGTCCCAAGATTTTGCCTTCTCTGTTGATTGAGAGTGAGATATTGGCTTCCATTTGGCACTGTCCTCTGTCCTTCAGCAAGGGGTTTTGTTGAGGTTATTACCCAAACACCTCCTGATATTAATACTCAAGTAAAAACACAGGGTTATTGCAGATATAGTTTCCAATTTACAGTAGTACAATAACAATACTAATAACAGCTAGTAAAATTTAGACATTAACAAACTTTTTAACTAATGGCTTTATACTTTAGACCATGAGAACAAACATTATAGCTGTATAGCAAAGCAGATCTTAAATTGGGAATTTATATTTAAATTAGTTCCCCTGGGTTCTGTAGGCACCTTCCCTTTATGTACCTGGAGTCAGACTAGTTCACCCTGGTTACCTACTGCCACCACTGTGCCACAAGGATTCTCCTGTAGTTCTGGGCCTTGGTGTGGGCTTGGCTGGGCCCAGCACTATGCTTTAGCTCACTGGGTCTAGATCTACTGAACTTGATTTTGACTGGCAGGACCTGTCTTGGGTCTGTTTGCTATAGTTGGTTCCTTCCAGCTGAGCCTAGTCTAAGTGGAACACTAGGTCCCAGTGGCTGCCATTCCTGCTTCTCCTCCCAATAGGCCCACTGAAAGGGGAATCTCAGCTTATTTATTTAAATTTACTGGCCTTAGTTGTCTCAAGTCAAGTCCTAATTCTGTCACTTAGTTATCTCTATGACTTAGGAAAATGATTTCCAACATTAACCTATATTGGAGTGTGTTATAAAACAGATTGCAGGGTTGCAACACTCTTTGGGTGAGCCTTATAAAAGTAGGCAAGGTACTACACTTGAAATAACCAACAAGTGCATCATTGGTAGTTATCTCATGGTTTGGGGTTTTGCAAGGGGAACAACACAATACAGAACATATATTTTATCAGATTATTTATAATGAATCACCCAAAGAATCATATACAAAGAGGGCAGGAAGTCTGTTCGGATGCTAAAGACCAAAGAATCCAACTGAGGGCCAAATCCAATGGTAGTATTCTGCATGAATCCAGGTGACAATCTAAAGCTCAAAACAGAGCTTCTCATGAGTCTAGTTGGAGGCCTGGAGCCCATGACAATGTCTCACGGAGGCCTGTTTCATGAATCTACACTGTGAAGGCCCAAGGTCAGTAGCGGAAGCTAGAAAGTCTGTTTCAGTAGCATGAAGGATCTGTGATAGCAGACTGAGGGAGATCTGCACTGGAGTCAGGAAGCTGCCCTCAAGGTGAGGACCAGAGCTTCCCTGAAAAGGACCATAGTCATCCTAAATAACACTGAAGTCATAAGGTCCTTTGATGATGAAAAAACCTGAGTTCCCATCAGGAAGGCCAATGCAACAAGCTTCTTCAGAAGATTGAACAATGCACCATCTTTCCTTTTGGATCCAGGAAGTGATGCTAAAGGTGAGGACCAGAGCTTCCCTGCTGCAAATCGTGACCATCCTCAGAGACAGTGAGGTCCAGAGTTCCTCCTCTGACAAGAACAGCCAAATTCATCATGAAAACCAGAATAACAAAGTCCCCTAGCAAAATACACCAAGAATACCAGCAACTTCCAACAGCTCCCAACAACTCCTAACGGCTTCCCTAACAACCTTTCTACAGTTTCTCTAGCTCTGCCTCTTATGTGCTGGCAACAATCCTCAGGTGGGCCTCCCACATCCAGCACTTGCTGGCTCAGTTCAGCAGGGTGTAACAAATTAACCATCAATTGTGTGTCCACCACACTATCTGATACTAGCGTGTACTTTAAAAGGCCTCATGATTCTTTCTTCTTTTTACTGCTCTCAACTTTGGAATTAAATGGTTTTCCCCATTCTGTTCCACATATTCTATAGCCTCTTCCTAGACACCAAAATATCTGAGGGAATTTTGTACTTTAGCTGGCTTTGGATGACTTAGAAGTGTTGGTTTTCAAGCCTCTGTGCATGTCAAATGAGCGTATTTGCCTTATGAGCAAAGAGCAGGAATTTGCCTCATATTAATTAAAATCTTGAGTATTTAAATGCATCAATTGAAACGTGATTCCACTTGTTCAATAGATATTGAGTTCCCAATGCAGCATCTTCAGGCATCTAAGAATACAGCAAAGCTTAAAAGACATTCTCTTCTAATATTTATGTTTTAGTTAATTCTGTAATTTAGCAGGAGTTGACTACCTCAGACCATTGCAGATACAATGCCAGGTGATAATTATTCATTTCCTGCATGTAAGCAAAGAGCTTAAGTGAGATTGGTGATATTGTCATTTTCAAAGAAAGAAGGAAGTGCACACTGAAGTGTGTTCTAAGGGCAAAGTGTGGAATTAATATAAATCTTGCTATTAACTTTCATAGATGATAAAAAGTAACAAAAAATGCTTCTCTAGAGGACCATCATTCCTTTGAGCTAACAGGACTTTAAAATAATATTTTCCAGCCTGTTTTAATCTTCTTTGCATAGCACAATTAACTCTGATATTTTGCGGCTATATTAATAGATAATAGTATCCATTGTCCAAAGTGATCGATGTAGCCACTGGGAAAGTGTTTGTACTATTAAAGATGAACTCAACAAGCAACATCATACTAAGTGAATAATAGTGGAGTCCTTGTATCATTCTAAGACTCATCTGCTGAGTAAAACTGCTCACCTTAATTCCACAGGAATCATTAATCATTCATCTAATGAAAACGGAAGCAGGGTTAGAGATGATCCTCTTTCCTCTTTTTTTTTTTTTAATTTTACCATAAGCATTAATAGCATTTTTAGAAAACTAATTGGACTTTGCTAGTTTTAGTACTGGCTATATGGTGTGATTTATTCATGATGTAAAAATTTTCACAATACTCATACATTAGTGTTAAAATAATAATTTGTATTTATAAGATAAACTCTTCCATAGGGAAACAAAATGATTCTTTGTATGTTTGTTCAAGATTTACCCACCCCCATATTTCCTCTTCCCCAATCTATAGTAAACACTATTTTATTCTCTAGTTCTCTGCATTCAGCCTTGTTAGGCTCCACATGTAGTGGAGATCATGCAGTGCTCAACTCTCCATGCCTGTCTTATTTTACCTAACATCCTCCAAGCAGACTCAGTTTTTTGTGATTAACAGGATTTCTTTCCTTTTCCGGGGCAAAAACTACATTATCATTTCTATTCCATTTCTGTAGTTATGAGAAACTGTTTCTGCTTTGAATTTTCAGAGGCTCATCCACAACTTTGTCATGCCTGCTGTTGCCACTTTGGAGAGTCCAGGTGGGTGGCTTTTGAATTGTACCACCTCCTTGCCCGCTGGGTTTGGTGAGCTGCTAGTCTGAGGTCTCATCTTGCTTCTGTGTCTTCCCCTTTTCCTTTCTTTTCTTTTTATTTATTTTTGGAGTTTAATTGCTGGGTGGATGCTTGCAAATTGCTTGTGGTGAGTAGCTTTATTGCTAGTATTTAGAACCCTTAGGAAATGACTACTTTTCAGAGCTATCTTCTAGGTATAAATGGCTTTTGGGCTTTGAAACTGTCACAAGATAGTACCTCTTCAGTTTAGAGGTGAGAGGAAGTTGCTGCCCTCCTTGCCCACCCCCTGGTTCTTTGTCACTGGGAAATCATATACTTGGGACCGTTAGGTAATCTCACTCTTGGTATACCAGAACAACAGATTAGAACAATTAAGTGTCCCCTGAGGTTAACGGAGTTCATTCAGCAATGACAATAGGATCTAACACAGCCTAGAAAATGATGAACTGTGGCAACTATTAATTTAACACCTTTATCCATGTGAACTAAATTTGTGATTTTATAAAATCTGAAATAGATTCTATGAATCAGGGAATTGTATACAGCAAATAAGCCCTCAATATCGCAATTTTATCCTCAGGTGAGAAAATGTATTTCTTTTCTTTTTTCTTTCTTTCTTTCTTTCTTTCTTTCTTTCTTTCTTTCTTTCTTTTTAGAGCAATTAAAAAGCCTTGGTCAAAAAAGAGAAATAGAATAGAAAGAGGTTATAACGAAGTTAGAGGACAAAATGTGATTACATAGTCTTCAGGAAACTAGTGAAGAAGAGAGAAGCAAAAGAGAAGGAAGAAATAAAAACTGGAGCAGAACAAAGCAATAACAACCACAAAAAGGTATAAGCTACACTCATAAAAACAAGAACAAACAATTAAAAGAAAATCAAAAGCAAAAAAAGAAGAAAATAAGAAAAATGTATCCATTTTTAAGGCATGTCTCCTCTGTGGGTGATGGGCTGGGGGGGGGAGGGGGAGACAGAATCTTGATCTCAGTTTACTAATCCCAGCAAACCAGTTTGGGTTTAAAGTGGCTAAATGCATAATCCCAGTAAACATGAACCTTGAGCTCTGCTGAGGTTCAGGCTGGCTTCTGGCTGCGAGGCTGAAGCCTGAACTGATCAACCATGACTTTCTGTGCCTCCTGTCAGCTGGACCCCAGCGGGTCCACACTGACACCGCAGTTGCTAAGGGCAGTCCGCCTGCAGCCTTTTTGTGTTCTCAGCTCAGAGGGCCCCTCTCCAAGATGGCTACCGGCCCATCACCCTCTCTGAATCTGAATAACTCTCCAGCCCCTGAAATCTGCTACATGTTCTGCTCCACTTAACTGGTGTGTTCCTTTAGGGAAGAGGTTGCAGGTCCTCAGCTTCCAGCTGTCCCTCCCACAGAGTGAGTCCGGGCTCAGGAAGACAGCAGCCCCTGCCACCTCCCTCTTATTCATTGAAGTCTCTCTCTGCCCTCCCCATGGGCTTTGATTCTGGCCTCAGAACCTTCCTGGGCTGTGAAAACCTGAAAACCCACTTCCCTCCTTCTCTTCCTCACATTACTGTATTCCAGCATCTAGGCTCTGAATCTGAGAGTCTCTTGGCTGCCCATGACTTTAACATCTTGCTGGAAACCCACAGTTAATACTTTCTGGATGTGATGTCTGATTTTTTTCTGAAATGATAAGATTTCTTTTTTAGAAAAAAAGCTTAGATGCTCATGTGATACTTCACTAGTCTGAAAAGCACAGGTCCAGTGACAGTACAAAGCCAGTGTCTGAACTCCTTCAACACAAGCATTGCCTGCGTTACTTAGCAGGATGAAAACACAATGGGCTGGGAATCTGAGCCCAGCACCCCTGGTAGCATATTGGAAAAATTGTTATATAGCAAAATTGTTATAAGACCACCTTTCCAATTCAATACATTACAACAATTAACTGGTTGCAAACCCCATAAACATTTAATATTCATTATTTATTTATTATTTTTGTATTTTTGAGATAGGGTCTACAGGGTCTCACTACGTAGATCAGACTCGGAGTGATTCTCCTGTTTTCAGCCTCCCAAGTGCTGGAATTACAGGCATGCGCCATCGCACCCCGTCTCAATCCCTGGCTCAGCGCGCCCCTGGGGGCGGGACCAGCATGGTACAGCAGAGACCGAACTCCAGCTGCTGTGTTCTGCCTAAGTAGGTACTTTAGTCTGTTAAGCTTTCTGGCTGGCTCTATTATAATTTTTTTAAAGAGCCTAAAAAATGTACACGGCCATGATCTAATTTATTCTTCCAACTTAGTTGATTGTTCCTAATTTGTGTGAGTTTGAAAGCTAGACTAGTCATTTACTATGGCCTGGTTTGAGTTAAAGAAAATAAATTCACTATTTACTTTTCAAAGATCAAAAATATAACAAACATATAAGAAATCAATAGTCTATTCCTATGCATCTAAATTTTATCAATCAGAGATTCCTACTAAGCAGGAGGGTTGTGGATTTACTTTCCTTTTAATGGAAATGCATATGTAACAGGGTTCCTGATAAGTGTAAGGCTTGTGTCCCAACTCTATAAGGACTGGTACTTTTCAGCCAAGGTTTGCTCGCATGCCATTTTACTCAGATATTTTTGCTATTTCTTAGATTGTATTTCTAATTTCAAATATTTGATGATAGTTTTTAAACGACCTTATTTCTACTTTTCCTGATTTCCTATCCTAATGAAGAGATGATTCTTATATATAGAATTCATCTCTTAGATGTGCACCGTTAAGTGATCTCAGTACTCATGAAGTTTTGTATGCATCACCATCCAACTTCAGAATATTTTAGTCAGTCTACCAGAAAAAAAATATCCTGTAGGCCCTCCATTTAGTGGTATATGCATTTAGTGTCGGCTACTCAAGAAGCTGAAGCTAGAGGACTGGGAGTTAGAAGCCACCTTGCCCAAGAGTGAGACTCTCTCAAGAAAAGAAAAGGAACCTATATTTGCCATTCATTTTCCCTCTTTTTCCAGATGACTTCCAATTTGCTTTGCCTCTGAATTTGCCTACTCTGAATGCTTCACCTGAATGGAAGAGCAGCCTGTGTGGCCTTCGGTGTCTGGCTTCAGTCACTTAGCAGGTACATACAAAGTTCATCAGCACTGTAGCATGCATGAGTACTTCATTCCTTTTTGTGACTGTATAATCTATTGTAAGGACCTGTCACATTTTTGTTATTCATTTGTGAACTGGTGGATATTTGCACTGTGTACAGTTTCCAGCTATTATGGAAATTACAATTGCAAACACCTGCACACAAGTTTCTGTGTAAATATACATGTTCGGTTATCTTGGAAATTACACTCTATTCTACATTATGGTAACTACTTTTTGGTTGACATAAGAACTCATGAGATGGGATCGACTGCTTTTACATTTTTAATGGTTTTTTTGTCATGAACAGTAGATACAATAATGTACTGTTTAAACTTATAAATAATTTCCAGGAAGTTATTCAAACTGCACTATTCACCACCCCTCAGCAAAGTATGAGTGTTCATGTCTCTCTATTCACACAGTACTTGTCAGTTTTCCACGGCTATAACAAGATATCTGAGGTTATCATCTTCTAACAGAAAAGATTTATTTAGCTCACTGTTTTTGAATTTCCAGTCCAGCATGGGGCAGAACTATTGCTTTGGGGCGGTGCTTGAGGAGCTGGATAACAATGGGGGCACATATAAGCTTCTCATTTGATTTCCCTGGGTAGAAAGGAAAAAAAATATGTTCCCTACAAAGGCAGAGCACTAATAACCTAAGTATCTGCTCCTGAGTCCCATCTCCCAAATGTTCCCGTGCCTCCCTGGAGTGTTCCCCACAGAGCTTTGGGAGGCCACCCAGCATCCAATGAAAGTGCTCATCATCACTTGCTATTGTCTGTCTTTTCTACCAACTCATCTTAGGAAGCAATGAAATAGCCCTTCACTGTTTTCTTCTACTGGGAAAGATTGCTGAGTACTTGTTGTGTACTTAACCATTTGGGTGTTCAGAAAACAATATCTACAGAAAACTTTGTCAAGTTTTTAATTCTGTTGCCTTTTAATGTAATGATTTCTCCATGGAGTTTAGATATTTGATCTTTAATGGATCTATTATTTAAAAATTTTTCTCCCCTGATGTGTATTATATGATTAGATTATTATTAAACTTAAGTGCAAGGTAAATACTACATCTCAATGTATACTCTTTCATGCTAGAATTCATCACCTTCTATTCAGCTTTGAAATGTACATAATAATTTAACCATTCAAAACAATGATTCCAAAATACTATATATATATATATATATACAATTTTCCATTATTAATCCACAAATTTGGGAAGTCAATGGGATTTTTATTATGCAATTGAAGAACTCATACCTGGGTCACAATTATCTAACATCATTTTATTGTTTTGAATTATGCTATATTTATATGAAGTCAATTATAATAGCATCACAGTGATGAGTTAGATGTTATTATACTTATTTAAAAATAAAGTAATTAAAACAGTTATTTCAACATGCATGTGAAGATTTTTACACAATATCCACATATCCACATCAAAGAATTATATTTCCTATAAATAATTTTGGTGTTTTGTTGATTGGTTTCACTATAATTCTACCTTTAAACCTCACCCATAAAATAAAAACTTTCATTATTTTCAGGTGCACAGACTTGGCAAGATTATATAGTTCATCTTGAGGTTAAAAAACAGAAGTGGTCAGGATGACATACTAGAATCATTTTGATTATCTATTTATTGTACAAAAAGAATTTAAAATAAACTATCTGTTACATAAAAATAACTAAAAATTTGCTTAAAGATCAACCTAAGTCTCTGAAAAGATGTGGAGGTGAAAAATCTTTCAACTGTACAAGATAGTTACAAAGTTGGACTTAAAGCTATAATGAGCTGCTTACAAACTTTCATTTACATCTTCCACCTGATTATGAATATGTGATCACAGTTTGGTATATAGCAGACTAATAAAAGCTTAAGTTAGAATAACCATACTCTTGAACTAAGCAAGGGAATAGTGGTGAAATTTTGCATCAATGGTAGGGTTCAACTCACTTGAGTAAGCTTTTATAATTGTAATCTGTTATATAATACTTATTTTGTGATGTTTCTGTAACTGTCACCTGTTATGTAATGCAAGTGCTTATTTCATAATGTTAGAAACTTACAGTGGGAAAATGCTTTCCATGTTAAATCAACTAGGTACTTTTATTTTAATGTGCAGGAATAGCAGGAGATTTTCTATTAAAGTATTCCTTTATATGCAATAAAATATTCAAATGTTTGTTAGTGTTTGATCTTCTGCTAGTCTTGTATCCCATCATATTTTGATAATTTTTGTAAAACCCATTCTTCTGGGCCTTAAGTCATTAAAATTTCAAAATTTTATTTTCCAATTGCTTTGGGACAGAGCATCATTCAAGTCTACAGAAGTAAAAACAGGGTTGATGTTCTTCTACCATCATGACAATGTCTCACCTTCTTTAAAATCCACCTAAGGAGAAAAGACAGATAAGGAAGATAATTTCATAATTATGTCATCAAGTTAAAATACGAAACAAATGATAGTTAAATGTTTGTGTAATACAGTTTATTTTGATATATTTAAGACCTGCCAAAACAAAAACAAACAACAGATCTTCTACTTCTTTCCACATGTCCTTATTTCTCCTCTGTCTCTATGAGATGGTATCAATTGATTTATACATCATATATGTGTGTGTGTGTGTGTGTGTGTGTGTGTGTGTGCACCACTTAGGCCTTGAGTCTTGCATTGTAGCAAATATTCAAACTATCATTTGATCTATAAATACTACATTTCTTGGAGTTATGAAATTTAAAACCAAAAAATCCTCTTAATTTTACCTTGTTGTAAAATTTTGGAAACTAAATCTCCATTCTATCAGTTTACTAGAATGTCTGAAGACTGTTACATGGTTTGTGACATTCCAAAGATAAGTTTGTCTCCTAATTTATGACTGCATCTGTAAAATTAGAAAAAAAATGAAGGAATCCAGAGGAGATAAAAGCCTAGTTTCTTCTTCACTTAAAATTTATCAACAAATCATATTCTTTTCACTCTCATTGCTGCTGAGAAGGAAAGTCTGACACTTAATAAGCATTTTAGGTTGGCATTAGACCAAAGTAACTTTGATCACCAGGGTAAGGTTACAGCAAATTGGAATTTCATTGAAATTCTAGTCATGTGCTTTGAATGATATTTTGCAATAAGACGGAAAGAAACCACTGTAGCGAGTTTATATCTTTGGGAACCCTAAGTGTTTAATTACTTTAAAGAAAAATACAATAGTTCTCTTGACAATAATCTATATAAATTGTATCTGTGACATTAAAGTAGTTAATTTATGTAGGTCTTTTTTAGAAAATGCTTAGTAATCCAACTTTTGTTTCTATGTTTCTAAAATGTTTGAATGTCATGCATAGATAGATTTTCCTTTGGTTATTTAATTATACTTGCCTCACTTATAGGCAGAACAAATTTTGATTTTTTATTTTATAGAATATATAGGATCTGTATTTCAGTGCTTACAACACTGAAACACATTAGAAAAATACTCAAACAATTTCATTAATGCAAATTAGAAAATATATGAATGACATAACTATCTGCAAACACAAGGAACTTTTATTCTTTAGGCTGCTAAGAGATCACTGTCAGGATTAAAATGTCTTACTTTTATGATACCATAAATTCATACATTTTGTCATCTTTAATTTTACTTTTTTACCTAGTGAGAAGCTTGCAAAGTAATGTTAGTTGAATCTAAGAGAATTGAAATGATGAAAAGGAACTTTAAATAATAAAAATAGAAGTCACTTTCCTTAATGTAAAAGAAGGAATCATTTGAATATCATCAAATTAGTGACGAGTTGTGAAGGATTCTGTCCTGAAGCAATAATGTCTGCTATCCCCTGGCCTGCCGTGCCGGCCCACCCCTGGTGTGTGTTGAGATGGCCATTGGCATGGTGGCTCACACCTGTAATCCCAGCACTTGGGAAGCTGAAAAACAGGAAGAATCATTACAAGTCGGATCCGTGTAGTGCGACCCTGTAGACCCTGTGCTAAATAAATTAATAATAATATCTACTATAAACACCATTTTTAAACATACTGAAGGTTTTTATGACCATGAAAAGCAAAGCTCAGAAAACAAAGAAAGTTTGTTTTCATTTTTTTAATTATGACATTC
Organism: Octodon degus; assembly: GCF_000260255.1. Classification (NCBI taxonomy): domain Eukaryota; kingdom Metazoa; phylum Chordata; class Mammalia; order Rodentia; family Octodontidae; genus Octodon; species Octodon degus. The sequence goes on along the minus strand of NW_004524704.1, from coordinate 6,757,362 downwards.
TTTTGTATGATGTCTGGAAATATGTAGATGGTATCTCAAAACTGTCACATGACAGTGGTAAATTACTAACCACAAAGTCAATTTCTTGCATGGGATTAAGTTTATTGATGTTTTTAATATTAAAAAAGTACTATTTATAGTAACATAAAATACTTAAGAATAAACTTAACCATGGATATTCAAAAATTCCACCAGAAATGATATAAAATATTATATATGAAATCAACTTTAATGAAATGCTATCTATATTCATGGATTGGAAGACACAAAATATGCCAATGTCAATTCCCACAATCTAATGTTTAGATTAATGGTATAATATCAATCACAACCTGGAAATTCCTAAGTTAATTTTAATATTATTACAACTGATTCTAAAATTTTTATAAAAACATGATTAACAAATACTTGCAGGATAGTTTTAAAGAACACCACATGGAAGACTTGCATTAAGTAAGAGGTACCAGTACTTACCATAAAATTATAATAATGGCATTAGATTTATATCAGAATATATAAACAGAACAGTCCAGAGCCATGCGTAGAAGGTCACCAGACTCACAAGAGAAATATTACATTGCAGAGCTGACCAGGACAACTTATCAGTGAATAGTATAGGGGCAACTGGTTGCTTAGTCCATCAAACAAGATATAAACAATGAAGCTTTCCAAAGTAATTGAAATTTATTGATCAGTTGAGATAGGTTTTTGAAAACTGGCTATTATACATTTCTGTTGAGAGAAAGACTAATCTGATAAATCAAGACCATATGTTCATTCAAAGGCAGGTTGAGAAAAAAAATCAGGTTTAGCAGAATGAGAAATGAAGATGAATCTACAAGACATATTTGAATAGCATCTTTATATGACACAATGTTCTTATATCTAGAATATTTATAAAACAAAAGCAAATGCATGAAGCTAAGAGAAAACTGAATGAAGTCTAAAGAAAGCACTCTACTGTAGTCAAAGTCTAATCACAAGATGCGTAAAATTTAATCATGAAATACAAATTAAAACTAAAATGCAATATTAATCACAACTACCAAAATAGACCAACTTTACACAGATGAAAACACAGTGGTTTAGTCATATGACTCACAATTGGAAAAACAACTATGATATAAAAGAGTAAGTTGGCTTCCTTTTTTCTCATTGCTGAGACAAGATACCCAACACCTAAAGTTAAAGGAGGGAAGGTTGATTTAGCTCAGTGTGTAGAGGTTCGCGGCCATCATCAGCTGGCTCCAAGGTAAGGTGGCACGTGGCGGAGGGGCAACAGTGCATGCTAGCAGAAGACAGCAACAGCAGCAGAAGAGAGGAGGGAGCGACACAAGCCTCTTCCTGTCCTTACATTGTATCCAGTCTACTAGGATTAGAGCAGTGCCAATCAAATCAGTGGACTGATGTGACAGTCACGCGCCCTTAATCCTAGCATGGCACCATGAATCAGTCACGCCTTCTAGTTTAAGCCACCTCTGAAGACAAAGCCCGATGGCCACGTGAGGCTTGAGGGGGACATCTAGACACAAACCATAGCATACATATTCTATACTGTTCTTTGCATAAATGAAAAAGAGGCAGAACTCATACGCATTGAAGTTTAAATATTTTTCATTTTGTTAGTAATTAGAAAGCAAATGGAGGAAGATGCTTAGATCCTTCTAAGATGTGTTTTATGGAGTGCAAATATTTTGCTTGTTTTTTGGGCTGTGAAGATTGTGTTTCATACCCATGAATTTTCTACTTTGCCTTATTATAGGTAAATAAAAATAGAAAATTCTCTGGCTACAGCAAGATTGTATAGCATGAATATCACAATTGCCTAATTTTTATTGTTGAATTCTTTTTTTAAAGATACATTCCTGGTAATGAAGTTTTTGAAAGATGTGCCATGTTTGAAGTTTTCACTGCAATGTTACCAAGATTTTCTTCATTAAAAACTTCAAATTTCAGGACCGGCCAAATAGCTCAACTGACTAAAGCACCTGCTTAGGCAGAGCACAGTGGCCAGGGTTTGATAACCCTTGTGCAGCGCCGGCCCCGTCCCTGGGGTGCTGAGAACTGAGACTGAACATGGTGGTGTGCACCTGTAATCCCAACACTTGGGAGGCTGAAAACAGGAAGATCAC
>NW_004524704.1:6721969-6755130 GCF_000260255.1 Octodon degus | reverse complement strand
TTTGGTACACACCAAAAGGGTACCCTCAACAAGTACTCATTTCTCTGTTGCTATTCATATTTTCATTAGAGGCTATCATTTTTGGAATAATGTTGAGTTTCACTTAAGCTAACAAGTCTCTGCTTTTATTTTCAGAAGAATTTATTTCCATGTGTAAGTTTCAGTCTACACAATTTTTTTGCCCTCATATTCAAACAGAAGGTGTGCAGTGTGTCGTGCAGTCTCCAATAGCCCTAAGTGAGATACTAGTCTGATGCCAAGTCTGTGCTGCGAGATTTTTAATCCTCCCTGCTGAGTCAGAGCTCACTCAAAGCGTCATTAGGGGGCTTCATGTCTCTCTTTGATTGTGTGTGCAATGTCTATGAACGTGAATGGGGTTTCCATACACAAAGGCAGGAGAGTTTCAATAGGCAAATTTAGAAATAACCATTTTCCAACTGCAGTGGCACACTGCAGGTTGTTCAGTAATATCGAGCTCTTGGGGACTTGATTCATTTAGCCTTTGACTTCATTGAGCATAATATACCCACAGGAAGCGTTGATGGCATTTTAAGTGTGTTTGCTATCTTGTATTACTGCTTACACAAACACAGAGTTCTGCTTGCAAGCTCATTTTTTTAGACCATACTGTTTTTCAATTTTCATAATCAAACTTTGCCTTATGCACTTGCTTGGATCAGGGAAAATGTTTTTATAATTGAAGTAAGTCTCCGGTGTGCCACAAAATTTTCATTAATAGGGGGTTTTTCAAAAAGCTTTGATCGGAAGTTTTGCATTAAAAAATAATTAACTCTCATTCCTTTGTTTTTCTTTTCTAGGACAGGGAAACACTAATTTTCTATAGTTGGTGAAGGAGCTGACCACGAGCTTCAGTCCTTTGATGTTATCAGAGCTATTAACACTGGTTTTTTGTTTTTTTTTTTTAAGAAAAATTATGAGTGGTATTTCTCTCCAGTGTTCTCCAGCGGCTCCTTTAGGAAAAAAAAAAGAATGGTGGAAGTGTCCCATTTATATAAAAATGTGGTATCTGGATGGTTTATCCAGACTTTTAAATAGCAGGAGTCCCCCTTTTCTTTGGTCAGAGATATAAAATTAACACTGTTCAGGTTTAAATTTTGCAGTTCAATTTGACAACTGCTTTAAAAGCGAATGCATGATGGATTGACTACCGATGTATAGATTGGTTCTCAAATATTTTAGTAAGCGTCAGGAAGTCAGAGCTTATTCAACACACGTTGCTGGTCTCCACCCCAAAGGTTTCTCGTCCATTATATCATCCTGAAGAATTGCATCTCTGACAGTTGCCACCTGATACTCATCCCTCTGATCTGGAGACCTTGCTCCGAGAATTTCTAACAGAGAAAAGCCGCTCTCTAGCAAGAACTCTGCAGCCTCCTTTCTACACTATAAATTTTATTGAAATCCAGATTTTTGAAAGTTACTTTAAGAATCATCTTGGTTGATTTTATTTACAAAATGAGTCATTTAATCATAGCTTATTCTGTCACACTTCAAGTGTAGTTGGCCCCGTGGCCTGGACTCACCCCTGTAAGAACTCCATAGAATCAGCTGCTAGCTCCTTTCTTCCATTTGGTCCTAGCTGTCTCCATTCAGCTGACAGTTTTTAGGCTCACCTTCATCACTTCCCTCAGTGATTAAGGGCAGAACTCATGCCCTTCCACCCCACGTATTCTCCACCTGCAGAAAGTCTTAAATCAGTCTGCTCTGTAGCTTCTGCAGCAGGTCACTGCCAAAAGCTTAGGCCACACGTTGCTTCATCCAAGCATCAGTAAAGACCCACACCCCGTCCTTTTCCACAATGTACCTATGTCCTTTAATTATCTGAGATCTTCTGAGTAATGGAACTTAAAGCCAAGGGTTAGAGCTCGCTGAACCACTGTGCTTCTATGAGTCTTTCAATGTAAATCTCATGAAAAAGCTCGGGCAGAGCATATTGAAAATGTTCAAGACAGGCTGGTCCTTTCTGTGGAGTGTTCTACAAGCTTTTGCTGAGAACCAGTTGCTTTATATCCTTGATGTTTCCTGGCCATAACATGAACAAACTTATGATGCTTTGGACAACCATAGGGTTTGTGTTAGTTCCCCTTGAATAATTCTAACCAAGCTGAAAGAACAGAGTAGGGCTGCAGGATAGCTCAGTGGTCGTAGTGCCTGTGTAGCCAAGCTCAAGGACCTAGTTCGACTTTTGGTACCACATGCTGTCCTGGTACTACCCCAGGCGTGCCAAGCCAGCTCTCAAAACCAGGTGTGGTGGTGCATCCCTGTAATCTCAGCACTGGGGAGGCTGAGACAGGAGGGTCACTAGAAGTCCAAGATGCATAGTGAGAACCTGTACCAAATACATAAAATTTAAAAAAAAAAAAGCAGAAAAGCTTTTCCCCATCCTGCACCGACTGCCTGTCTTACACAGGGCTTAAAACAAAAATCAAGTATGCATTACAGTTCCTAATACTGAATCATCAATTTTACATCTAGTCGTGACTCTAAATAAATATAAGTCAGTGCTGGAGGAACATGGCACATCCATCTATGTATTTTAGAGGAGGCTGAAGCATGCCAGCCCAAGGCAATTCTGGTTTCCCTGACCTTTCACACATTAAGTAAATTTTAAACCACACTAGACACCTTTGGGCTCTCAGAGGTTGTCCCTAGTTTTAATCTACTGTAATGCATTTCACATTGTTTCTTATGAAGTCATGCTGCTTTATTTACATTTGATACAATTTACCTTTAACTTCGTCCAGGAAATTATCTCATGACATCATGCTGTTCTCTCAGCCTGAAATGGCCTTGGCTCTCCCATCTACTCTCTGCTCCTTCTCTCTAAAAAGTCTCATCTTTTGAAGTACAGCTCCAGATTCTATGATGATTATTATGATTTTGTTTTTCATATCCCTTCTCCCTCTAATGAAAGTTTTTATAGCTTTTACACTTGTTGGAGCCATTTTTCATTATCTGTCAGTGCCTGGTAAGATGATTTGTATGCGGACTTGATAAATAACTTCTGCTGTTAATGAAAAAATTACTAATTCGTTATGTGATTAGTGAAAACTGATGATGTATCAGATTCTATGGAAACCCCTGACAATACACATAGAAAGAAAATCATTCCTTTCCCAGTAGAACTCAATCTAAGTGAGAAAGCAAATATATACTATAAATGAAAAAGTAAAATGGAATGACACCACTTCATTATAGAGTTGCCTCCAAAATTTTCCAACAGGGGTGAAAAAGAGAAAACTCCTTAACTCTAGGCAATTAGGAGGACTGCATACAAGGTAAAAAAATTAAGCTTTACAGTAGAAAAATCACTGAAGAGGTGATAAAAAATAATACAAAGTTAATGACTTGTACAAATCACAGAGTTGAGAGTTGACATGGTAGGTTTGGAAAACAGTCCTCAGTTCATTTACTGGTGAGTGGTAAGCAGGGATGAGGCAGCAGTTAATCCCATGATGCCAGTGTCAATGAAATACACTCGTCTCCTCTTTGCGTCTTCCTAAATATATAGCGCTCTGCGACAGAAATGCCAGGATTAAGAATTAATGAGTGGAAAACAGCCCTGCCAGAAAAGAAAGCATTCATTATCAGTGCCATTAATCCTTCATAAATTGTACCTCTAAAAACTAAGAGAAATCAATGAGCCTAGTTGCGATTCAAGGTGAGAAGTACATCTTTGAGAACTATGACAAGATTTCTCCATTTTTTCATACAATTGACATTGGCTGAATAGCAACTGTTTTCATGGGGCTGGGTTGGTTCCTACGTAAGCTAAAATGTATTTCCATCAATATGGCAGAGGAAAAAGTGGAAGACATACAGTATACATTGAATAGTATTTCACAATATTGCACAGAACAATGTCATGTGCATATTCTTACAAAGACAATAAGCTTAATGGAAGGATGTAGAGCAAAAAAGCACGACTCGCAGCAGGAACAACACAGGGGCGTGTGAAGGGAAGGGTGGCATTTGTAGCGGAGGAAGAGAACAGTTGCTAGAGAAACTGCAGTGAAGATGGTGGATATGTGTGATAAACTCAGCACTCCAAAAAGCTCCGTTTGATTCTGGAACTTGCATCATCCCTTAATTTTAATTTTAGTGGAAAAAATCTTATTTTTCCACTGTGCAATTTTGCATCAGCTAGATACAAATGGTATAAAGACCCCATAGTATGAAGACCAAAAGAAAGGTCATATTCAGTAATGTCAGTCATCAAATACTTGATATTAAATTAGCTGCTTCTTTAAGAGGAGCAAGATAGAAACAGTTGCTCTTAATTATTTTAGAGCAGTACATAAACTCTTTCCCTGCTGTTAGTACAAAGGAGACATAAATTATTTAAAATAAATTATGTAGATTTATCTTAATAAGAATAAATGAGCACACCATTGCCATAGAGCAAGAGCATGTTCCATATCTGGCTGCATCAGCAGAGTTAGAGTTCTAGAAGAGTTATCCTTGGGTGAGCTTTTTGGCAGACTTTATTTATTGATGGTCAACTGGAAACACTGATGCAATATACCGGCAGGTCAAACCAAGAGAATACACAGCTAGCTGACCTTTGCTATTTCTTAGCATGAGAAATATTTATGTGGCTCAATCCTGTCTTAGACTGCCAATCCTGGAGAAGAACTGATATTCTCGTGCTGTCACTCGGCAGAAATAGCAGAGATGGAATTGGGAGTCAGATGACACAAAATCAAGTTGTTCTGTCACTTATATGCTCCTTGACTTTGGCTGAAGTGCTCAGTCTTTCTCAAGCTCTACTTGTCCTTCTGAATGGGAAGATAATTAATATCTACATTGCCCACACACTTGCTGTGAAGATGACAACAAAAAGTAAGAAAGTGTTTTATAGGAAGTTTAAATTTCCCAATTCATATTCTCCCTTCTTTATATGCGAAATCTCAATAAACTGGAATGTTGCTATACATAGGCTGGACTAAACCAAGGATCTTCTTTCTGTTCTTATAAAAGAAATAAAATTTCTGGCATAAAGATCTCTTCAGAGATTGTGTTTTTAAATTGATGCTTTCCTTTTTGTTCTTAAAGTCTCTTTTAAAGAAAAGCCACTTGAGGTGACAGTTTCTCACTCTTAGTACTTTTGCCATTTCCTTATATTGCAAGGTTTCTCACATTAGACCATCTGGTATTTCACGCAAAATACACACCCCCGTGATGTACTAATTGTCTCAAGCATGCAACTTTACAATTGTAATTAGTTCTTTATACGAAATTTCTTCCTGCCATGGATTGCATTTTTCTAAATAAATGATAATATGGGATTGTCGGCTTCAGAACGACAGCCTGTTGTTTCCAGGGATATGCATCTCAGAAGCCAAGAGAAGGTTTGTCTTCTATAAGAGGTGGGGCACCCATCAGCCTACTGCTACACCCTCAGTAGAAATAGTCTTAAAATGTACCCAGAAATTTCTTAGGAAAGCCTTGAAGTGGAAAGCAAGAAAGATTCCAAAGCATTATTTCATGGTATCTCTCCCTCCACAAGTAACACAAGCTGAATATAAATAAACTATTCAAATATCAATGGAGAAGTATGTAATATACTTTGGGAATTCATGATCAAACTAAACAGTAAATGTTTAAATTTTAAAAAGAAATTATTATAGCAAATGGTGTATTACTTTAGTCCCCCTTAAAATATTCCCTTTACTTCAAATACATATATCCCATCACTCTTGCAACTTTCTGACACAGTTCTGGAAGCTCTCTTCTATATGGTCTTTACAAGCTAGGATCTCATTGCTATTTGTTTCTCAATAAAATTAATAACAACAAAAAAGAAATGTCTTGTTGCTGCCAGGTGAAGCTGGTGATTGGTTGAAGATAAGGACTAGGGAGGAAGAGTCTATCATAAAAGGTTATTTCCATAACTAGCAACATACAGCCAGGATTGGAAGAGCACCATTGGGTTCCCTCCCACTTTATTCACTGGGCCTGGGTCATGCAACTGTGGGGTCTCCCCCAGAGCCAAAGCAAATGTGATGGGCAAACATTGTCAGTGGATTCAGTCTTCCAGGATCAAGTCTTCGAGGACAGTGTGACTAAAAACACAAAAAGGGACTTCCAGGACAGCTTCAGCAGGTAGCAAGACTATTGAGACACTGTGTGTTTGAAGTGAGAAGGAGCATTATGAAGAGGATTAGTGTCAATGTGCCTTCTCGGATTAAATTTTTTTTCAAATTTAAACACATCCTATACTTTCCAATCATAACTCATACTATATGTATTTTTGTAGGATTTAAACTATATTTAAATTATGATTTGTAACATCAGGTAAAAAAAAAAGAAGAATGTCAATGAGCATGCTACAACTTTAGCAGTATTTGGAACAGTAAAGAAGACACTCGGTGGGCCAATATTCTGGGTGTGGTGACAAACCCACACCTGATTTCAGCACAAGGAGACTGAGGTGCAGCAAGAAAGCTATTTAAAAATGACAACATGTGAAATAACGGTGCTTGAGCTGCAGACAAACTTCTACAAGAATAAAAATGTGTGATCTAAGTTGTGTCTGTGGAAGTAATTAATTACACTAATGAGAAGCTGGTGAAATAAAATCGATAGGGCTAATTAGTTGAATATGAGGTCTAGGGAGGAAGAGTCTCTCATAAAGGGTCATTTCCATTCTTTGAGTTTGGATCACTAGCTGTTCTCCATAATTCACATAGAAATTTTGGTGGGAGGCCTGGTGAGCTAGTTCAGCAGACTAAGTGCCTGCTTAGCCAAGCACAGGGACCATCGGGTTTTGATCCCAGGAACTTGATGCCACACTTGCCCTGCCTCCACCCTTGAGCCCACTGAGCCGGGCACTGAGACCACGCATGGTAGCACACGCCTGTCATCCAAGCCCTGGAGAGGCTGAAAACTGGAGGATCTGAACTGAACTACTGACTCAGAACTATGAGTCTGAACTGCATAGTGAGACCCTGTATTAAACATATTTTTTTAAAAAAGAAATTGGGGTGGAGAAAATTGAATTTTAAAATGGCAACAATTTTGATAATTTGATCATTCTGAAAAGAATAGACCTTTGGAGGACTGAAGCAGAAATATCCACTCATCATGTATAAAACAGGCATGGAGAGTTTAAAGAGATATTGAGCTAAATTTAAGGACTTAGGAGATATTTACCCAAATATGTTAAATGAAATTATGAAGTAAAAGAAAAGCAAGAAGAACACAGAACATGGAACACACTACTAAAGGATCCAGAGGGTAGCAGAGGAAGAAAATGTAATGAGGGAGGCAGAGAGAGGAAGAACTGAGAAACAAATTGGAGAAGAAAGGGTATTATTGAACTCAAAGGAGGAAATTAGTTTACGAGAGAAAAATCGGTTCACACTAAGAAGAAACTATCCTTGATACAATGCTAATCATTTGTTCAGTGGTGTAGCTTGGCACAGGGCAAGCAGGAATTAGAATGACACTGTGTAGGCAATGTAGGGAAGAGAGAATGGAGGGTGATTCTGTAGGGAAGAGGATGCAGAGTCAAAAATGTCATAATTTTTCTGGACTAGGAAGGACAAGCTTCGGGACTGTTGTAGGCAGGGGAAAGCAAAGCAATGCAGAAAGGATTTGGAGGGAATGATATGAGGGGGGACAGCGGGTGAAACACAAACCCTATGCTACCAGTCTTTGTGTACAGGGAACAAGTATTTAAAATTCTTCTGAAATAAAAAGAAAGGCACACTGACTGGAAAAAGGAGTGAAGAAAGAAGAGCAGGTAAATTCAGGGGGAGTGGATAGAAACCAAGGCAGTCCAAATAGGCCTTTTAATTTCAGACCTATGTACCTGGTAGGTGAATCTTTCTTTTTAATGTTTAACTGTATATGTAAACTAATTGTTTTGGATGGAAAACATTTGCACACTATGGTTGATCACAGAAAGATAAAGAAAATTACCTTACTTATCTTAACAGCACATGAGTACTCTGTTTTCCTGCCCCTGCACCCATGATTCTAGGCTTAATTGAAGCAGTTTACAAAATTAGAAAATTATTTTCTTTTTTCCCCCCCTAAAACTGCATAGCTTTGATTTCCTTAACAAAATAAAACATATGAAGCTAAATTCCAATATTTTCTGCTTTAGAAGGCCTCCCCAGTACAGTATAATGCTATTGGCAGATGATTTTCTAGAGATCAATCTTAACATTTTCAAGAGGAGTAGAGATACCTGTGTTTTCATACCAAGAAGAATGGTCCCTCAGAGAGATCTATTGATTTCATAGAGATTTCAAAAACTGCTGCCTAAAAATAGCACAGGGAGTGAGAAATATGGTGCTGTAAGTCCTTAGTAAACATAAGGAGTTTGATTAGGCGATTAAGGCCATGGAATCCTGATTCCTGCCCTTCCTGCAAAAGAAGCACCTTTTGCAGTACACTCAGGGCAGAGAAACACTCAGATTCTAATACTCCGGAACTTACAGCAGTATCCAGCATGGGGATGGAAGAAAGGAAGAGCATGAAAGGAGAGAGAAGATACAATTTGTCTGGAAGATGTCAGAATATGGAAAATAAGTAATAACTGAAGGCCATGAGAACTATTGAAAAGGGTGCACAGTGTCTTGTAACTTCCAAAGAGCAAGAACTCATGTCTGCATAGGTGTAAAGTGTACATGCAAGAAAACTGCTGGTCACACCACATCTGGAAACGAGACTCGCAGGTCTGCACCACATTCAAAGTTGCCTTAACATTATTTCAGCTACGGAGTTTCCAGAATAGCAGAGCATGGAAATCGTGCCAAAGGAATGAGAGCAAGAACTGAAGCAAGCAAGTGTGAATCAATCTGCTTATTAGAGGAGCAGGTTCACATGAAGTGGTCACATTCAAGGGGTTGAACTTGTTATTTCAGAGGGGAGAACAAAACCGTTTTCCTCTTTTGCTATTGTGCAAACAGTAGCTACAGTTGAAAAAAAAAAACTACTCTTCAGCTAATGGATTCTTTTGATCATTGGAATTTGCAGTGACTCATGTATTAATTTGTTGTGGTTAATCCCTTCCAGGACCCATTTATCCATTCTTCCTCTACCTCAATGATAATCATATTAATGTGAAACATTTTGTTGTTGTTTTTATTAAGTGGCACTTTATAGTGTGGACAATTTTTCTTTTAACTTTTACAGAAGTTTGTCATTCTGGTATGCATGTCCATATAGTATGTATTCCTTTCTTTGTAAGGGCTCTATAGATAACATTCTGTAGAGGATCACCTGGGCAACTCTCCTTGAAAGAGGAGTAATTCTCTTACTCAGTGCATTGAAATTGAGAGGTCCTGGGTAGGGTTAGGGTTAGGTTTAGGGTTAGGGTTAGAGTTAAGGTTAGGGTTAGGGTTATGTACAGGTATAGTGTTTGTATGAGAGTACCTGATAATTAAGGTGAGGGGGTACACAGCGTTAGGGTTAGGGATAGTGATGGTGTTTTGGTGCAAGTAAAAACGTATTGGGGTACAGTATAACTGATAGTGTTATTGTTAAGGTTATGGTTAAGGTTAGTATTGGGCTACAAGCATTCCAGCATTGGGGTGTAGGGTATGCATTATGGTTAGTGATAATACTATGCATGTACTCAAGAGTTAGGCTGTGTCATGTCTAAATAAGTTTAAAATTAGGGTTATGATAGTGTTGGGTTGCAAGTACCTGAGAAATGGCATACAAGATACCTACGTAGGTTTAAGATGTGGGTTATGGTTAGTGTTGGGGTAGGAATTAGAATAGAGTTGGAGTGCGAGTAGAAAGTGTTAGAATGGGGGCTTAGGGTTAAGATTAAAGATATGGTTAGGGTAGGCATACAATTAGGTTTCAACTATCTGATGACTGTCATTCAGGGTACTTTGATATGGTTAGGTTTAGTACTAGGGTTAATGTCAGGATCAAGAGACAGCATTGGGGTGCAAGTACCCAAGTATTGGCATATGAGCATCCCACATAAATTTGTTTAGGCTTGGGCTTAGGGTTTGGAATAGGCATCCTTTTGGCATGAGTATTGGGGTACTGGATAGAGCACCTAACTCTACCCTGATAGTTAGGCTTTGGGCTGGCACTGGGGTACAAGTACCCAAGTTGTGGTGTTCCAAGTCAGGGTTAGGGCTATGGTTAGAATAGTTATAGTGTTGGGATGCAGGCACCCAAGTATTGGGGTGTGGTGTACCCTGATAGAGTTAGGGTTAGAGGTAAGGCTAGCATTAGGGGGTAATTACCCACATATTGGAGTGAAGTGTTAGGGTTAGGTTTAATGTTATGAATAGAAAGATTTTTGGGCTATGAGCACTTGAATATCAGGGTGCAAGTGATAAGGAGATTACAGTTAAAATTTAAGAAATTTGAAACAAATAGGAAAAAATGTTAATAAATGATAAATCTGAAAGAAAAACCCATGTCTTTTGTATGTTATATTCTATAATTTCCTGTATTCGGAACTATTTCAAACATTTTACAAAAAGGAATAATTGCACCTATATGGAATTAATTGAAATACTAGGTTTTAGAAATTGATAGTTATTGAAATATAACTAATGGCATAGGATGAATACTTGCAACTGCTTTTCTGAATTCAGCTGCTTGGCTCTTTCAAGCCCATCTCTCCATTCAAATGTTATGAATGATACAGCTAAGCGCAGGCTGATCTTATGGAGGATGATGCATTTGATCTTTCTGAAGTATTCTTTGGAAGTGTACATGAAGTTTAGGCACATTAACTAGAAACTAAAAACCCCAATTAGAAGAAATTCCTCCTCAGAAATGTTCAGAAAAACCTAAAGGCATTTCAAGAGGCATCCTGAGCTTCACATTAGGAAGCAATTAGACATATCATTGAATGCCACGGAAGCAGATAAGTTCTCCAAACGATGAAAAACATAGTCAAATGTTTGCTAGTTCTGGAAACCTGCTTGCTGAGAATGCTAGAGAGATTGATGAGCTTCCTCGCATTCCACCAATAGCATTCACCTCATTCACTGGCAAACAGTTCTTTTAAGGATCTAAGTTCAACAACATACCTATTCTTCAAAATTATTATCACCTTGACTTCAAAATTATTATCAATCTTGATCCATAAGATTGTCTGTGCAGTGATTTCTCTGATGGATTTTCCTCCCAAACCATTCCATCACATGTTTTGAAGTCATGATCTGTACTTAGAAACTGACTCATATGTCTTTAGATATGTCCAGTGTCACTATTTTGTTTTCTTTCTTTCTTTCTTTTCTTTTTTTCCAGAACTGGGGATTGAACTCAGTCCCTTATGCTTGCCAGGGAAGCACTTATTCCACTGCGCCATCTCCCCAGCCCTTTTTTTTTTTTTTTTTTGAGTAACCGGGATTGAACTCAGCCCCTTGCACTTGCTAGGCAAGCACTTATTCTACTGACCTATCTCCCTGAACCCCCCAGTGTCACTATTTTCTATGCAATTCTAAGAAGAGATTAGATTCTTAACTTCCGTATGCTTCAAGATCTGGAAGACACTGATCTTTCCTTTTCCTCTCTTCTTTCCAAATAGTCTTCACAATCTTTGGTCTAAACCCTCACCCAAACCATCTGTGGTGGTTGATACATTGTGTCAACTTTTAGAGTCTGAGGCTTAGCAGGATCAGCTCAGCCATTCCATGCCCTAGGGCATGGAGGCCCTGCCCTTAGGGTGGGGAGCGTCCACCCTGGAGTGACTCAGCACTTAAAGGATATATAAAGGGGTTGAGGAAGGCTTCTCCATGCCACTTCTATTTCCTTGGGGGAGCTTAATTGTCACAGCCATGCCATTTTAAAGGACCTTGGATCTTTGCAGCAGCCATCATCGCCTCCTGGAAGAGCTCTGGTCTTTGCAGTCTGCATGGAAGGAAGAGAGAGGGGCTGGATAGGTGCCACAGCTGCTGCTCCTCCTCTGGTCTTTGTTGTTTTCTGCAATCATGAGCTGCTACTGTCTGCCTTGGAGCCAGTAGAGTATGGACTGAAACCTCCACTAACTATGAGCTAAATAAATCTTTTCTTTCTTAATTTTGGGTGTCAGTATTTTGTCCCAGCAATGTGAGAAGAGCAAATGAGACACAATCAAACTTCACCATCTTCTCACTTTGCTTACTTTCATCTTCTGGCTCTCTGGTTATTCCTTTTCATTGACTGATGGTTGTAGTTTCTGATTATTAATTTTCTTCTTTAAAGCTACACAGTTTCCAAATTTTAATATTTATTCTCCACAGATAAAGGTAAATATCTTTATCACCAATAATAGCCTTTTTATATCTACACCTAATATCTAGTCCTTTGAGATAATTTACAACCTTCAGATCTTCCATAACTTCCATCACAGGAAAAAAAATTCTACATTATACATTTTTTCTCTCATTCACACATCTCCCAGCCTTCATGCTTGTCAATCTGACATCCCTTCAACATTTAAAAGCCTCCACTGAGATGTGCAGTCAGTTAACTCAACCAAATCTTTGCTAGCACTTACTTTTTAAATCTTTCCTTCCTCTTTTACTTCTGTGAAACAGAATTACACAGGTTGCTTTGCCAATACTAACTCACACTTTCTATTCTCTGTTGGAAGAGGTGAAAACACTCTCAACTATAGTTAAATTTAACTACCTTTCATTTTTTAGAAAACTGAACATCGATAAAAGAAAAACATAAAGGCACATTGACTCATCTCATTATAAATTCTTTTTTTAATTAATTTTATTGAGAAAGAAATAGCAATGAGACAGGTTCAAAACCCATCAGTAGGATAGTTTCAATAATTAATACATGCATATTGTTGTTTTTGTAGTGGTTATTCATTGTACAAGATGCAGACATGATATCCTGTCCAAACACTACTACTAAAAATCTTTCTTCTCACTGAATTAAGAGAAAGTAGCTGTATATCTATCCTAACTATTTTGTACATACAGATACAAACTATGTCCTTCATTTGTATCCCCCTTTTTGTTTAGTTTTGTCAGAGATGGGTATTCCAACAATCGTTAGATGTGACAGGTGAGGATTCAAAGTTTCCCAGTCAACCTGCCCCAAACACTCTCCCTCCTGGTTTCCCAGCACCTGCCTCCGAACTCTTTCTCCCTAGGCCCCACACAGAGCCAAGCCCAAGACCACAGAACAAGTCTGCCTGACTTTGACCTGGGCAAGCAACCACAGAAACTCACCTCTGTTACCATGGAAGTTTCCCCACAGACCAGGTAGCCCTGCCATATTAGATCTCCCTCAGCTGTTCCAGCCCACAAACACACCCTCCCCAAACACCTTAAAAGCACTGTGCTTTGCTTTGTTCACTGCTGTCTTGGTCCACTCTAGACAGCGAGCCCACGTGCTCCTACCTTCAATAAATCTCACATGAGAATGCCTGGTCTGGTCAATTACATGGGTTCCTACCTAACAAGATAAATCCTTAAAACTACTGTGATGTTTGATACATTGTGTGAACTTGAAGAGTCAGGAGCTTGGCTGGATTGTCATGGGGATTCCACTTCCTGGGGCCTGAGAGGCCCACCTAGGGTGGGCAGTGCACACCATAGAGTGACTCAGCACTTAGAGGATTATGTAAAGGGGATGAGGAAGGATTACTTCCTCAGAGGTGCTTGATAATTGTAGCTGCACCACTTCTGAGGAGCTCCAATCTTCCCAGCTGCCACCACTTCCTGGGGAGCTCTGGTCTTTGCAATCAGTGTGAAAGGAAGTGAGAGAGGCTGCATAGGCTCCACATCTGCTGCTCCTTCCTCTGCTCTTCGCTGTTTTCTGCCTTCATGAACTGCTGCCTTCTGCCGTGTGCCATTCTGCCTTGGAGTGTGCCACTCAGCTGAGTACGGACTGAAACCTCCACCGTGAGCTCAGTAAACCTTTCCTTCCTTCATTTTGAATGCTGGGTATTTTTGTCCCAGCAATGAGTAAAAAGTAACTGAGACAACCACCTTGAATTTCCATGGTATTCCCTATCACTTTTCCTATTCCCAAGTAACTGCTTTATGCTTTCTATTTTGTCTTCAAAGTTCCCACATGACAGCTTCATCTAACACTCAGTTGTTGGCCTTGTCATATACTTCATGGGACAGTTTAAGCAATTAATGAGGGAAATTTCTGCTTTCACTAGAACCACTGTGTACTACTTCCATCTGTCACGATCGTGAAATGCCCTGTCTTCTCTAGCGGGACACCCATCAATTAGAATAGTGATGGCAAACCTATAGCTTTCAATGATAACAAGCATCCCACTGTGGCAACATGCCATAGCTTTGCCACCAGTGATCTAGATCCACGTCCAACACTTGAGATTAAGCCACGATCATCTCTTGCCTGAGCTACTACAACAGCTCACCAAAAGCTTTTTTTTTCTTTTCTATATTTCCTTTCCTCTTCATCTGCTATATTATTTTCACAAACCAGCATCCAGGCTCTTTTGAAAATACCTCACCACACTAGCTTAAAATCATCCAATGCCTTTTTATCTCAATTAATATAAAAATAAAGAATTCGTATTTTGACATTAAAGAACGAGTCTTTGGTGACGTGTTCTGGTTCATCTTCTGCGGTCTTCTTTCCAACCACGTATTCTGGCTAATTCCTGTTTCATAGTTTGTATTGCCTGAGCCAGGAATGCGTCTTGCCTCCATGTTCTTAAGAATACTTCTTCCATCACTTCCAGATGTTGGTTTTTCAATATCACTTATTTAGAAAAGTTTTCGTTGATGACCTGTTATGACTTGTATCTAGATGTCCCACCATCGTCTTGTGGGCTTACGGGTTGGGCTTTGGGGACATAGCTATATCATTGGTGTGTGATACTGGGACTGAAGGTAAGTAGTACTGCACCAGTCCACTGACTGAGTTAGCAAAGTTCTGGGTGTGGCTGAGAAGCCCCACTCTGGGTGTGAGTAACACCAATAGGCTTGCAGTGGAGATGGAACACAAAGGGACGGAAGGAAGACAGGTTCAGTGCTTCCTTCCCGCCCTGCCGTGGACAGTTTCTCCTCGGCAAGATCTCGGCCCTGCCACTCTGCTCTGAAAGTAACTTGCCAAGGACTGAAACTTCTACAAACTGTGAGCCAAAATAAACCTTTCCTTGTAGGTATGAGGTATTTTGTCCCAGCAAAAAGAAAGTAACTGACACACTACCTCCATTATGAAGTTGTTCAAGTTTGATTTTTCTGCCTCTATATCTATTAAATCTTCTAATGGAAATATCACTAAAGTGTCTGCAATCTGCAAAGAGGACACAAGGAGAATAGAATCCCTTTGACTGAAGCCTAAGGCTGTGTTTCACACATGTCAAAGTCCTTAAAAACTATGGGCGAAAAATAAATCTCTATTTTCCTAAGAACAAATCAGGGGCAAATTTTTCACAGCAAAGCTGAGTAATAAAACATTGTATTAGGGTAACTATTATGAAACCCACAAGAATTAGTTTACAAGAAATTAAGCAGAAAGTCAACTTCTGGCAAAGTAATCACTGTATCAGCCTTAAAGACAAAGATGCTTTGTGGGATGGAGAAAGAGCTATGACATTCAAGGCAGAGTGACAGCCAGCAGTGATCTGGGACATGCATCATATGAAGTGTTGGAGAAGCTGTTTGTAATTGAGTGGTACTGAAATGCACATGGATTGAGTGAAAAATCATGAAACAAAGGGAAGATAAAAGAGGTTAACGTGTGGAGGACCTTAAAAGTATTCTAGGGCCAGCCAAATAGCTCAGCAGATTAAAGCACCTGCAAGCAAGTGCAGGGGCCGGGAGTTCAAGGCAGGCCCTGGGAATTGAACTCCCAGCACCCCTGCAGCGCACTGAGATGCCAATTGAGACTGGGTGTGGTGGAGCATGCCTGTAATCCCAGCTCTTGGGAGGCTTTAAACAGGCAGATCACTATGAGTCCAATCTAGTAGTGAGACCCTGAAAACCCTGTAGACCTTTCCCTAAAAAAAAAAAAAAAAAAAAAAAAAAAATTAATCTGTTACTTATTTGTGGGTCAATGAAGCAAGCTTTAGTAAGGACTGTTGAGAAACATGGGACTGTTAGAAAACCCACCTTGATAACAGTTTTTGGAACCCACTAAGCAGAGGAGAGACTGCAAAAAGCGCACTGGAATAATTCTGGTGACACATTTTTCATATTAAAATAAAACAATCATACATTTAATTATTTTTAAAGGAAATATCTGAGCAAATGGGTATTTTTCTACTTTTCTTCCCTTGATTTAATCTCAGAGCCTCAAGGTATATCTTAATTTCCTATACTATAGATAATGTAATGAAAACAGGAGAAAAATATCTACTGTCAAAGGAGCATAAAGAAGAACAAGTGACACTATGTGACTTGATTCCCTGACTGACTCACTTTAACAGAGCGGTTAAGGATGTGGCATTGGATAGAATGGCAATACATATCAGAAAAATTAAAAGCAACTCAGATTTCATTGTTTCCCTATCATTTGCCTACTTATAGTAGCCACTTGAATGCTTCTATGACAAGGTGCTCCACACTCAACAAGTTCATCCCTTTCTAATTTGTCTACTGAAGTATTTCATTACCTCCTTCCTGTAGTATGAGCTTTGCACCACTCTCAAATCTATATATCTCTCTCATACTTTTGACCTACAAATCTAAACACACACACACACACACACACACACACACACACACGCACACACCTGTGAATATATGAGGTACAATAAAATATATATTTTTTAATTGGCAGAAAAGGCAGATTGCCATTAACTCACCTAAGAATACTATCTATCATTTTCAACATAATTATTCCATCATTTTTCTTCTTTCCTGTCACCTTCTAAAGCAAGTTTGAAAGTGTTTTCGTTTTGTTTTGTTTTGTTTAATTTTTTCATGAGCGTCCTTAGTGATACCGTCCTGCCTTGTTTACTGTTCTGAATCCATTTAAAACATTTTACCTTTTATGACCATTTTTAATTTGAGCAAGAGACGAAAGCTGCAGCGTGCCAATCCGCACAGGTGGATAAGGACACACAGTGACATCTCCCAGCCTGCCTTTCCTTTGGATGTCACCCAGCAGCAACAGTCAGCAGTTGGATCACACCCTTGTAGGACTCATGAAAGAGAACCTCCAGAACTGCTTCAGAACTTGGCAAGAACAATGGGAAGAGTGCGCTAAAAGAAACAGTGCCTTGAGGCGGTTAATGTCTTTTCCTGTAATAAATTTTTAAATTAAATATTCATTATAAAATTTGATAGCTCCTTGTTCACTTTCTTAATGTGGATGACTTACATAATATATGGTAATTTTTAAAACAACTTTAATCCCTAGGGAAAAGTATGCAAAATAATCTAACACAGAAAGGTAAGAATATATTCCCCAATTACATTACGCAGATAAAGTTAACTTCAAATTTTGGGTGTTCTTAAATTAATATTTCTCTTTTAAATTTGAAAAACACATTGTATACAATTTGAGGTTTGCAGAAATTCCACAGCTTAGACTGGTGTTACAAATAGCACATTTCGCTGCACAGGGCAGGTCCGCTTCGTGGGCACCTAAGCTGGGCAGTGGTAGAGCCCTGCTCTTAGTAGGATCTTATGCTTGGCTTAACACTGTTACTGCCATCTGAAAGCTTTAGACACGGAGTCTTCTACTTTCATTTTTCCCTGGAACAGTAAGTTCTGTGGAGAATATTGGGACTGTGAAATGCAATTTATGAGAGGGGACACTCGAAAACTTAGAAGGAAGATTCAATTAAATAACATCAACTTACTTGATGTGTATTCCAGTGCGCTTTCTGTAGCTCAGGGCTCCTTGGAATTATGCACTGGATCCATATCTTCTAAGCCGGGTCTTTCAACTTTTATAACTCATGATGGTTCATTAAATATAAACCATCCAATGTTGTAGCTAACATTACCTAAGAGACAGTTGGAGATATAACCTGTATTTTTCTCTGCACTGAAAACAATTTCAGTTCTCACTTTTGTCAAGTGTTTTCACCTTAGAACAAATGACTATCCAGAAAGACCAATCCCAGGGCTAGCTTATCTGCAGGTGAAATGGCTGCAGGTTGGTGAAACAGGCAGTATCTAATCTTGAATGTCTCTGTTTGAAATCATGTGACTGTTAAGAATGTGCAGAGTGTACATGGCCATGCGGAATAGCTCCAGAGTTGCTGTCTGTATAGATAACAATTGTAGAGGACATCATGAACCCATGTTCTGGGTTTCCACCCTCTAATTCCATCAGAGATTATTGGAAAGCCTGTATATGGGCAAAATATAAAAGAAATGAAGTTAGCTTGCCTATAGCTCTTTAAAATATCCATTTCAACAAAAAAAACATATCTCAGTCCTCCCTAGCTGCATTTTATTACTAAACTTAGAGAAACCCTCTTCATGCAATATACATGAGATATGCCTGATATACAAACAGAAATATTTTTCAAAATGATTCAGATCTTTCAACATTATCCTGCACATATAATGTATAAGCAAAGCATTGTTTTGTCTGTACACACTAGATTTAGGATGTAGACAATGAATTTTAAAAATAAGGCAAAATTAGTCACAAAGTCTATTCCAGTTTTACACAAAGTTTAATTCCAGTTTTACACATAGAGCTTTATCAAAAAGTGTTCTTTGTTTCTTGTCAGTAATCATAACAGCAGTGATGTCTGGAAAATCTTTGGTGAAGTCATTTATTTGGCACAAATATGGCCACATCATAGCCCCCCCCCACACACACACAATGCAGTATCACTCTTTGTTTAGACAACATTGTGAATCTTTACTTAGTGAGACCTTGCTTTGTTCCACTGAACAAGAAAGGTGGGGGTTCCTGAGCTACTTTATATCACCAGTAATCTGACCTGAAGACTTAAGACTCAACATTGAATTTGGAATTGCAATTGACATTGCATACATTCATGGCTCAATGTAATACTTAGGGAAAAAGGAGAAAATGCTTGGCACAAAGAAGTTAATTGTATAATCTATGTAACAATGTGTTTCAGTGATTGCATTTATTAGTAAATAGCATTAGAGTAAGCATCTGTCTCTTTTTGCCTAATATATTAATTCTGTAGAAACTGTTTCCATCACATGGTGTCCATTACTGCAATAAATATCTATCGAATGTGTGAAGAGCGTTGGCTGGAAAGTACAATAGTCTTTCAGTTTTTATATGGCATGAAAGATTTTGTAATCAGTACAAAACATTCACTCAGAATTATAAGATTGTATGGCAAGGGAAAACAAAATTCCACCTAGATATGTAACATGACAGAAGGAATTTTCAGCAGCAGCAGGATTGCTTGTGCAATTACACCGAGCGAGTACAGTCAGCTTTCACTTTTCTGAGCGTATGTGGGCAGGACACACTGATTGCCTTTAATGTTGGATATTGGTACACACATGTAACACTTGTTGGGGGCTGTTATGTCCCCTCTGCTCCCTCTCTCCTCCTTCTCTCCATCTCTTGGTCTTCTTCCCATCTGCAAAAGCGTTGTCACCCTGTTTCTTATTGTCTTTTAGTTTTTTTTTTTCTTTAATTTATACTTTGGGTTTTTATTCTCCAAAAAGAGATAAAGAACATGTGTACTGGGATCCAAGCACACCCATGTTTGCAGCAGCACACTTTATAATAACTCAGCCTAGGAAGTGACTACTATGTCTATCAAGAGAAGAAAGGGTAAAGAAGATGTGGCATATTTATGTACAACGGAGTACACTCTGCTCGAAAGGACAAATTTCAGTCTCCTGTAGGAAAATGAATGCATCTCAGGTAATTATATTAAGTGAAATAAATCAGAATAAATTTAACTTTTAAACCAGAACTATATCTTTGATTTTTCATGGATTGTATATATGTTTTAAAACAAATTCATTTTTAATCAATGAGTAGTGTTTATGTAAAATATCATGCTTTGATATATGTGTATCTTATAAAAGGATTAAACCAAGATAATTCACATATCCATCACCTCTTTAATTTTTTTATGAGAAAGGGTGAGAACATTAAAAAGTCTATTACTTTAGTGATTGTAAGCAATACAACACATTCTTATTAATGTGTAGTCATTCCACCAGTGATGGTGATGAGCATAATCCCAGCACTCTGGGAGGCTGAGAGTAGGATTATAGTCTGGGAACATTGTGAGACTGTGTCTCAAAGTAAAAAATAAAATTTCAAAAGGCACAGGGGATGTGGTTTAGGGGAAAATCCTGGGCATAATCCCCCATATCACAAAATTGCAACAATAAGACAAAATAAACACAGTTTCTGATTATTCCCCCAGTCTCACTGAAACTTTGCACCCTTTGAGCATCTGTACTCTGTGTCATCTCCTAACACACCTCTCCATCTCTTCACAGCAATCCCTGGTAACCACCTTCCTCTTCTTTATCTATGAAATTAACTTTCTTAGAGATACATGTCATTCAGGCCTGTTAGAATGGCCAAAAGTGAATATGTTCATACATAATGGCAGGTAAAGACCTATGATAATTTTATTATGTGCCTATCAACCTGTGCAATTATAACAGTGTTTATAATATCCAAATTATGGACAGCTAGAGTAATGACACAAAAAGAAAACAAAGTATCTTTCTGTACATGAATACATAAGAAAAGTGAATCATTGTAATTCTGCAGACAATAATTATTTATTCAATAAATTATGCTAAAGTAATTGGCTTTGCAGTCGAAGACAAGTTATAAATTCCAAGTCCTTATCATAAACAAAATAATGTAGACATAGATAAATAATAAAATATTTGAAGTTAAAATAACAAAGCTATTAGGAATAAAAATTAGGAGTCGTGTAGTATGATGGTAGGAGAATTTTTCCACAGCACACATATAAAATGATGGAAATTATTATAAAATCTATATACTTCTTTCTATAAATATTTGAAAGGAAAGCATCTACATACAAACGATTTAGGAAAAAGTCATGGGCAATAGGCAAATGATCCAGAAAAAAATGATTAAAAATATGATAACTATAGAAGTAAGCAAAATATATGCAAAGGCAATATGTATGTGCTTTTTAAAATAACTGAGCCATTTCTTAAAATTATCCAGACAGTATTTCACAGAGATCTGACTTTTCTAGACCAATATAATGATCTAGTAATATTACATCTATATTTCTGGACAAGTATAATTTGGTGAAACTGAAAAGATGCTGCCTCGAATAAGAGAAATTGTGGATATAACAGTTTTTCTGTCTTCAGTAATTATTCTTGCCTTTCTGAAGGTTACCTGACCTTGTCATTAATTTGGACAATCCATAAATTACATGCACTTGCTAACCAAGCTACAAAATTTGAAGATTATATATATATATATATTTTATATACACACAATAGCTAAGATAATTGAACTGCTAATTGAAGGGGATAGTTAATGCTTAATATTTTGACCAATTTTATATGCTTGTATCTGGTAATCTGAACAACTGTTTTGAAGACAACAGTATACAATATAACAATCATAATTGAATTCTTATCATCTTGTTTTTTTGAAATTCTATATAATTTCTAAGTTTTAAAATTATTTTTATTCATTTTCAAATAAAATTCTATTCACATTTAAGTTTTTATTCACTTTAACACTAATAAAATAATTTCAAAATTTTGAAGACTGATACCAATGTTAACTTTTATCTGAAAATCAGCTATTGTGTCTGAGAAAATTTCAGTTGTACCTACTAAATCCTTTTACAGGTAAAGGCAGCTTTGTATTCTTTGATCCATTGGCAAGCAGGGAGGATGTAGGTGTATTAAAATTTAATATATTTTTCATGTCCTGTCAGTGAATTTACATGCCAATAATGGCATTGCTAAGCATTCATTGGTCAAAGAATCTTGAATGGAAAACATTCTATTCTTTATGCACTGATTCAAAATAAAACACTAAAATTCTTACCTAAACAAGATATCAGACAACAGAATAGAGAAGATAAAATTCAGAAAGTTTAGTAATTTAAATTCAACAGCTTGGTGATCCAAATTTGAATTTGCGCAAAAGGAGAGTTGCACGGATGTACTTAAGCTTCCAAGGCAACTAACTGTAAGGAGAAATGAATTCGATCAGACTGAAAGAAATTAAATGAATGAAAAGACTGTAAAGTGCTTAGTGCAGTGAAGGAGCAGACAGATAAGTGGTGCCTAAATTGGAAAACATTAATGAAAAATATTGATGATATAGAGCAGAGTATATGAAATTTAGATAAACTATTATAGCAAAGAAATGTGCTAGGAAAAGAGTCCCACTGACAGTCATTTAGAAGCTTATAAAACTATTGTATATGTGTGCAATGGTAGCTTATTTGAGAATAAGACCTACTACTTTAAGCAACTACCTAATTCAAGGGGTCCCTGTTGCCTAACTATTATATCCATATCTGTATTCATGTCTATATATCTTCATTTGGGCTATTGTGGATAATGTTGCTATGACACTGTGCATAAGTATTTTGTTGGATATCAGGTCAAAGTTTCCTTTCACAATATGCCCATGAATAGAATATGTCTAAAAGTATTCTCAAGTGTTACCCATGTAGTTTGACTTTTGCTCATAAACTGTTTGCCTACTCCTATGTCTTCAAGAGTTCCTCCTGCTTTCTCCTCCAGGAGATTCAGTGTTTCTGTTTTAATGTTTAGATCTTTAATATATTTTGACTTTAATTTAGTGCATGGTGATAGACCTGGGTCTAGTTTTAGTTTTCAGGATGTAGAGAGGCAGTTCCTCCAGCGTCATTTGTTAAAGAGGCTATTTTTCTTCCAGTAAGCATGTTTGGTCCCTTTGTCAAAGAGAAAGTGGGTGAGTATGTTTATTGTTGCTTCTGCATCTTCTAATCTATTCCATTTATCCTCTGGTCTATTTTTTTTCCAGTACCATGCTAATTTTATCACAGTAGCTTTGTAGCATAATTTCAAGTCTGCATCTTGTACTATGAATACCTACTATGAAGACAACAATATGCAATGTATTAATTATTGCAACTGTACTATTAACCTGTTTTGAAACTATCTCATTGATGCTTCTTTCTTAATAAAATTATTAAAAAATATTCTCATTCACATTTTAATATATATTTCCAAACAATTTATGTGGATGTCTTCCTATAATTATACTCAAGTCAACAATGTGTTATATTTTAATGCATGCCACCACATATCTTCTGTCCTTTTCAGGAAGGGTATCTCATTGTGATTTTATTTTTTGTGTCTCTGATTACTCTAGTGGTTGACCACTTTTGTGAACTGATCTCCACTTTTTCACCCATTTTATTTGCTTTATTTTGCCTACTTTATTGGTTTGTTTGGTTGTATTAGTTTGGTTGGTTAAAATTAATTTTACTTTTTAGTATAGTCATGACTTTCTCTGATATACTTGCTAAAATTGTATTTTCCCAGGTACATGAGGCCTTACTATTAATACAAATTTAATGTAAATGAATTTACCAATGTTTTCTTAAATATTGTACAATTATTAGAAAATTTTGCCTTCCCATAATGATGAAGATACTGTAGTGGTTGATACAGTGTGTCAACTTGAGTAGTTAAAAGCTTACCTAAATCAAAGCAGCAATTCCCCAGCCTAGGGCATGCACCCTAGAATGACTCATCACTTAAGGGATATAAAAGGGAACTGAGGAAGGATAGAGCAGTTGCATTTCCTCTGAGGAGCTCTGGTCTTCGTCTCTGGGCTTCTAACACAGACTCTTGGGCCT
This sequence comes from Octodon degus, assembly GCF_000260255.1. Lineage (NCBI taxonomy): Eukaryota > Metazoa > Chordata > Mammalia > Rodentia > Octodontidae > Octodon > Octodon degus. The sequence goes on along the minus strand of NW_004524704.1, from coordinate 6,731,411 downwards.
CTGCTTTGAATCCTTCAGCCTTCTTTTGTAGACTCATCAGCCTTCCATCAGCCCCCTGATACGGGCTTGCACAGAACACTGCGGTGAGTTCCAGACCTTGGAAGTGTGCAGATACCCTCTGTGAGCTTCCTCATCCCACTCTGTGACTCACCATCCTAAGCAACCCTGGAAATTTCTTATGTATTTGTACACTTTGTGTTCTACCTGTTCCTCTAGTAAAACCCTGACTGATACAGATACTGCTCTTTGTATTCTTTTAGACTAGTTTTATGGTTCATGATATATTTTGACTTCACGAATGGACTATGCATACTTGTAGACAGCTAAATTCTCCAGTTGCTGATTTTTTTCATACAAGTCACTAGTGCAAAACTGTTTGCATACTAAATATTTCTGTATGCTGGCAATTGTTCATGATCTACAAATGAGACAGAGGTATATTAAAAGCTTTTGCTATTTTGAGGTACTTGTGAAAATCTTTTAAGTTTCCATCCTTCCTTTTTAGGTTTGTCAAAACTTGCTTTATATATGTGAAGCTGTCCATTTGGTATATGCATTTCATTTTTAGCATTTACTACTATTTTAATGAATAGAGAGAGATGGAAATACCTCCTTTCTAAACATGTTTCCTGATGGATCCATAATCTCTGTCTCATGGTATTCAATCAGTACAGTTGTGTTCTCTCACAGTGTTGGGGCTGACTTCTTTAGTCAACAGGATTTGCTATCATTTCCAGAACTTTGTATAAGTAACATCACGGTTTCCAATGTATACCTCCATGGATAAGTGTCTTTTTGTAAAGCTAGCTGCCATGTCGTTAGAGCACTCAAGCCATCTTATGGAGAGCCCCACATCAGTCAAAATCAGACCTTCTGCCCACATCTGCATGAGTGATTCATCTTAGAAGAACATCTCAAACCCAGCCATGTCTTAGGTAACTGCAGCCAACATCTTGACGATAGGCACACAGAAGACTCTTATTTGCATTCAAGCCAGCTGAAATGGCATAATATACAAATGTGAGTTAATTGTTAAGCCATTATATGTGAGACAATCTGCCCTCCGACCAAGCAATTGCACATTCAGATAAAATTTTCACAAAGTTGCATACATTTGTGCACAATGAGAGAAGTAAACTTTGTTTATTGCAGCATTTTTAAAAATAGTCTGAAATAGAAATACCAAATGATTTTCAATAGTACAATACCACATAAAAATGATGATAGAATTCTGCTACAAACAACAGCACAGATTAATTTTACAGGCATTGCATTGAGGCATGGAATCCAGATAATGCAGCTTAAGCTGCATGATTTCACCAATATATATTTTATTTGAAGGTAGGGATAATCTATAGACATGAGAGCCAGAACTCAGTTCTTCTTTGCAAGATATTTAACTAGAAAGAAATCTGAGGGCGTGGCTAAGATGTCAGCAATACTTCAGTTCATGGTCTGACTGGTAGTCACATAAGTGTCCGAGCTCATGAAATTTTATTAAAGGAATTACATATTCTTCTTTAACTATATTTTGCATCAAAAATGTTTCCTTTATAAAAATTTCTATCACGTTTATTTTTCAGCTCTCATAGCATTTCATAAACAGTAAATGCTGGACATGTACTGAATATATACAGTAAGACTTCCCATTGTATAAGGCTGCTTTCTATTCAATATATACAATAAGGCTTCCCATTGTATAAGGCTGCTTTCTATTCAATTTTTTAAAAAATATTTTCAACTTAATGTTACATGTGTTGTTATACCTCCTCAACTTATTTTGCTTTGTGTATACAATTCATGTATAATTTTAAGTATTAAATAAAATCACTGATTTTAAGATTCACCTAATGAAGTGTTCAGTAATTTTTGGTTTCCATCCACAGATGTGGCTCAGAGGCACAGCACCTGCCTGACAAAGCATGAGGCCCTGAGTTCAATTTCCAGAGCCAAATAAGCAAAAAGGAATTATTAAATTCTTGGTTTTAGCAAGAATTTTGCTACCCTGATATTTTTAAACTGTAGATATTATTTTCCATCTAGATAAACTAAGTGTTTACAGCTGAAAGATGGAGCTTCAAAATATCCGATTTTGAAGCTACTAACAACTTCTTGGTGACAATTCAGTAACTGGAACTTAAATTAATCTGGCCTTTGTATTGATTAGCATATTTATGCTGGTGTTTAGCTCACATCTGAGATGAAAGTGATTTATAAAGGGCAAGAAGGGAGTTTGTAGATGCCATGTCAAGATTCCACTAACCACAAATTGGTATCCAAATACACCACATGGTCTTTAGACCAGTAAAGCAAATACTACTCTGTCCTTAGGTTATCTTTCTGGTAACAAGTAAAAATAGAAAACCCTCCAATTAAACTGACTCCAATGGCTTCAAGGAATTAGTTGTTTATATTCTCTCTCATCTTATCTCTTTTGATGAGAAACAACTCTTTGAATTTCACATAAATATGCTTATGTTTTTATACATACAAGACAACATGTCTGAGTTTATAAAACTGCTGCAATGGTGACAGATTGCACCTGTGCTGTTGATCAACTTCATTTTAATTATACTTACTCTAATGCTAAAGTCAGTTTCCTGGACAGAGCACTCCCCTCTTCTATGTGCAATAAGCAGTGCAGCAGACTCTTGCAGTACTTATAAATGGATATGTTCAAGTTAGCATTCCATTATACAGGAAGGGAAATTCCATTCATTCAAGAATGACATAGCTACTATCTGCTATCATCCAGAATAACACCATTTAGGAGTTGCTAGTGGTACCTCTATCCAAGGTCTACTGGGAGAATTAGAAAATGAGACTGTTCACAGTGATGTGGAGTCACAGGTGAGGTAAACTATCAAGGAGGATAAGAGAATTTCACTGAGCAACTTCTATCTGACTATGTGCCAATCTTTCAATAAAGGATTGCATTGGTCTTTTATGAATAAGAAACTGCAGGCAGCATGCATGGGAATTAACATCAATCTTTGCCTGGAAGAACTAAATAGAAAAATAAAACAAAACAGACCCAAATGAATTAAACAAATAGGCTTTGGTTAAATGCAAAGAAAGGAGACATGAGAAGTAATTTTGATAAAGTGAAGAACAGGGAAAGTTAAATTGGGAGAATGTGCAGGATTTTCTAGAATGAGAAAAAAATCATGCATAGAAAACTCCAAAAGGAAAAGTTGGGTGCTTAAAACATCATGACTCACAGAATCTGTCAGAAATCCAGCACTTTAAGGTAGTAACATTTGTGGATCACTGTGGAAGAGAAGACAAGAATATTAGGCAAAGATTATGCCATCACATACTTTGTATGCTTCACACCGAGGAGAGTGGACCATGTCTGATAGCAAATGGTGCACAACTAAAGGCTTTCATCTCAGTTTTTCAAAGACCTCTTAGATTAGCTTTCCACCGCAGATGAGTCTGAGACAACAACATGTGTTGGACTGTCCACTTTAAAGATAGTCCCAGGTACGGGGAGATTCTGGGCAGAGGCAGGCAAGAACAGAACATGAAGCTTTAGGGTCACCACTTGGGGTAACACAAGCTTGCTTGGGTGTGGATTGTTTAAGAAGTCTACCAATGTTTCCCAGAATTATCTTCTTGATTGACAGGCAGCTGAACCCTGGTTTCTCTACAGAGACCCAGGAGTTACACCTACGCATGGTAAGCGTCTCACAAGTCTGAGCTGCACTTGCACCAAAGGGCAGGAAATGAAGAAGTGTCACCTGTCTTGGAGGAGCACTCCTGGGAAAAATTTGGATATGGAAGACATATAGTACAGCTTTTCTTGGGTCTTGTTTGTTTTGTTTGTATTTTGTGCAGCTCAAACTCATACTGATCTTCCTATTTTCAGCCTCCCCAGCACTGGGATTAAAGGTGTGCGCCACCATGCCCTAACTTGGTTGCCAGCTCAGGACGCCTAGGGGCAGGGCCAGTGTGGTGTGTTGTGCCAGGGATGAGATCCCAGCTCCTGCACTTGCCTAAGCAGGTACTTAGTCTGCTGAGCTATCTCACAGGCCCTAATACAGATTATTTTAGAATACAGATTATTTGACATCAATAAGTAGCTCAGCATAGAAATGTGAGAAGTAAGTGTTCAGGTGTCAGGAATACTAGTAGCCTTCCTAATAGCAATGTGATAACAGGAGGCAAAGTTGACTGATTTTGAGCATCTTTTGTCAAACTTCATTTTGGTTGCATACTCAGCTTAAATGCCGTATGTTGCAAGTGCCAACCGATATTATTTCACGCTCAAGCAATAATTTAAATATTTTTAATGGAAGAAATCCAGGCACAGAGGCTGCCTGGTGGTTTGTGAGCCCTTTACATAATTGCATTTTGAAAGTTTCAATTTAATTTGCATTATAGCCCAGGATGCAATTCTATATGCTAAAATTTTAGCAGCTTTGAGGATTCTCCGCCTGGTGCTCCCATTCATTTTTCATTACTTCGTCCAAAGCAACAATGCTTTCCTGAGGTTTAATGTTTACATCAGCATTTCTCACCCCTCTGTGCGAGGCTTTTCCATGGCACTTTGATTTATTCATCTATTATGGCTCATTTCCTTTATTTCACAAATATCAGTACGGATAATTCTTCAAAACCTGCCCAAAAGATGTTTCAACACAGAAAAAACATGTTTGGCCTTTTGGTAATAGGTATGTATTTATTCAAGATATTTTAATAAGAACTATCTTTGCACAGATACAGCTTTTAAAAATCCATGATCTTTAGGAGACGTCAGAAGCAGATGCTTCCATCAAGACACTGAATCGGAGCTCTTAACATTAAAAATACTGGAATCTGGCAGTGCTTGATTTCCCTGCCCCAAAACTAATCATCAGAAGATAAAAATGCTGCCAAAGCCATGAGTAGGTGTTTCAATACTCGATATGTTGTCTTTCTTTTTCTGTGTTCTTAGTCCTTCCATGATATTTTTGACTTTAAGTCAATTGTTTTGTGTACTTTAAACATGGAAGAATTTATGGAAAGTGACGGGATAGTTTCCCATCATATAATCAAGGCAGTTATCTTTTAAGTCTCCCTTTGACATAATTTTTTTTTAATCTCAGAATTATCCCAAGACAGTAAGACAAGATTCACTTTCAATCTTTCCTTCTCTTTGTAACACATAACAGCATTACAAAACCCTGTCAATTTTATTGCTGTTTCAAATATAATATTCCGTACATGTATAAAATGCTGTTAAGTTTTTGTGCATTGATTGTGATTTTAGGAACTCTTTTTGTCCTGAAAATTAAGAATTGAAAAGTTTCAGTACTAAAAATTGCCATCACCAAATAAGCTCTTTTGCCCTTCCTTTCCTATTTATACCTCTTAGGTTGGCATTGGTGGTTCAGTGGTAGAATTCTCACCTGCCAATTTATACCTCTTAATCTTTTCTTTTGTTTCACTGTTCTAATTAGAATCTCCTTTGCAGTGTTCAGTGCAGAGGCAATAGCAACCACATCACCTAGTATCTGGGATGAGGAAAAGGACATGAAAAATTAGTAATTATTCATTTTTCTTTATTACTTTTATGGTGACATAGAAGTCACCATATTTAATTTAATTTAATTTAATTTAATTTAATTTAATTTAATTTAATTTAATTTCCAAAACTATGGCCACAGATTTTTTTATGCTATACATAAAAGGGGGAAACCATCACTTTCCTGCAGTTTTGTTGTTTATTCATAGTAGTTTTGTCTTATCAGTGCAGTTTGCCTGTTCTTGTCATTGTTTCCTAAATAATTGTCTATTTGTTCTTTACAGAAAATAGATGTGCTGTGTATCAGTTTCTGTAATTTCTTTGCTTTATATCTTATTTGTATATTTTTTATTTTTGTTTCTGCTATTTTTGTGTTTATTTAGACATTACTGTTATGGCTTTTTTTTTTCTTGGTGGAACCAGGGATTGAACTCAGACCCTTGGGCTTGCCAACAAGTGCTTATTCTACTGAGCCATCTCCCTAGCCCCACTGTTATGGCCTTTTTGTCCATTCTTTAATGTATTTATCTAAATGTATTTTTGAAATGACATCAAATACTAGAAATTTTCTCTAAATACAGCTTTGATGGTTTTCTTTAATTTTTATATGTAAAATTTCACTGCTGAAATCATCTTCTTGCCAGTTACATGTTATTACAGTTTTAAGACTCTGTATTCAGTGTTTTATTTTGAATTGCCCAAAATGTCTTCTCATACTTCTCACCCAGTATAGTTGTCTCTTAGGAATAGGAATGTGGAGAAGAACACCTTTGTTTCAAGTCTACGTCATAAAATGTATGTTGTAAATAATCAGAGTAAGGGCTGGCCAGATAGCTCAGCAGATTAAAGTGCCCGTTTAGGCAGACACAGGGACTGGGGTTCGATTGCCGGCATGCTGTGCCAGCCATGCCCCCAGGGCATGCTGAGACTACAATTGATATGGTGTGGTGGTGCATGCCTGTAATCCCAGCACTTAGGAGGCTGAAAACAGAAGAATCATTATGAGTCAGATCTACGTAGTGAGACCCTGTAGACCCTGTCCTAAATACATAAAAAAAATCAAAGTTGCCATTAAATTAATAAGCTACACTAAATTTACTGTTTTGTTAACAACAAAATGATGTTCCATTTGTTTTTCTGTCTCATTGTTTACAGATGGATCAAGCACATGGTGATGGCGAAGGCCTTCCATTGTAGTAGCTACTATGCTTTAGGCATACATATCTCCTTCACTGTTGGTCTATTAGAGCTGCTATGTGGCTTCCTCTAAGGCTACTATGTTGTTAAATGTGGCTCCTAATCGCTACACTGTATTGTTTCTGTGTATGCCTTGTGCCGCAGGAGGACTACTTGACAGGACTTCATTCACTTAGGAAAATGGAAACATATAATTTCAGAACTTCGAAAAATTAACCAGATTGTTTCTATTGTCTCTGAGTGGAAGCATCATTCCTGCTGATGTCTCTTTCTCTGCCTCTACCCTTTATTCTCATTAGCACAGACAACTAATTGCTTACTGTCATAGCTGTTTTTTTTTCACTGTTGAGATGAAATGCCTGACATGCAAAATCAAGGAGGGAAAGGTTAAATTAGCTCACACTTTGTGGAAGTTTCAGTCTATAACCAGCTGGCTCTGAGGCAGGATGACATAGCACAGGGCAACATTTTAAGGTGGCATAGACAGCAAAAACAACAGGAGTAAAATAGGGGGGAGCAAACCTGGTCTCCTCCCTACACCCCCCAGGGCAGGTGTAGCACTCACTCAGTGTCCCTCCCTCCACTTGCGCAGGATGAGGGTGTTGGCAAAGTAAGGACCCTGGTTGCCTCCTGAATGCTTAGTTAAACTTCTGAACTTCTCAAGCTGACACAATGTCTCAACCATTGAAATCCACCCCTTGTTAATTTGGCAACCAGACACATTTCTTTAAACCAGCTTCCAGATACAAAGATATGTTTAGTCTTACTCACAACTTGAACATTATAACACAGGTTTAACAATCGTTAAGAACCAGTATGAAGTCTATTAACATTATATTTCACTAGAACTATAACATTCGGTCCCTGATCCCCAAAGATTTATGCACAGCCCTTTATATAAAAGGTATTTAGTCCAATTTTACACGTTGTCAAAGTCCTAACAGTGTCAGCACTGATGAAAACTCCAAGTTCCAAGTCTCCGCAGAGCCATAAGGTAAATCCTTAGCTGCAAACCCCTATACAAATGAAATCTTAGACAAAAGTTAGACACTTTAAAAATTCAGTGGCACCAAATAAACATCTTCACTCCAAAAGTTATAAATAAAAAGGGGAATACAAAAGATTGGGACCAAAGCAAGTCCAAACTCCTGCAGGGCAAACAACATCATGTAGTTCCATGTCCAGGATCTGAAATAATCTGTGGAAAATTGTGAGATTCAAAAGGCTTAAGTGACTCTCCCCTATAGCACTTGTGGTTGTAGCTCCCATGGCTTCTCTGTTAGGCCAGCTCTGCTTTCTCCTTGCAGCTTTCCTCAGATGATCCACGTTCCTGGTTTTCCAAACTTCTGAGGTCTCCACTGCACCTTTGGCTTCAAGCTCACAGCTTCACACACTGCCATCTCTAAGGCACCCTTCCTGGCTTCCCAGGACTTCTGAAATCAGGGTAGAAACCTTTTTATCACTCTTGCATTCTGCGTGCACCTAAAACCAGTGTCATATGGATGATGACAAGGTCTGCTGCCAACTGGAGTGGTATTAACCAGACTTTCCTCTCTCTTGGCTGTAGGGGTCAAGTCCCTGGATCACTAGGTACTCTGAATTTAATTATGAAGAACACATTTTCTATGCTGGAACCATTCTGGACATGGTGTTCTATGATTTTTCTCCTCAAAACAAAGTCTTTCGCTTCTCTCTCTACCCTGCAGTCTCATAGAGCACCATGTATGAGCCATTTTACATAGTATCTGAATTTAAAAGGAATATAAAAAAATCCCCTTTCATGTCTTTTACTCTCCGAGACATAGAGAACTGGTAAAAACTAAATAATAGTAATAGGTTTTTTTTAAATGTAGCTATTATTGTATACAATAGTGAAATTATTATTTTCTTTGAAAATAAATCAGGAAAGCATACTAGGTAGAAATGAGCAATGTTGCTTTCACTACCACTATCACTCTTTGGTCTTTTGATTCCAATCATAAGCCTATCTCAGAAAGAGTCACATACATTTTTTTTGTTGATTAAGTGCATACATAATGCCACCTACAAACAATATTTTAAGCATGCAAGGTATATTTTTATCTACTGCCACAACTCATATTTAAATAGTTCCTGTGTTACAAGCCCAGCTGCTTCCAAAAGTGTTATAAAAAGATCAGGAATTCCAATGGTGCTGCCCTATTTTCTATGTTGCCATCTGGAAAACATTAGATATTTGATAAGATGGAAAGCTGTGTAGGATATCACATTGGTACACATCGTGTACCATCCGTAGATTTACTAATGGCTAGCCATGATAGGAAGAAAATAGAAACCTAAAGCAGCATTGCATTCCAAAGACAATTGCTCCCATTTACAACTGGAAATCAGGAAGCTCTTATGAAGTTTGAAGCCATAGTAGGACCTGGTTGGAGAAGAGTCTCTGGTGCTTATGGGTGGGGCAGTCAGTATCCACGTCATCTGTACATCTGCTAGAGCATCCAGTGGATTAAATGGTGTCTGTAGCCAAATACTTGAGCTTCGTTGGAGTCTCTAGATAGGATTTTACTTAGACATAGTCTTTCTTGTGAAGAAGAAATAGATATAATGGCACACAACTTTCTTTTTGGTGAATTAACAGAAACTAGAAGTGTAACAAATTAACATACATATTAAAATATTTTTGAAACAATAGCATGCATAATTTGGGGAATTATTTGAATTCCCTACTTCCTACTTATCTATCATCTATTTTGT
>NW_004524704.1:6701356-6721857 GCF_000260255.1 Octodon degus | reverse complement strand
GAATGACACAAGATGAAATTTTATTTTCTATTTTCATAAAATAAAAATAAATTACAAAGAAATAGAGTCCTTGCATATGCAATTAAATTAAGTGAGGCCATCTTAGATTAAGGTTAGCTCTAGACACTTTGAACTACCTGCAGGAAGAGGAAAGAAAGCACAGACACAGAAAAAAGAAAGCCATTGGAAGACAGAATATAAGGTTGCATTATCAGAGCAAACAGCCAACAAAAGCTGGAAAATACAAAGAGATACAGGCACCCCCAGCACTTTCAGAGGAAGTATACACTGCCTGCACCTTGATTTTGGAACTCTAACCTCTTAACCTGTAAAATATGTTTTTACTATTTTTGAGCTACTTAATCTAGGGCACAATAGCCTCATGTTATCTAGAGCTTTGCTTTCCACGGTTTCAGTATCTCATGGTCAACCATGATCCAAATATTTTAACTTAATGAGCTAATGTTTGCAATACATGATGTATATAGAATATATAATGCTTGGTATATAATATATGCTGTATATAGTATATGTAAATATATATACATATATACATGATGCTTTTGATACCCTGACCTTCTGCTTCCTACCCTTCCATCTCCCCTTTGTCCCTGTTCCTCTTCCCCATCTCCAAAAGGTCTGTTTCCAAAGTAATTAAAAGGAAAATTTCAGAAACAATGTTTTAAAACTATTATTACAATAGACTGTTAATATTTTTCTATTAGTTATCACTGTAATTCTCTTACTGTCTCTAATGTACAATTTAAATTTTATTGTAGGTTCATGTCCATGCACATATCACAGTCTTTATCTAGTTCACAAGTCTTAGGACTTCCCTGGGAGTGTTGGAGCGCATCCCCCTGGATAACAGTAGAATACTGTAATTTGTTATAGCATCCCTTGGAAATGAATAGAGCACCATGATAGATACTCTGTGACTTTACTCAGTTGACAGTAATTTGGCTAAGAAGGCTGATTAACAGAAGAAAGAGGTCAATTGCTCTATATAATACTTTGGATACCATTTTTTTTCCATAATGCATTTTGATTAAAAATGTTTTGGGTCCATGAGGAGAGATTAATACACATATTTATTTTCTCAATTTTGCCATGAATCCATTATTATTTCTCTTATGCCATTATCAGTCACAGAAACATCAATATAGCTTTTGAGCTAAAACATAACCACCAGCCACATAGCCAATAAATCAATCCCATTAATAAACGTTGAAGAAATACACATTTATAATACAAAAGGGAAAATGTTCAATTAAACAGGAGAAGACAGCAGAGAAATCAGATGCCAAAATTGGATCATTGAAGAATCAAAATGCCCTCTTTTCATTGTCTTATCCTCATGAAAGGGCAAAGCCATACATTTATATGCACAAGAAGGGTAAGACAATGATCCTGAGAATCTTCAGCATGTTTTTGAAACTAGCAGTTAATTGGTAGAATTCTCACCCTGACGAACTATATATGCTGATACCTGTGAACTAAGCAAATGCACTGAAGATGGCAATGTGTAATAGTAGGGTCATGCTTGGAATGCCTGTCATTCTGGTCTTCTAAATATGTATTGTTTGTCATGACATACCAACTACTGCCAAACTGTCTCCCAAGTAAATGTTTGTTTTTTTAAAAAAAAGTAATAAATGAAAACAAGAGATAAGAAAAAAAAGTCACAGGACTGTCCTGCTACAATGCAGTATATGGTTAGATTTGTAAATTTTTGTGTAAAAATATGTAACTGTTTATTCCTATTTTTAAATTTTTTTAAAAATTCTTTTCTTCATATTCTGTAGGGACTTAAAATTTAACATATCAATACTTGATGAAAATACCTGTTCCATGTTATGCCTAAAATGTTTGATATTCAGACAGATCGTGAGGTTAAGCTCCACTGCCTATGTTGTAGGGTAATAATAATAAGCTTCTCTTCTAGAGGGTTAACAACCTAAGTTTTCAGACCAAAAATTAGAGAAAAAGGAGGGTTGCAAGGACAGTCAACATTTTGGCCCTTGCCTTTCAAGGTCAGTGAAGACTCAGGACACAGGAGAACCTGTACTGTAACATCATGTAACTCAGTTGTGTTCCAAATTTTCTGATCAAGGACATTATGGGGCCAAAGAGGAAAGTGATCGATGATGTAGAGTGTGCCTAACAAGAGTCACATGGAGAGAAAATATTCTCTCAGGCTTTCACAGAGAGCAAATTGGTCAAGCAATGGCCATGACTCATCCACATGGCTGACACTCAAAAGGGATCTGCAAACTGCGGTACAGGGTTTCAGGATAAATCCTGAGGGGATTTGACTGACCTTATCAGATACAAAATCTAAATTTCTTGCTATATAGGTCTTGGTTTATCTTGGTCTTAACCATCCAGCAGAAAAGTATAAAAATAAAGTTTAAAAAGTAAAGCCATAATAGTATGTTCAGCTATAAAAGGCTCAAGTCAACAACTTCTGACATTGCCAGTCTAACAGAGTCCACAAACACTGTTAGACAAATCTCGCTATTCATTTAATTAAAAGAATGCAGCTGTATATCTATCCCAGCTATTTTGAATACACAGATACAAAAATTGGAGCTCAAAAGCTCCAAACATAAATAATATGGAGACGGAGATGCTAATTATCATAACTTGATCTTTATTTAGTATATACAGATATTTCATATCACAAAGTACCATGAACATATTTCATTAACATATAATGTGTACAAAGATTAAAATATCATACTGTACTGCAAAAAAAGAATTAAAATGAAGTTAGCAGTAAAACATCAAGCGAGCATGTTTATATTTTGAAAGAATATAGAAATAATTTTAAGATGCAACACATTTAGCATGAGACTACAGCCTGACCAAGGAACATTAGAAAGGAACAAGATGCCTTTCTGCAAATAAAAGCAAAAACAGACAAAAGAAAATAAAGACAAATTAATTCATATTAAACATCATATGAATGGCATAGCATTCAACACACTGAAAAAAGAATGGCTGAGCTCCAGATAAACCTGAAGAAGTGATTCCTTGAATGTATGCAGAGCTGTAAAACATTTCTCAGAAAATGACAAACGCCTTAAAGCCAGATTACCATGTTACCATTGGCTGTGTCCCCCAAAGACCCAAGTCCAAAAAGACTTGCTTTCTTGGTGCTGCTGTGAGGAAAAGGTACAATGGAACACTGGTAGGTCAACAGGTCACTGGAGACAACAGCCTTCTCCTCCCTTTCCCTTCCTATAACTTAAGCTGTTTGCCCCACCACACAATGCCTCACCACTGCACTCGGCAACCTTATTTGAAACCTAAAATCTTGAGTCCATACAATCTTAGACTGGAATCTCCAAAACTGTGAGCCAAAATAAATTTGCTGCCTTTAGAAGTCAATATCTCAAGAAGTTCTTTACACTGCCAGAAACCTGACTAACAAAAACCTCCAAAAAAGAAAAATGAAATAGAGAATAGGAATGAAAGGTGTTATTCAATGAGTTGAGAAATTCAGCGATTTGAAAATAGTCTATGCCTAAGTAACTCATAAATGTGAATTATGCATACTAAATTTGAACATTAGCAAAAAAAAATCTTTAAAGCATTCAGAAAGAAAAGATACACTTTCTACTTTGGCATAAAAATTAGTGAGAAAGCTGGCTTTTAAACAATAATTCTAGAAGTCAGAACACAGCTGTCCTTATGTAGGATACAGAAGATACCTGTAAACTTACTTTTTTATATATAGTAGCTATTGTCGTGTAACAAATTACTCCAAAACTTAGTGATTCAGACAGCAAAGAGTTACAGTGTCAAATTTTCTTGGGGTTAAAATTGAGGAGTTTCTGGTTGAGGATCTCATATTAGGCTGAAGTGATTTGGACTCTTGAGTGGACCTGGAAGATAGTCTGGAAAAGGGCTTTCACACAGGGCTTATTGTTTCTCACCAGGTGTTAGCCAGTTTGTCTGGTTCCTTGCCCCTACAGACCTCTGTGCAGCACCACCTGGCCGTCCTCACACCCCAGCAGCTGACTTAACTAGAGAAAGAGATCTGAGAGAGAGAGGGATCAGTAATGCAACAGAATTTCCTCAAAATGTGAGAATGCACAGAAGTGAGGAAAACATGGCACTAAATAATTCATGAACAGCAAACTCACTTATCAGCAATATGAGAGCCTAAATTAAAAAAAGGTTCTACCTCAACTAGGAATATATGGCTTCAGTAAATAACAATTTTGACTCTCCTGGATATGTTCACAAAAACAAGTAAAGTGCCCTACACGCTGATTTAGCAGTGACAGTGAATTTTTGCAAGGAGAGAGTTTCACAAACAGAATCTGCAGACAGCGAGGAGGAACTGTACACATTTCTCAGTCCTGAAATGAAATGTTCGCATGGCCTGTTAATGGAGAATTCTGGATCCTGTAATTTTTTTTTTAAGGTCCAACCAGGACCAATTACAAAGTCCTTACTTAGCAGTGTCAATGGGAAAAACCTGTTTTTGACATAGCAGAGTTTGGACACAGCCAGTGCTTAAGGTCTCTGAAGGGAGCTGCCTGTAGAGACTCGTCCATCCCCGATTGTTTGTCAGGTTCTTACTATTTACAGTCAGATCCCTAACCACAGCTGTAGTGCTAGAACTCTCTATCTAAAGCTTTGTGAGTGGTCCTCTCAAGAACTTGACATATAAGGGAGGAGAAACCTGGAAGATACTTTCCCCCAGTCTGCTGAAATTCTCAGTAGTTTTCTACCTCCAGGCTGTCTCTTGTCCTTTCTAGCCCCAGTGCTCATGAACTTCCTTGGGATATATGCAGCACCCAGAAGACTCCCACCTCTCCACTTATGCCCATGACTTCAGACTCAGTGCACTGATTCCATGGCAGGAAGTAGAACGGGGGGTGCCCTCTCTCTTGAGTTTTAGATTCCAGCTTAAACAACTGCAGTGCAAAATGACAGCCAGGATTGCTTCTTTCATTCTGATATGATATTTTACATGAATGCATCATAGGCTGGCAACTCAGCTTTCTCTCTAGCTTAGCTGTACTCCTCAAATTATCTCTAAAGTAATACTTCAGAAGAGATTTTAGGAATTATTTTCTATATACTATTAAAAACTAACAAATGGGGGAAAAAAAACCTAGCTGAGTATATGGAATGGAAAACTTAAAACTGAAAGTTAGATTGACCAAAATTGAAATCTGAATTTTAGATTCTGAATCCCTTTCATAGCGTAGTGAAGAACTTGAACTATGAACTTGGTATGGTTTGTGTCTAGTTGTCCCCCAAAAGTCTCATGCAATCGTGAAATGGCTACTGGAGTTTGTGATTGAGTCTTGATCCAATGCTAGGATGATGGGTGTGAGTGCCCTGGGGCAGATGCTCTGCATCACAGTATAAGGAGGGGAGAGAGGCTAGATAGCTGCCTGAGCTGCTGCCACTCCCTTTGCTCTCTGCTCTTTGCTGCCACCATGAAATGTTGCCCTCTGTCACGTGCCACCCCGCCTTGGAGCCAGGCAAGTATGGACTGAAACCTCCACAAACTGTGAACTAAAGAAAGCTTTCCTTCCTTCATTTCGGGTGTTGGTATTTTTTTTCCACAGCAACTAGAGAAAAGTAACCGAGACAGGCCTGATTACTTTCTCAGTTGTTGTGTATCTCATATTTTTCCCTTGAAAATTCTGAAGAGCTGTGTGCTCATATCTACGATATTTATATCTTTGAATATAAGCTTCATAATGGCATCCCTGGAGTACAGACGTGATTGATTTGTTCAAGGATGAGAAAGCAGGCTAATGTTTCAGAATTAATGAGTAAATAGAAGAGTGGGAGAAGGTGAATTGGAAAACATAATACCACACTTATCCAAGATCACATACATCACAGTATTCAGCACATTGCTTTCAGTCGGTCATTTGTTCATGTGGCTTCCCCTAGCCAACTGACTCCATGAAAGTAGAAACTGTGATTCCTTCCTGCCTGCCTGCCTTCCCAGTACTGTATGTTTTTAAAATGGTAAACAGTTTATTCAATGAATGCATGAATTAAGAGGTGCTTTTCCATAGAACTTGTCAAAATTATGAAATTCCAAAAATAAAAGACTCGTGGTAAAATATCTGTGTCGATATTACCAAAAACATAGTACATACTTCTTATGAAATTTGAAATGGGATTGCATATTTTCCATTTATAATAAGTTAATAAGAGAGATACCAATATTTGGAAAGTATTCTATTTGTTATCTGAATTTCATTGAACTTTCAATTGCTTTGCAACATGATATTACAGATTACAAATTTTGTCAAAGTGACTAGGATACAAAATTGGTAAACTGTAAATTTCAGCAATGCTTTGCTTTCTTATATGCAGGACTAAGTAAAGGCTTTTCTATTGATAGTTATATTTGATTGCTAACATAGTTGGGAATAAACACTTGGTTCTATATGTGTAAAATGTTTTAATAGAGAAATAAAAATGCTAAAGCTCTGTGATAATTCACAGATATATAAACATTACTAATACAATACTACCTTTATGATACGATTGCCTTTGATACAGCTATCTGGCAATTGAGCATTAATCATTTTAATTTTCTTTTTATAGATTCAGGCAAGTAAATTTTGAAAACTAAAATAGTAATAACATTGTATTACCTCTGTGTGTATAAGCTAGACTCCTAGAACCAAGAGTCCATAGAGTACAGTGAAAAAGGAAAATCAAAATCATTCCATGAATATCATCTGGAACAATATAAGGGACAGAAAAGAATCCATGAAAACTATAATAAAAATGAAGCGTGGTCAAAGCATAAACACCAGCAGGTCTTGCAAAAAAGCAGACACTGTGTGGTGTGGGAAGCTGATAGAAGAAGAAAACACTCAACCTGGGCTTGTGCTTAGTGTAGCTCAGAGCACAAGTCAAACCAGAAATGAACAGTGACTCCCAAGGGGCAGAACTGAAAGCATCGCATCTGTTTGTGTACTTTGTATAGAAGGAAAATCAGCTTGACGCAAGAATTTGTAGAATCACAGGCAGTGGCCAGTGGTCTGGCCTTCTGGTTGGAGACCTGGAAAGAAAAGGACCAGGACAGAAAGAGCAAGTCAGGGATAGAAGCATGAGGATGTTCTCCAAGGAGTGAACACAGAGGTACAATTTCCAACCCACCTGTTAACATCCGCCATGACACTTAACAAGTAGACATAATGTCTCAGCCAGTTAATGTCATCCGGCCTTTATCATGGGTCACCCCAGAACTGACATGAAGACCACATAGATGGAGTAGAGACTGACAGAAGCTTCACGTGGATAGAACATGGATACAAGACATATCTAGCCATTTTTTTCTCTGATAATTCAACTTTTTAGCAACATAGAACAACTAAAAGCTCCTGAACTGGTACAGTTTGTCAAGGAAATTAGTTGGTCACTAATAATTTCCATAAAAGTTGGTGGCCTTGCAGTCAGTAATGTTTGTAGGGACCCAATGATCTAGAGCAAGACAAGATAGTCCCTGTAAGATAGAGACAAATATCTACATCTGTTTATTAAGAAAAAGTGCAACATCAATACCCCTCTTTGAATTTTGGGATTACAGTACATCCTACTTGGACCTGTTAGTTACAATCTATGAAAATGAATAATCCAAGAAGCTGATAGTTTTTGTTTGTTTGCTTGTTTGTATTTTAGGAAAGGACCTACAGGGTGTTCAGAGTCTCACTACTAGATCAGAATTGTAGTGATCTGCCTGTATATAGCCTTCCAAGAGCTGGGATTACAAGCGCATGCCACCATACCCAGTCTCAATTACCATCTCTGCACTCCCTGGAGGAGGTGCACAGCAGGCCCAGGGATTGAACCTCAGGCCCCTGCACCTGCTTGCAGGTGCTTTAATCTGCTGAGCTATTTGGCCAGCCTAACCTGCTACTTTTGAGTAAGGTTTAGAATAAGAAAAACCTGTGCAGTTGATCTAGATACAATATAGAGTCAGGAATTTAGAGAAAAGCAATACCATCTCCTACAGATAACTGTTCTCTGATTACTAACTTCAAGTAGCTTTTGTGTTGCTGCTGAGTTTTACTCCTGGCCTTGATACAAACACTTGTAGCCATGAGTCAACAAGTTTCTATGTGACTTGGAGGTGCTTACTATATTCTGGGTGGTGTTTTCTTTCCTACCAAGTCATTGAGTGGTGCATTCGCAGCAGCTGGCCATCATCCAGCAGAAGAAATCTGTATGAGACACCTTTCAGTAAGTCACATGAATAAATGATAGAGGTTACTATGTCCCATATTCATGCATATACTTTCTCCCTCTTCACCTACAACTATGGGCTCAAGGAGAACTTCCTATGACTAATGACTGCAGAAAATTAAATATGGCCTGGCAGCATATCCAGTACTATGTTCTCATCAAGGTGTCCATGAAGGACCGTAATAATGGAAAAATCTCTTAGTGGATATATTTGCAATTAGTACTTTTAACTTTCTGGCAGTTCTAAACTTACAGAAAACTATACAGACAGTTTAGGGAATTCTCATGCATCCTTCTCTTTCAACTCCTCACCATGTTCCTAACAGTTTACTTCATCATTAATATTTTGTCTAGTGAAATGGATTTCTGAGAACTAGTCTTGACACATTACTTTTAGCAAAAGTCCACAGTTTATATTACAGTTAACTGTTTGTGTTATGTAGTTCCATGGCTTTGCTGCACAAATAATATTTTATATGTTTACCATAGTATTTTACAAGGTAGTTTCTCCATCCTAAAAGACTCCTGAGTTCCACCTGTTCTTCTTCATCTTGAACCCTAGACAACACTGGCATTTTACTGAGTGTATAGTATCAGCTTTCCCAGTTGTCATTTCAGGGGCAATTATAGATGAATGTAGCCTTTTGAGGCTGGCTTCTTTTGCTAAGTAATGTGTGTCAAGAGTTGAGCTGGAAGAGACTGAGGAGCCAGATGTTGAGGTGGTCCACTGAGATAATGAGCCCAAATTGCAGTCAGTGACAGGTCTTTAATTTCTTATTGGAATGGATAAGCAGGAGCAAGAGGGAAAAAGTACCAGTGGTCCCACTGTTTTCTCCATGGAATGATGCTGATGAAGGTGAGATGTGAGGGTACAGATGGGAGGCTCGTGTCACTGTCAAGGCAGCCCTGAGCAAGGCTGCTTCTATTTAATGAACCTGGTGGGGAGGCCTGGGAGAAGCAAGTGACTGAGGACTGCAGAAGGACTGAAGGGTAAGTCAGAGTGGAGAAGTGTCTCGAAGGTCTTGAAGTCAGGTGGATGAGCATCTGAGTGGGCAAGGTGGTGGGGTTTAGAATGGGATCCCTTAATGGAGAGTGCTTTTGGAGTGTGCACCACATCTGGTGGGCAGAGAGAGGCTCTGAAGGACCCCATGAAGTTTTCTGTGGTTGCTTATGGAAGGCAAGACTGCAAAGTAACAGCTAGCATTCTTGGCCTGGAGCTGGATCCTACACTCTGCATTTAAATTTCCTCCAAGGCTTTTCTGGGATTTCTTTCTGTCACTGAAGACTAGCCCAAAACGTGGGCATGCCAGTTTGCTTATTACCTTTTGGAGAACATCTTAGTTCCTTCCAACTTATAGATATTTATTTTAAACGTGTATGTGCAGGTTTTTGTGTGGGTGTAAGTTTTCAACACACTTGAAAAAAATACCAACAAAGATAATTGTTGGACAGTATGTCAATGCTATGCTTAGCTTATAAGAAATCTCCCCAATTTTTTTTCCAAAGCAGTATATTCTACATTCCGACAAGCAATACACATGAGTTCCATTGTTCCATGTTGTTTTGGCAGAGCTATATTTTATTTATTTATTTAGAGACAGAATCTCACTGTGGTATTCAGGCTGGCCTTGAACTCACTGTGCAGCCGAGGCTGGCCTCAGTCTCTCAAAAATCCTTCTGCCTCAGGCTCCTGTATTCCGGTGTTCTTGAGAGCATTTGGTGTTGTCAGTGTTTGGAATGTTAGGCATTTTAAAAGGTATGTAGTAGTCAGTGTTGATACTTTGCACTTCGCTAGTGCTGTTTTATATGGAGCACAATTTTATATGCTTATTTGGCATGTAGAGATCTCTCTTGGTAAGACATTTGTTCAAATAGTCTGCCTGTTTTTCTAATTGCTATGCTTTATCTGTTCTTACCTTCTTTCTGTGTTTCCAGGCAGAGTTCAAGCATACCCATAGTTGAATATTATGTATATAATTTTTAATTTTATCTGTCTAAAATGATCCTAATAAAAGTCCCAGAAAAATCACTCTGTGGGCATGAAAACCTGATGCTAAAGGCCAAAGACCCCAAATAAATATAACATGGGAAGAGAGCAAAGTCAAAGAATTGACTTAAAAACTGTAATCTACATTAATCAAATGGCAGTGCCATTGATAAATGGACAAGCATCAACAGAAAAGAATGGGAAGCCTAGAAATGGGCTTGGTCTATTAATACATGAACAACTAATCTTTGACTAAGGAAAAAAAACACTTCAAATGCAAAAGAATAGTCTTTTTCAATATGTAGTTTCTTTTCAATAAATAGACATCTACATTAAAAAATGTCTTATCTCAAATTTTAAATCTTTCACAAAAATTAACTCCAATTAGTTCACAGTACTAAGCAGTCACACAGTGTGAAAGCATTTGTTCCCATGTGAATTCTCATCAAACAGAAGATGGTAAAGTGAAGGGAATGACTCCATGGACATCTCATGACCTACTCCTTCATTGTCTGCACCATTCCGCAGGAAACAGTACAACAAACACAACAGCCCCTGTGCGTCAGTGTGACAGCACAGGGCCAGGTCCATCAAGAAAGATGCAAGCACTGGGCATGGTGGCACGTACCTGTAATCCCAGCATTGGGGAGTCAGAGGCAGGAAGATCTCTGCTAGGTGAAGAGCAGCCTGAACTATATGGGAAAACAAACAAACAAATAAATAAGTAAATATAACAAAACAACTGAAATGAAATCAAAACAAGACTAGACAATGCAGTCTTTTGATCTCACTAGAATACATTCACTCTGGATAATGATTTACCTTCCTTAACCGTGATCTTTCTGCCCTGATCAGTTATTTGTAGTCTTATTGTAAGAATTTCTTGTAGATCTTATTTACTGTCACATTTTTCGATGCAGCATGAATTCTAACAGTAAAAGTCCAACTGATACCATCCATGTAAAGTGAGACAGTGGACACACAGTTGTGCAGTTTGTTGGTCTTATATTTATCATAATTCTTAAGGAACATTGACATGGCCGTGTGATGACAGCTATGGTGCCAGGTAGCAGATTTAGCTTAATGGCATAGAATATGCCTTCAATGATCTTTTAAGTTAAAAATCCAAGTTTATCCTGTTTTTCTCATATTCTTTTATGTAGATCTGAAAATTGAGGGATGGAAATGGGCACTCTATGTTCAAGATTACCCTTCTAAGGCTGTACAAAATCTAGCATTTTAAAAATCATCTCTACAGTATATTTGCCTAGAAATTATAGATTTCAAAGAGAGAAAACCTTTCTCAGAGATCATAGCAAAGCTTCAACCAGGTTACATTGCAGTGATTTCCATAAAATGAAAGGAGAGAATGCTGCTTGGATAACTAGTGCAACTTGTTCCGAAGAATAGAGGTGGAAAGGGGGATTTATGTGTCTTCTAGTGTAGGTGATCCCGACTAATGAGAGGAAACTGGGTTGCTGTTCTCCAAGGAAGGTCAGGATAAAACTATCTGAAATGCCAGAGATCTTTGAGTTGTGATTAAAATCAGTTGAAACCCTGTAAGAGCCCCAAACAGAAGGAAACATGAATACCCCAGGGATGGAAATTTTGTCACTTCACTGAGCAGAAAGCTTGATAATCCAAAAAGTATAGTGTAGGTAGTAGAAATAAGTATTTATAAATAATAATCTTACTATGATTGATTATGGGGAGTTGTGAGCATCTGCTTCTTTTATTTCCATATCAAATACATACCCGTTTGCATATATCAACTGATTGCTTCTCCCCTAATCCTCTAAAGTTTGTTATAAAATATACTGACAGTTAATTTCATATCTCAGTACTGAAATTACAATACAGTACATCAAATGCAGAATGTGACTCCACTACAAGAGAAATTAATTTCTTCAAAGATCAAGTGAGGAAATTGTGTATCCTCTCTTAGGACAGTTGCATATTTGGGGTGTGACAAATACAATTACATTAAGTTTGGGAAGAGCATGGCTTTTCTATTGTTTTTATTTGGAAATTAAATTAACTATATTTAAAAGGGATATATGAATAGATGCCAAAAGGACAAGGAGTGATCTATGGGAACCGTGTATTGGGTCATCTTCTGGAAGCCAAAACTACATTTCCCAGAATTTCTACCTGTGCCTGTTCCAGCTTGATGTGGAGAGAGAGAGACTACTATATAATAGACTATTCACTTGAGTTTTAGGAGGCAAAAGGGGCCACAGAAGCCATATTGCTTTTGTTACAGAGGTCGCAACAGTGGTCTCAGGTAGTGTTGCAGCTCTCAGGTGTTGTGATGGATGGACAGCTGCAGCTCAGTCCTTGTGATGGGGCCAGGGGATGGTCCTGGCTCCTCCAGTAAGTTCCCGGATGTGTCCTCCTCAAGGCCCCGATAGCTGCAGCAGTGGCATCACCGCGACGATGCGTGCACCAGTTTGCCTTCTCTGGTTTTCAACCTACCTTTGCACGCAGAATCCCATCTTTCCTTTCAGGCTTCTCTTCACACTCAGCACAGAAACCGTGGCTTCACCGAGACAGAATAATCCTTTGCTGCAGTGGCCTAAGGTCAAACTCCCATGCAAGGTCACGGGAATAGCTGAAGTCACTCACGGCAGTTGTTGCCCAGCTCTGATCCTATACTTGTCTTACACAATCATCTTTACAAAGACAGTCTCCTATGTCTCTCTGTGGGTCTGTCGGTTTTCTCCATTTCTCTTTCTCTCTACTGTGAGATGGATAGTGTCCCACTGGTCTTGCAACTTGAATTCCTAGTGGTACTAGCAGAACAGGAAAACCACTAGAGTCCTCTTTTAGAATTTACCTATGCTACCTATGAAATTTTCCATCATCTTCCCTATATAAAGTTCTTTAAATACTTTAGATTCTTTTTATTTTTTTTTCATATTGCTTTACATGTTGAAATCTGTTCTTCCAGATCTGTACCTTCCTTCCTGGTATCCTATAACAGGAAAATATTCTTAATTTAGATACAGTTTTGCCTTGTGGTTTTTCCTTGTGTGATCTGCAAGACATTTTAATCTCCATCTTAAGATAACAAGGATATGCTCCTTTATGTATTTTATATTACTTTTAGCATCTTACCTCTAACGTTATCTTTTAAATACTTCCTCCTTTTCTCCACTGCTCCAAGCTCCCACATATGTCCGAGCTTCCTTCTGCTGTGTGTGGTTGGACTATCTGTCAGTGTCTCTTCCACAACCATATTGGATGGATCACAGTTAATCTGAGACAGGTAGTCATAGCTAAAACAGGATAAGAAATGTTTTTTGAAGTATTCTAGCTTTTCCAAAATTTATGTCACAGTTTGGAAAGTTACTGTATTCTCTTGCAATAGCTTGTCTGCTATTAAAAGTACAGATATTTTGCAACTTGATGTATTATTTCTTCTCAAGCGTCTGATTTTTAACACACATCAATTACACATGCAGATAGGATTCACTATGATGTCACTGCACATACATTCAGCATGTAGTCGATATGTAGCCTCCCGGCCTCATGACAACCCACAGTTCTCTCCCTCTTCCTCTAGCACACATCAGTCTTTCTTTTTTTCTTTGTTGTTTTTGTTTCTTTCTTCTTTATTCCTCCTTCCTTCCCTTCTTCCTTCTATCCTTTCTCCTTCTTTTCTTTTTTCCATCCTTCCTCTACATATAATCAAGGACATGCAGTACTGGTCTTTTCTCTGTCTGGTTTGTGTTACCCAACAGGATTTCTTTTTCTTTCATTAATATGGCTGCATATGGCAGGATTTTACGCTTCTTTGTGACTGAATGATGCTGTGTAGTACTCCATGGGTAGCTAGGCTGATTTCAGATGCTAGCTATTGTTCACAGTGCCGCCATAAACCTGGGCTTGCCAGTATCTCTTCTGTATGCTAACTTCATTTTCTTCACATACACTATGCCCTAGGATCAGGAAGCAGCACCAGAGAGAAGAAGATGAGGGACCAGACATAGATGTCAGGGTCTCCATGACCCACCAAGACCCATCCCAAAGTGTGCTGCACTAACTCCCCAGAAGGACCCAAACAACAATCAGCTTGTCCGTCTACCATAACCACCACAGGTTCCTGAGGTAAAACTCACAAAACTCTGATTGCCCTCAAGGCAAGGCTTCCCTTGGTGTTTTAAGTTATAATTTGTCCTCACTCAGACTCCAGCAATGGGGCCATTATGGATCATAGTCTCCTCCCCAGACAGCATGATTCACAGTTTTTTGGTTTTGGCTCCACTACATCAAGAACTCAGTATCCACCTGTCTTCTCCTGATCTGTTAAGTTGTAGCTTGCTTTATACCTTCAATTCTCTGACAAGAAAAGTCACTGATTGTTAAGTTAGTTTGTTCAGCAGTGTTTGTGTGACTGTGTGTGTGTGTGTGTGTGTGTGTGTGTGTGTGTGTGTAGTGGCAAGATTATTTTGCAGGCTCCTTGAATGCTATATCATATTTCATTATTTTACCATCTTGTCAAAGAGTTTAATACATTCTCTCATGCAGATTCTTCTTGTGATATTTATTTAGTATCTAATATCACCAAACTTTTAAAACTGTTTCCTGCCTTACTTCATTCAGCTATGTGAATAATGGTGCTGCTTGTCAACAATCAGATCATGAGAACTGGAATGAGAACAGGGAACAGAAAGACTACATAATGCAAAATATAGATCAAACCATTAAAATCATAAAGAAAGCCCAACTGTGTTGTTATTTTCTTGAATTTTACAAAACATTAGGTAGGTGATATTAAGTAACAAAGAGTCCAAAGTCTTATTTTTTAAATTATTTAAAATGTGACTCATATAAATACAACATAAAAAGTCAAAAACAATTTAACTCATGGATAACATAATCGATGTCATATTTAAAGAATACTTAGAGAATAAAGATTTATGTAGTCAGCTATACAGTTAAGCTGGAATTATTATGCCAAGTTAA
Organism: Octodon degus; assembly: GCF_000260255.1. Lineage (NCBI taxonomy): Eukaryota > Metazoa > Chordata > Mammalia > Rodentia > Octodontidae > Octodon > Octodon degus. Next base: position 6,706,661 of record NW_004524704.1, on the reverse strand, counting down.
ACTGCTCTTGACCACAATAATCTTTTGAGTTATCTTTTTGTCATCAGAAAAATGATGTGCATTTCTATCTTAATTTTTTTGAAATAACATAAATTAGCAGATAATTTCTCAAAATTTGTGCCCCAATAAAAAGACCCTTAGAAAATTAAATAATTTCTAGGAAGCCTTGTTACACAATGCCCTATTATTACATTTAAAACACAATTGTTCTTTGGCTTGTTTCCAAATTTTGGATAATTTCTTTCAACAATACAAAATTCCATATCAATTTTATAAATTGGTCACATTAAATGTCTCTTTCTTGGGCTGGGGAGGTGGCTCAATAGAATAAGTGCTTGCCTGGCAAGCGCAAGGGCCTGAGTTCAATCCCCGGTTCTGCAAAAAAAAAAAAAAAAAAAAAAAAAAAAAGTCTCTTTCTTGTTCATCATTCTTTGACACTGTATTTTTAAGTATTTAATTCAACTTTAAACCATAATAACAATAATCTTTAAATAGTAGATAGGGCTACTAGTTTGTCTTGTGTGCATTTTGACAACTTAGAGGGCTTTTGTAAACCTGATTCTCTAATCTACTTGATATATTTGTGGATTAAAAATCTCCAGTTTCCTATTAGTTCTTACACATTCATTTGGTTAAGCAATGGGGTTTTGACTCAGATAAATCTATATTTGATTAGTAGGTCTGAAGATTGCCAGTAAAAACACAGAGATCAAGTTTCTTTACCCTGAAATTCAAGGGTTAAGTTTTGTGTCAGTTCTGCACTGGTAAGGATAAAATCTCACTTCACCTCCTTTAGTTAATTTATCTTTTCAGAAAACTACATTACAGCAAAAGCTGATTTATCTCAATGTGCCTTCATACTTTATCTTAAAGTGCATTAAAATTCATATTTTACCCTAAAGTGAATTTGCATATGTAGTATTTACTTCTGCAGGATTAAAATGCAAAGTTTATTTTTTCCCACATTTACTAACTGAGGAATCATGTTCTGTGATGCAACATTAAAAAAAAATGATAGGATGGAAATGAGGACAACAACAATTAACGTCAGGAAAGCGCTTGTAGCTCACCAATGCTTTCGCTTTCCCCATCTCACTTCATTTCAGTCCTCTGAACAATCCTAGTAGGTGAACTGGGAAGAGAGATGTTCCTCTGCACAAAGCATAGCTCTGGTGTTTACAGAGGAATGGATTTTACTCCCTTAGTGGTCAACTCTAGATTTATTAAGCGGATACACTATTCTCAGAATCCCAATTCCATTCTGATCAGTTAGTTGTGAACACCCCTGTACTCAGCCCAGCCTCCAATTCCATTGTTTCCAGCACGTCACACCATATGAAGACATCACATCAAATGAACACTGCGTCTGAGTGTGGAGTTATCTTTACCATATTCATTGCTTCTGTTTCCCCCGTGTTTATATGAACACAACAGAATATCCTTATTCACCCAGCGGAAAGGAGTTAGACAAGGCATATTTGTTTGGATGGAATCTTACGACAATAAAAGGAAGCTTCTTTCCTAATTCGCTAAACAAGTAAGCTGTACACTCCAATTTGTGAAACCATTTCTGAAAATACAAGCCCTAATTTGCCTGAAATGCTGACGCCTCCTCACCAGCTTCATGGAAAAGTCTAATCACTTCAGCATGTGACTCAGCAAACCACCCTTTAGAGAGACCCTGCTAACAAAGAGGCTGCTTCCACTAGTCAAGATAACTTTCTTTATATGATTTAGGGTGGATTATATAATTGGCGAGTGATGCAGTGGGTTATGTAAGAGTGAAGTGAGGAGCATTTGACTATAAGCAAAACAAAATCAGCAAACAAATGAAAAGCAAAGCCATGCTGAACTGCAATCAGTGTAGTAATCACAGCCATCTACAACTGTGGAAACAATTTGACTCTGTTAAAATGAGGCTCTAACTTGTTCTCCACTGTGCTCTCTATCTCATCTTTAGCTTGGCATTTGCTCCTGGGTTTGCTGTAGGCAACCAGCTGTTCTCTACTATAGGGATCAAGGCCAGGACTCAGTTGGAAACAAAGACAAAATCCTACAAAGAATAAATGAGAATCAGAGAATCAAGAAGACTTCAAAGAGTTGTTGTGAATCAATAAAATGGATAGTTTTTAACGAACAAGCGGGACTGAAGCTTCTTACCTTTAAGATTACATTTGAATAGTGTTTAATAACAGAAAAACATTTGCGTTCTGAAAAGCTCATTGGTACATTGTTTATATGAACAAAAATGTATCTTATTTGCAGATCCTGGTTTTGCAGATTTTACGGTGTGGAATGATCAAAATACACTTATAACAAACATGTTTTTGCTCTCACATTATGCTATTGCTGTCCTGGTCGTGTTCTTTCAGCCTCACTATTTCTTAACTTTTCACTGTGACACAGACAACTTTGAGCCTATGAGGAAAATCTTGGTTTCCAATCTTGGGAGCAAATGCATCAACACACAGACTTACACAATCAGTTTATGAGTCCCTAAAATGGATCCTTTGAGGTCAGTTGAAAACCCTTTACAGCGCCCATAATGTTCCTTTATCCTTCTTCTGCCAAATTCTAATTCTTCTTTCAAGACTTAAGTGGAAAACGCCACCCCTGAGGCACCTCCTCCATCTCTATTCCTCTCTGTGCACTAACATTTACTATTCCTTCCCTTATGCTTGCATCCCTACAACAACCATGTATGCATTTTCCTTACCAACCTTCCTTCAATGTGTATTAAATAGGTACCATAAAACTAAAATCAGTAAAACAATTCTTGCTCCTAAGGAACTTTCAGCTAACAGATGGGACTCACACAGATAGTGTGACCCAGGGAGATCAGAGCCAATGTACAGTTTAATTACAGTAATGAGTGGACAGTGGAAAGCACACCCAGCATGCCTTGTAAGTACAGCTAGCATCATCTAAAAATAAGTCTGTAATTTACTAACAAATTTTCAAGTACTCATCTTCATATAATATTCCTGACTTCATAAATTAAATTAGGAGTAACAATTATATTGGCAACTCATTTAATTAATTCAGAAAAGCAAAAAGCACAGCACAGAAAAACCCAATTAGTAAGGAATGCAATAAATTCTAAAATAATGCCTTAGAATTCCAAGACAATACTTTCTTCCACACAATGTTATTTTTTCTAAACTTGGTTGAGTTAATACAAATCGTGTGTCCTTCTTCCTCCTAAGTTGAGAAGTGTTTGAACGAAGATACACATCCTGTTCATGCCTTACAGTTTATCCATTCTCACAAAAATACAATCTACAGAACTGATACTCAGCAATATTTGAACGGATTTTCCAAGTTGAATTTATCACAATGTACTTGCTTCAGTCCCCAGGTAGGAAAGTAGAGACATGAGCTAAGTTTGTGAAATGCTATAAAGCAGGCACTTTACACACACTGTCTCATTTAATTCCAAAACTGACATTGAAAACTAAGGTCATTTTTCATTGTAGATGGGAAATAACCACTCCAGAGCTAAGTAAATAATGCCTGAAGACACATTTATGAGTGGCTATGCTAGACAATGTATTCTAGCTGCAAGTCACCCAGTGGAGCTTTTGCATGCCTTTAATGATTACTTGTGTTGATTCCTGGTTTTGAGGAATAACATAAACATTATCTAAAGAGTGATCCATGACTAAGATTAAATTTAAGTCTTTTGGAAAATATAATTTGTAAGGTTACTGTGTTGCAGACTTCTTCAAGGTGATGTGAGTACAGAAGAAAGCAAAATGACTTATTTCTTTTCTTCATGGAGTTTCCATTCTAATAAGGAGAGCAAATGATGAGCGAAATTAGAGTAGCTGTGGCATGCCAAATGGTCACAATAAGTGCAGTGGAGATGACAAAATAGGGGTGTATACCTGGGAGGTGTGGAAAGAACAAGTGAGCATTTCCTGAAGAAAAAAACCAGATAGATCTGTTGCCAGAGGAAAGGGGACCAAGACATGGTAAAAGGGGCAGGGAGGGGAAGAAGATTTTTAAAAAGAAATAAGGCATGTTATATACACATACCAGTGCCCCACAAGAAAGGTAATCATCATATACTGGTGGAAAAAAGAAAAAAGAAAAATTGGGCAGAAACCAAAAATGAAAAACTGTCTTAGGCATGCCTAGAGAACAGTCTCCCACATAGAGGAAATGAGCATTGTCATTCCATGAAGAGCAAAAGCCGATGTTGCAGGAATGGACAAAAGGCACACATAGGAAGTGCCCATGATAACAGGGACCATCTGAGGGTACCTTAATATTTTATTTCTGCTCTTTTACCTGCTTTGATTTTTCATTACATGGAATTGTCGTGATCTGCTTTTATCCTGAATCAAATGTGAGACAAATTAAAAGAATCACATCCATGGGCTGGATATTGTCCTTATTGTATAACACTGAGCAGGGATGGAAGGAGGCTTTGCATACATGTACTGACCTGAGCCTATTTGTTAAACAACAGAAACTGATTTTTCAGTTCTGGAAGCTGGAAGTCCAAGAGCCACCTCCCTACGGGTTACACCCTTCTGTAGCACAGAAAGTGAAGCCTCCAGTGTCTCCTCTTACACAGGAGGAAAGGGGACCAAGAGATGGTAAAAGGGGCAGGGAGGGGAATTTTTCATTACACAGGTGCCAATCTCATCGTGCAAACACCACTCTCCTGAACTCATTTAATCTAATTATTTCTCACAGGAAACCTCAACATAACATTATGTTGGGGATTGGGTTTTAGATAAATGAAGTTGGAAGGTAGATGATTTAATCCACAATATTCTATGAAGTATAGGCCACAAGCAGACTAACTAATAGGGAACATGCCACTTGAGGTTCTATGGAGTCTTATATCTGGTTAGTTAGGATGGCTGCAGAAAGTGGTTAAATTCTAGATATATCTTAAATATACTTAAGTGGAGTCAAGAATATCTTCATATTGAAGAGTATTTGAAATGAGATTGAGAAGTTTAACTGGGTATGAAAGAGAAATAAGTTTATTTTCCAATGTGTCACTTTTGAGAGGCCTTTTAAACTACAAATGGGAAGTCCAAGCTGGATATTAGAGATTAAAGCTTGGAAGACAGGCTAATTTTTGGTTATAAGTTAAGGAAATATCAAGGTATTTATGACAATGAAAGGGTCTTACAAAAAGAATGATTGAAGAATAAGATATGGGATCAAGGAGATATAAAAAGAGACAGGCGAATAATACTCCATTGTGTAAAAATACCACATCTTTTTCAACCATTCCTCAGGTGATGGGCATCTAGGTTGTTTCCAAGATTTGGCTATCTCAAAT
>NW_004524704.1:6689307-6700857 GCF_000260255.1 Octodon degus | reverse complement strand
CTTCTCAGTAAGAGCAGGTCCCAGTTGTTATTTCTTTCAACTGTTTCCCTTGCAATTTGATTTCTGTCCATGAACTCTTTGCCTACCCCTATGTCATCAAGAGTTCCTCCTACTTTCTCTTCCAGGAGATTTAGTGTCTCTGCTTTAATGTTTAGATCTTTAATCCATTTTGATTTAGTTTAGTGCATGGTGATAGACCTGGGTCAAGTTGAGTTTTGGGCATGTAGAGAGCCAGTTTTTCCAGCAACATTTGATAAAGAGGCTATCTTTCTTCCAGTGGGTATGTTTGGCCCCTTTGTCAAAGATAAAGTGGCTGAGTGTGTTCGTAAGGGCTTTATCATCTTCTAATCTATTCCATTGATCCTCAGGTCTATTTTGTTGCCAGTACCATGCTGATTTTATCACAGTAGTCTTGTAGTATAATTTCAATTCAGGAATTGTAATGCGTCCTGCCTTGTCTTTATTGCTGAGAAGTGCCTTTGCTATTCTAGGTCTTTTCTGGTTTCAGATAAGTTTTAGGAATGATTTCTCTACCTCTGTGAGATATGTTGGTGGTAGTCTGATAGCTATTAAGATGATAAACTCGAAGCCTTTATATTGAAGTGGATGCCACTTGAACATATCCTCATAAGTGAAATAAACCAGACACACGTGTGTAAATATTGAATAGTTTCCCTAGTATAAGAACTCAAAAGAAGAAATACAAATAGAATGGTGTAATACAAGTAAAAGGAAAGCAGGATCTCTAGGACTTAACTAATCAAGAGAGGGAAAGCAGAAGAGCTAGGAAACATGACAACGTCAAGCCATACAGTTATATGTAGAAGATGGGCAAGGCAATGATCCTGAGAATCTGCAGAAGATTTTTGAATCTAGCAGTTAATTGGAAAGATTCTCACCCTGACTAACTATATATACTGATTCCTATGAAATAAGATACTGCACCGAAGAGAGTAATTTGTAATAGTAGCTTCATGCTTGGAGTGCCTGTCATTCTGGTCTTCTGAATACGAGCTGCATGTCAGGACATGCCAGTTGCTGCTGTGCTGTCTCTCCGGTAGATGATTGTTCAAAACGAAGGGGGTGGTGAATGAAGGCAAGAGATAGGAAAAGGAATATTGTGGGACTCTCCTGCTTCAAGGTTATATATGGTTAGATTTTTGGACTTATGTTTAAACATAAAAAGTATATAATTCTTTATGCCTATTTTTAAAAATATATTCTAATTTTTAAATGTTTTTTCATCATATTCTGTAGGGACTTAAAGTTCAACATATCAATACTTGATGAAAAATACCTGTTCGATGTTATGCCTAAGATGATTGATATTCAGACAGATAGTGAGGTTAAGCTTAACAGCCTAGGTTGTATGGTAATAACAATAAGCTTGTCCTCTGTATGGTTAACAACCTAAATTTGCAGACCAAAATTAGAGAAAAGGGAGGGCCGCAAGGAAATCCAACATTTTGACCTTAGCCTTCCAAGGTCAATTAAGACTCAGGATATATGAGAACTTGTACTGTAAGAACATGTAACTCGGTAGTGTCCCAAATTTTCTGATCAAGGAGATTATGGGGCCAAAGAGGAAAGTGGTCTATGATGTAGAGTGTGCTTAAGGAGAGTCACAGGAAGAGAAAACATTCTCTCAGGCTTTCACAGAGAGCACACTGGCCAAGCAATGGCCATGACTCATCCACATGGCTGACACTGACAAAGGTTCTACAATCTGAGGTACAGGATCTCAGGATAAATCCTGAGGGGATTTCACTGATTTTATGAGACCCAAAAGCTACAACTCTTGTTGCATAGGTCTTGCTTTACCTTGGTCTTAACCATCCAGCAGAAAAATATAAAAATGAAGTATAAGAAGTAAAACCATGCTGTTATGTTGAGCTGTAGGGGGCTCGGGTCAACAATTTCTGACATTGCCAGTCAAGCAGAAGACCCAATACTATTATGGCCTACTGGACTCTTTTAGAGTATTTTGCTGAGTTGACACACCTATAATATTCAAATAACAAAACTTAACAAAAAAAAAGGGATGCGAATGAATGTCCATTTTGTATCTGTGTATTCAAAGTGAGTAGGATAGATGTATAGTTACATTCTCTTAATGAGTAGAGCGATTTGTTCTAATGGTGTTTGTAAATACGATATCATTTCCACATCTTGTACAACAATTAACCACTGGGAAGAATATATGCGATGAGTTGATTATTGAAACTGTCCTACCAATTTGGTTTTAAACTGTCTCATTACTATTTGTTTCTCAATATAATTATGGGGAAAAAAGAGACAGGTGAAAAAAATGAAAATAAAAATGAATTGAAAGTGACATTGCAGGACTCAGAAAGAGCCATGTGTTATCAAGGAAAAATATTTCTTCAAATGTTTGGATATATTGAATTTTATGAGTCTTTTCATATTACCACAGATGCATGAGTAACCATTGCTGCTCCATTATGAGGTTATTATAAGCCTGGAAATGGCCCAAATTTTACCTACACTAGACCACTCTGAACTCTCTAGTAGAAATGCTTCACTTTTACTCCACTTTACATGAAATCCTACAAGCCTTCCTTATTGGTTTCTTAGCTTCTAAAAATGTAGAAAACGAAATATAAGCTGCACCTTGCTAAAAGGGATAAAATGTGGTACTCTTCTCATGGGAGGGACAAGAGGCTTTAAATATGAAGTGTAGATGTGGGGACAGGAGGGCCCATTTGGAAGGGATCACATTGTTGAAAGTCACCAGTGACTGTGTCATTTCTCAAGAAGTCAAAGTATCTAAAATGTTACAGTTCAAATTAAGCAATTTCATGATCAAAGGTATCGCTCATCTTTTTACCTGGTCTTCTGACTTCCTTTATTTTTATTATCCCTTAGATCCAACTGCACTGTCTTCAGAATCATTTGAATTGTATCATCCAGCTGTCTTGACTATTTGAAGAACTGCTATAATGCTCTTAAAGAGTTTCTCCCGGTTCTTTCAAGCATTCTCATAACTCAATTTGAGGTACTGTTCATGAAAGAAAACAGTATTTTGCCCATATGTTAAAATTATTTTTTAAAATAAAAGTTTATTGTCATGCTTTATACAACTAATTGTGACTATAGTTAAATATCAGTAGAATATTATAGAAAATGGTAAATAATGCAACACATTTCGGAAATATAGCTAATCAAAATGATTAAAATATAGGTTTTCCTTAAAAATCATTTATTAAGTACTTAATCACAGTTAAATATTATGCTAACCTGTTGCATATCTTTTTACCTATTATTTATGTGCAATGTCTTCACAATTTATAACTTGTAAGAGGTAAACTTCAGATTGTTCCACAAAAACAAGCATATACTGTGCAGAAGCTGAAATTTGAGCCCATCTCCTGTCTATCTGCAAATCACCAGTGTTTCACCCTGCCAGAATTTTTTCATATTCTGTGAAAATTTATGTGTATAAAACTTCACTTCCAAATAAAGCAAAGAAACATAAACATCATGATCATTTGCTACATTTGCAGTGGTTCTCGACCTTTGGTATTCTTCAGATTTACCCACACACTTGATGAAAGCATGGATTGTCTTTCTCTCCCCCAGTTTGTATTCACTAAGTCTTTGAAGAAGCTGAAAACTGATATTTCTAGGATGTCCCTAAATGATGTGTGTGCAGTTGGTCTAGGGACAGTACCTGAAGAACTACTGATCCCTTAATTCCTTTAGCACCTGAACAGTGAATAAATGCTTTGTTAAAAGCTCCACTAATGGTATTATACCCTAAGCCCACAGTCAACCTTCTAGAATGTTCCTGGATATCTCCTTGTTACAAATAGACAGATGCACATGGATTTACTTCACAGAAAAGGAAACTATGTAGGCTTTGGACAATTTAATGATAAAATAAAGGCTGCAATCAAGTGAGAAGTTACTCTCTTGATTGTGGTTACCTGTAGTCTCATATTTTTCTCTGCACCATCCTCACCCCACCACTTTCTTTCCAAATAATAAACAATCTGGTAATATCTTTACTTAAGTTTTACTTTAAATTTCAACTGAAGATAATTATTTTTCACTAAAGTAATGCACTCAGGTATGATATATTCTTTGGAGTTTAAAGTACAGTGAGTCAAAAACTAGAACCTATTTTCCTCTCTCAGTTACTTTTACCCACAAACCTTCAATTTTGGTGGCCCTCTATTAAACTGAATGGCGCCAAATCATGTACAGGGTTGATTCCTTCCTGCAGCCTCAGGAAAAAAGCAAGTAAGGCATGAGAGACGAAATGTGGACTCAGCAAGGATTAAATCTTAAGCAAAACACTGTTTTCCTCTTTTTTCCTCTCAGGAAATCTGCAAAAGAATTTATCTTCAGATATGTTTCAGATTAAAGCCAGGAAGCTGGAAGTTTCTGATGCCAGACATTATTCTGCATGCCAAGCTACAGGAATGTAAGATTCTAGGATTTTGGAGCTCTCTAAAATGAAAATATGCAAGGGCACGTACGTGTCAGAGCCAGGGCACACAGAAATGACAAAGGTACCAGAGGAAATCTGGGGCGCGAACATGATGTTCACTAAACCCACTTCTATGTGTAATTCTCAGTCTGCCAAAATCTTAGTAATCATTTTTGTACCTCTGAAGAGGCTGTTTCCCTTATTTCAATACCACTGTTGTAGTTCAGGATCTTTTTCTCTCTCACATGAACAATTATAGCTGCTTCCAATTTTTGTAGGCGATATACCTACTTATAAATATTTCTCTGAGAACCTGTACTGTCTATTGATACAAACATGATTTGCATGAGATTGCATAGTCACTTTCCTCAGAAAAGGAAATTTAAATTGTGGGATTTATTTATTCAAAATTTTATGTTACATCATAGCTCTTAGAATGAAGCCCTATTTCTTTATGAGTGTGTACAAGGTTCTCCTCAAAGCAGATGCAGCCTGCCATTCTAGTGTGGTATGGTATCACCCACAAAGGCTCTTAGATACCAAACATGTCCAACACTGCTGATTATGTGAAGAATCCGAAACACCTGTATATGTGCATGAACACTACCACCTTTGTATACCCTTAGCTGATGTCCAGTTGAAATGAAACATCATCTTCCCAACTGTTTGTGTTCCTGTGGCACTTTGCACCTACACCTCTAATGTCATGTTGTTCTTTGGCTTATAACATACTTTTTTTTGGCAGAACTGGTGATTGAACTCAGGCCCTTATGCTTGCCAGGCAAGCACTTATTCTACTGAGCCATCTCCCTGGGCCCCTGGCTTATAACATTCTATATGTAAATCCATATCACCATCTCTGAATTCTTAAGACAGGCATTATGGCTGACTCGTCATACATAGGTAGCTTCTTCAAAGCATTTCTTGACAGTAGTACACTATAATAAAAAATTTTTGAATTAAATAAACAAAATACCTTCCCAATAGTTTTAGAAAGATATTCACTTGAAACAAATTATGGAAACATAAAAATAAATGTATGAAAATCCCAATTAAGGACTTGTGAGATAGCTAAGTGGGCTAAAGCACCTGCTTAGACAAGCTTGAGCAAGCACAGGGACCGCAGTTTGATCCCCGGCACCATGTGCCATGCCGGCCTGGCCTCCAGGGTGGGCGGAACTGGCCACAGAGCCTGGGCGTGGAGGCGCACGCCTATAATCCCAACACTGTGGAGGCTGAAAACAGGAGGATCACTGAGTCCAAGGTGCATAGTGAGACCCTATAACAACCAAATACATTTTTAAAAAAAAGAAAATCTCAATTAAGACAGCCTGTATTCAAATTGCCTATGTATATAACATAATTTTCCTCAGTTATGATCAAAAATACATGATTTATGGGCATCACATATGTGTATGCTCCTAAACCTGATTTTACAAATATAGTTTGTCATATGGTAGGTGGATCATACGTTCTCACATGCACAATGTTCAATTCCTTTCTAGCCAGCAAAAGTGTTGAAAATCTTTCTTTTATTTTGGTACGTTGATTGCACAGTTCTCTTGGGTTATTGTATCTTAATAATGATGTAAGTAGTCTTGTCTCTGGAAAATATGAATTAAGCAATCAAATGAAAAAGTGGGAATTCTATCTGCATGTTGTTCAGAAATGTTAAATGGGACAGTATTAATTTTATTGTATATTCTTCATTTTAAACGGTAGAACCATATATTTAGTGTTTGAGACAGACTATAGATAAAATTTCTATGGAAAGACATTATGAATGATAAAAATTAAATGCCTTTTAAAAGTGCCTAGTTATACTAAAAATAAATGTGAAAGTTAATTTTGAATGTCAACTTGACTAGCTTCAGGCCTGCCTAGAGAACTGGTAAAGCATTGTTTCTTGACATTTCTGTGCGATGTCTCTGGAGGAGATCAGCCTGTGAGTTGATACACCCAGTAGGGAAAGATCTAATCTCACTGCAGGTAGAAAGTACACAACAGATTTGGGGCCTGGATGGAAACATATGGGCTGAGGAAGACAGTTTCCTCTCTTTCCACTGGGAAAAGAAACACTCATCATTTATTCTGAGACTCAAGACTTCAGGATTCTCTAGCCTTTGGACTTCAAGACATAGTTCAGTGCACTCTGATTTCAGGCATTCATTTCACAGTCAAAGCTACATCACTGGTTTCTCTGGTCGTGAGGACTTTAACATTGGAATGAAGCCATAAGATTCCCCAAGGTCTGCAGCATGCAGATGAACTTTCATGTGACTTCTCAGCTCCATGGCCACGTGAGCCAATTCTAATGACAAATACTTTCTCATCTGCTGATGTCTGTCTGTCTCTCTATAGATTTCTGATCAATCCTGGAGGAAAACAGAAAACTCCAAAAGTCCTCTGGTAAATAGCATTTGCATATTAACCCTGTTTTCCTTGCAAAGTCTATCTGTAAATGAAGTGATAGTTCCCAATCTGGTGATATGTTCTAGCCAACACAACATGCTCAGCCAAGGCTTGAAATTAAATTTGTTGGATGTTTAGTTCACACACAGTTGGGAGTTTATATATTAGTATTCCAGAAGATTATATATATTTCTCAGCAGGTTCCAGAGGAAATAAGCTTAAGCTGATGACAGTGGTAATCAGTTCATGACAATGTCTACTAGTAGCTTTAGTGTTTCTCCTGAACAATCTCCACTTTCTATTAGAGTCTCATGAGGTCATTTTCCAAATATTTGAATATAATTTGTACCCAGATACTTGTCTGAAAATCAGCTTTTAGCAGAGTCCACACCTAGACAAGTTTCTATAAAATGATAGTTTTTCCACTGCTTGCAACAACATGGTTGGAACTGTAGGATGTAGTGTTAAATGAAATTTAACAGATATAAAAGACTTAAACCACAAGTTTTTTTTTTTTTGATAGTTCACACAAATTTATTAAAATTAACATCTTTAACCTTCTCTTCAGTGAACATCCATCTGGTTAAACTGCAAGCTATTATTTATTTGTAGAATATGAGAAAGTGGTCCTGTAGAAACAGAGCAATAGAATGAGCACTAGACTTTAGTGAGAGCAGGAGAAAAGGTGTGTGGAAGTTGGTAACCGATACCAAGGTAAAATTAGGAGGAATTAGTTCTATCGGCCTGTAGGTTAGTACAGCAACTTTAAAATGTATAAAGAACTTTATCTCAGGATAAATCCTGAGGGGATTTCACTGACCTTGTCAGAGCCAAAAGCTACAACTCTTGTTGCATAGGACCTGCTTTACCTTGGTCTTAACCATCCAGCAGAAAAGTATAAAAACGAAATATAAGAAGTAAAGCCATGGTGTTATGTTGAGCTGTAGGGGACTCAGGTCAACAATTTCTGACATTGCCAGTCAAGCAGAAGATCCAATACTATTATGGACTACTGGACTCTTTTAGAATATTTTGCTGAGTTCACACACCTATAATACTCAAATAACAGAACTTAACAAAAAAGGGGTATACAGATGAATGTCCATTCTGTATCTGTGTATTCAAAGTGGTTAGGATAGATATATAGTTACATTCTCTTAATGAATAGAGTGATTTGTTCTAATGGTGTTTGTAAATAGGATATCATATCTGCATCTTGTACAGCAATTAACCACTAGGAAGAATTTATGCAGTGTGTTAGTTATTGAAACTGTCCTACCGATTTGATTTGAAACTGTCTCATTGCTATTTGTTTATCAATAAAATTATTGGAAAAAATAAATAAATAAATAAATAAATAAAAGTTGAAAACAAAAGAAAAAGAACTTTACTGTGTGCTTCAATATAACTTCAAGAATCACACATTTCCTAACTCATTCAAATTAGAAATGTTGGAGGAGAAAGAAATACTAATTAATCTTTTGATCATTATACACTATATAAAGATATCAAATTATACCTTACTCACATTCTGTATGAATATATGTGTCAATTCAAAACAAAAATAATACTTATAAACAGAATATTATGAAGAAAAAAATGAAGTAATTCATATTTATTAGCATTTGGTAAACCATAGACTTATATTCCATGTTTTTTCTTTATCGTTAAATCTTCAAGTATTCTTAAAATTTTCCCTATATTTAGTAGATATGAAGATAATTGTAGGCTTTTATTTTTTATTTTTTTATTTTTTGGTGGAACCGGGGATTGAACTCAGATCCTTGCATTTGCCAGTCAAGTGCTTATCCTAGTGAGCCATCTCCCCAGCCCCTGTAGGCTTTTATTTTTATAAAAAAAACCATAAAATACCTGCCTAATATGAGAAACATATTTCCAAGTTTACTTTTCAGTTCAGTATTTCCTGCATATGCCACTTATATTTGGAGTGATTATGAAAATGACCAACATGTATGCACATAATGTTTTCTACATAGAGCAGCAAATATATACAAGTATAATAACACTAAAATATGCATCATATACTTGGATTTAAATTCATATTTAACTAATAGTTTGTTTTATCAAAATTTTTGCTTATCCTCACCTTCAGACTCAATGAGACTATTTTCCCACATTGCATGTGTTAACATTTTTTGTTGTCACTTTCTTGTAGATGATAAACTAGAACAAAAACACTAAAAGATGTGCTACTTATCAGCTATACAATAAAAGGGATCTGAAGGGTAAAACCTCTAGCGATTATTTCTCTGGCAATAGACAGACAAATCTAATTAAGGGGAAGCTTTTGTGCTACCAATGGAAAAATCAACAGACTTTTATAACATGGCATAGGGGAGGACATTCTAAGAATAGAAAAGCAATAACATGGCATGGTGTTGAAAGGAAACCACCAGAAGAGTAAGCAGCTGAATAGGTTGGGGACCTGGGTGTCCAAGGGGAGGGAAGAAGAGCTGCACAATGAGATGTGGCCACGTGTCCTGTGATACAATATTGGAGATCTTAGGAGACATTAATTTTAGTATCAATCCATCAAAGTGAAAGTACTCTCTAAAAGAGGACGAATACAGTTCCGGGATGTGAGACAGCTGGAGCGATTCTTGAGATTGCTGGACTCGTGTGAGATATTACTAGTGGGGTGGGGATGGTAAAGTATCTGCCTGAAGTTGTCTGCCCGGTGACACTAACCCTTCCACTCTTTGCAGGGGATGTGTTGGCCAGCGTCCTCAACTTTTGTTTGGCACCAGGGAATGATTTTGTAAAAGACTATTTTTCCATGGACAGAGTAAAGGGAATGGTTTCATAATGACTCAAGAAAAATGAATTGCGCATTTCATTTCTTCTATTGTGAGATGGTAATATATAAAATAATTATATAGCTCACCATAATGCAAAATGAATGGAAGATCTGAGTTTGATTTCCTCCAACTGGATGTCCCATGTTGGGGTTGACGGGGAGAAGGTGTCACCAAACCTGTGTTGCTTATGTCAAGACTACATTATGATCTTGTTTTGGTTGTTGCTGAAAAAAACAAAAGCTTTATAAAGGTAGGATGTTGAAAATGGAAGCAGGCCTTTCTTGCTCTTTTAGCAATCTCATATTATTCCACCTTGACTTTAATCTAGAAGATTTGAAGAGTAAAAGCAACTGAAAACACTATAAAGGGTCATTGCCATTTGTGATATCAAGCTTAATCCTCTCCTAGGAAAGACAAAGTTGACTCACCTGGCTTATTTACAAGTGAGTCACAGATCAACTCCTTCTCAGTTCAGGGGTCTTTCGGGAAGCGATGCTTAAGCTCCTCTGAAAGCTGACATCAGTCATCACGCATCAGCTGAAAAAGAGAAAAGAACTGCTTCAATCTTTCAAAATCTCTGCTAATGTTTGATACGTGTCAAAATCCCAATGTTTATTCATCATCCCCAAAATTCCAGTTTGGTTTTGAGTGTAGTTACTTTATCTGCTTCGTTGTAAACAGTCATTCTCACCGTAAGTGACAGATTGAGTATATTGAGCAGATTGAATATATCACACAAGCAAATTTTGTGACCCATCTGTGCCACTAAAGTCTGGTGCCAATTGTGACTGTTCTACTAAAAGAAATGTCTGGAGTTGACTTTTTAAACTCAAAAGCTGTAGTCAGTGATCTACCTTTAGAAAGATACGTGTGTGCTTTAACCAATTCTTCACAGAGCTCAAAGCACAGACGCGAGATAAGGGAAACCACTTGAATATGGTTGATAATTTTATCCACATTGTGCAAATTATTAAGTTGAGGTGATGTGTTTTGGCCATCCAGTAGTTATGGTTTGTGTCTAGCTGTCCCCCCAAAGCCTCATGTAAGTCACGGGGTGAGCTTCTAGAGTTTGCGATTCATTCATCATCCAAGGATGGAATTATGGGCCTGAACACTGTTGGGATTATGGTATTACAAGTGCTACACCCAGCCTAGGGCTGGATAGCCTGAACGTAACATAAGAGAGGCAGAAGGACACACTGGCTCTCTGTTGCTAATGTTGCTGCTACTCCTCCATTTTGCTTTCTGCTCTTTGCCACCACCATGCACTGCTACCTTCTGCCATGTGGCACCCTGCCTTGGAGCCAGCTGAGTATGGACGGAAACCTGCAGTAACTGTGAGCTAAATAAACCTTTCTTTCCTTCATCTTGAGTGTTTGTGTATTTGTCCCATTTGTCCCAGTAATGAGAGAAGAGTAATGGAGACATCAATATTTCTGTATGGATGACACAGTGTATAGACTCACATTCAAAAGTTACCTATTTGATCCAAGTGGCCAAGAAGGCCTTTAGTCTTGGAAGCCATTCTGTCTGTTTATTTAACAACATAGTTTGCCTACTATGTAATCATTCGAAGATTTATATAGTTCTGAAGCTGCAGTATTGACTAGGGTCAAAACTGCACATAGCATACCATCAAGTACATCCTCCTGAAAGAATATGTCATCTGAAAATAAGCCTTGTTGCTTTGTCATTAACATCAGCAGACTCATCCTTCTGGTTTGGATACCACAGTGACTCACTACACTTCTCCAGCAATTGCACATCACTCCAGTTATAATGCTAATCAAAAAAGAAACATCTGCAACCTTTTGAAGAGTAATGTCTCCTCACCATTCAAGAAAAAATTCTTTAGTAGCAGGCAAG
>NW_004524704.1:6685604-6688927 GCF_000260255.1 Octodon degus | reverse complement strand
GCTAGCTAGTCAGCACATACACAAAGTGGCTTGAAGTATAAGAATCACCTGTAACAATGAATACACAACTTAAATAGGCTGTCAATATTTTCTTTTAAGTGTATTTTTTCTCTCATTTGAAGTGGACACTCTTAGAGTCTTTCACTGTCTCATCCTTGTGTCTTTTCATTTGCACAGAAGTTCTCCAGTGACATTTTTAAACTCATTTTAACTAGTTCAGCCTCTGCCCTTACTGGCACTGTGACTAGACAAGTGCATGGTGCAGGATAAAGGTGCTGACAGAGGTGGTGATACGACAATAGGTGGACATATACAGACGAAAATTTTGCATTCTGGCTTAAAGCCTACCAGAGGTGAAGCTTGTCAGTTGTCATTCACTGACAGGGTTTTAGTTAACTTCAGGTGATTGTTTCACTACTGTCTCTGTGGACTCAAACCTCCAGGCCAGGGTTAACCTGTATTTCCAGTCTCTCCCCTGTGCTAGCTAGCATTACTGCCTCAGCTCCACCTCTGGCCATTGGGCACTAGGTTCTCAAAAGAAGAATGCAAATTTGACCCTTCACATACACAGTTTATGGCAGCTCCCATGAGAACTTAATGTCACCCCTGGCCTGACAGAGGTGGAGCTCAGACAGAAACGTGAGCAGTGCGGAGCAGCGGTAGGTACAGAGAGAGCTTTACTCACTTGCCCACTGCTCACCCCTGGCTTTGTGGCCCAGTTCCTGTCAGGTCACGTGCCAATAATGTTTCATGGCCTTGGTTATGGAGACGCCTGGCCCAGGTCATAAATGCATTGTTAAGTCACAGTAGTCAGTTGAATCACTTGTTAAAAAGTAATTACAATCTTCTAATTATTCTCTTTGCCTTATTTGTGGAACTTTTATGCATATATCTGTGTGTACATGTATACATGCATAAATTTTTTTGCCAAATCTTTTTAATGGATAGTGTCTACAAAGGTTATACTTCATATTATTACTAAAGTGGTACAAAGATTTATTTAACAAAGAGACAAAAAAGTATAAATCCTCTTTCATTTTGAAATGCCCCCCTCCAAAAAAAATCCTAAGTTCAGATCATTCTCAGGAGGTACAATGTGGCATATTACTGTTAGGCAGACCCCTCTCAAGAGTTCTTCAAAACTGATGGTATGTGTACAATTCATTTGGCAACTTAATATAGCTGATAATCTCTGTCATACAGAATGTTGTTTCCAGAAGACCCTAACACTCAAGGTGGTCTTCCACCAATAAGCAAGAAATAAAAATGCATAGTGCCCCCAGTAGTACCAGGGAGAATAGTCTGATTCCCCAAATGGCAATGAAGACTCTCTAGCATCTATTTACTAGGGATTAAGGCATAATTTACTCTTTCCTCATGTAACATTCAATGAAAAGAGGTAGGGAAGAAAAGTACATCAATCAATGCATCACATGTAGTACTCTCCTAATTAGTTCCTAGTCCCTAACTTAAGTGTGGGCATTTTTCTGAGACTAAGTTCAAATTTCACAAACATATCCAAATACCCCATGGCTCAGTACAAGAAAAATGCATTTCTTACTCTAACAGTTGCCTGTTTCTACCCCAGAAAGCTGGAGCCTTTTTTCTCCTTAACATTTTTCTGTGGTTAGATTCACTCCGTTTATTGTCTTTGCCATCCAACTGGGCCTTTGGTGCTTCATGGGATCTGTTCCAGAGAGGCAGGGGTGCTAGTCCTACTTCCATGTGTGTCACAAAATATCTGCCACCTGCACCTCAAAATAGGAGAATTGCATTTTGGCTCATTGCTTCAGAGATTTCAGTCCCCACTTGGCTGGCTCTGAGGCAGGAACATCACAGCAGAAGGGCGTGGAGAAGCTAAGCTTCTCTGGAATCACAGTGAGCAAGGAAGCGCCTGAGTCGAAAAGCCAGGACAGAATCAGTCCCAAAGCCACACCGTCATGGCCCAGCCAGACACAGAAGTGCACTTTACTAATCGCCTAGAAATCCTTCAAGTTAATGCAGTTGAAACCAAGATTAACCAACCCCTAAAAAAACAGGGGACAGAAGATACACAAAATATCTCATGATTTCTTTGTATATTTGATTTCTACGCACATTCTTTTGGCCAGAACCCAGATCAAAGGTTCCATATAAGTGCAAAGGAATTTGAGAAGCATAAACTGGTTATAAGCCAAGAAGAGACAAAGGCAAGGAATGTGATGAACCCACCTTATCTTCTCTTTATTCGAGTGCAGAATGAGCATTCCATAGTACACTGAGATCAAGACCTTCCAGTTTAGATATAATTTATTCTGTTCCGGTCAAAGGAACAGAATAGCCTAAGTTATAGCTAGTCATTTCTAAGAATAATTCCCCAAATCCAGAACAGTTCTTCCTTAGAAAAATCTATCAGAATGCCATGAGCTTTAAAAAGCACAGTGTATTAGATGAAGAGTTGAATGCATGGAGGATTCTTCCCACAGAAAATAAGAGGGCTTGAAAATCCAAGATGCAAAAGAAATGCATGATTTAAAACATGGAATTCTAATTTTTAAATGATAAACAAGTGATAAAGTTCTATTCAGGTAAATCTAATTTAAGTTGCAAAAAATTAAATGAATGATTGATAAAGGTTGCCCTATTAATTTGTAGTATAGAGAGCTCTCCATCTTCGCAGCTTGAAATTTGCCATGAGATTGTCAGGGACCTTTGCTGAAGATTAAGTGTGACATGAAAGTTAAACTAGCTGTTTGCGTAAGTTCTTTTAGTTCTGAAACCTCCATATATTTTGACTGAAGCAGCGTTTACTGGACACCTCCCCCCACCTCAAATCTGGAAAAACTATTTAAATGCCTGATCCCTTATCCCAGACTATATATTTAATTTTATTTTAAATGTTGTAAAATTATTTTAAAATGTCAGGTAAATAATTGTTCTTTCTTTATATTCAGAATCACAGAAGGGTGAATTTAGCATATACTGAGGAGTGGCCTGGTAGCCCATTTCAAGCACCAACTCCTCCATGCTGCACTACTTTGGGATTGTATATTAGAGTCTCCGATGTGGTGGAAAAAGCTAGGGCAACCAGAACACGCAGGCAACATTCCTAGTAGCAGTTATTTCAGGAAAGTTCTCTGTTTGTGTTTTATTTTATTATTAATTAATTAATTCATTTATTTATTTTTGATGAGAGTCTCACTATGAAGTTTGGACTTGTAGTGCTCTTCCTGTCTCAGCCTTCCCAGCACTGAGATTACAGGTGTGCACCACCACGACTGACTGTTTCAGGGGCCAGCGTGGTCTTCTTGGGATTCTAGGGCCAGCACAGCATGTGGTACCAA
>NW_004524704.1:6682417-6684844 GCF_000260255.1 Octodon degus | reverse complement strand
TGATGAAGGAAAGGTAATTGTTAGTAACGATTGTAAGATACTCACCAGCAGATCACACTGTGAAGTAATTTATATTTATCGAGTGACAACATTTCAAAGCTAATTCATTACTGTGTCAGACAATATCTTAGAAGGCTTTTTCACATACATAACTGCATTCTATTTGTACTTACTTCTGTTCCCTTGAGCCACAGAGGTAACTTGCAATTGTGTGTCCAACTGATACTTTCTTAACAGGAAGGTCATAATGAGTGTAGGTAACTGTATTTGAGATAAAAGCAGCTGAATAATGAATTAATAATGAATAACCTGTTTAGTTTTTGTAACTGAACATAAAAGAAACTGAAAATGTCTTTATAGTCTGTATGATGGAATTATGTCTTCTATAAACTCTAAGAACGTTTCATGTTTTAATCACGTGGATGGTTTGACTTTGCTATATTATGTTGAGAAATTAAATAGCAAAATCTAGGGATGACTGCTAAAACAGGGACTTTTTTCTATTTTATTTCAGATATACTTTCTTTTATTATTCTATAAGTATTATTCTTAAATCTCTGTGTCTCTGTCTCTCTCTTTTCCCCACCCCCTCTCTCTTCCTTCACAGAGGTTCAATTAATAAATGAGTTTCAGAAAGGCCCCATACATTTTGTTCCTTCCCAGTCCCTTTCATTTTTTTCTTTTCCTTTTTTTTTTTTCTTCTTCAGGATACTTTGTCTTTCTACTTGAGTGTGGTTTGGTAACTCAGATGCAAATCTTTCTTTCCAGTCACCTATATATTCCGAATTCCCACAAGTAACAGATTTTAGTTACTCTAGAGTCCCCTCATGGCAAGCAACTGCCATCTTGTGAATTTTGAGCACCCCCAAAGGCCCCTGCAGGAAAGCTCGATCCCCTGGCACACTCTTGGGAGGTGACAGAAACAAGATGAGCCGTGAGGGAAGGCAGTTAGGTAACCAGGTCTGTGCTTTTGAAGGGATCCCAGGACTCCAGTCTCAACTTTTCCTCTTGCTTTCTGACTCTCCACGCTCATTGCCCTCATGAGGCTCTACCTGGCGACAGGCCCCAAAGCAACAGCCCACAAGATTATGGACTACGATCTTTAAACCTGTGGAACAAAATAAAATTTTCTTGCCTTTTGTTTGAGTTTTTCATCTCGGGTATTATCCTTGTACAGTCAAAGGAAGCTGAACTCGTACAGGCGCTCACTGGAATTCCTGTAGAGATGAACAACTCCAGAATCCTGATTAAAGGATATCTCTGGTCCCAACTTCATTACAGCTTCTGCAGCTGGATTGGGTCACTGTTTAAGCATCTCACTCAAGGCATACGCTCTTTGAGTTATTAAATACTCTTTATTTTTTGTGATGTAAGTAATGAAGTTATACTTCATAAAGCTATTTCAGTAATGTGGAGAGTCAACTATCCTCACATATTCTATTTTTTTATTCTGCATAAATTTCAAATTTTAGCAGGTCAGCAACCAAAACATAGTTACCACACTTTTTGAATAAAGAAGAAAAATCTATCTCTCTGTCTCTCTCTGTCTCTATCTATCTGTCTATCTATCTATCTATCTATCTATCTATCTATCTATCTATGTGTATATATATATATCATGTCATATAAATATTTTATGGTATACTGGTTGGGTTGTGTTAAAAGAGTATTTTTTTCTGAATAAAACTTATGGCAAAAATGTTGATATTGATATGAGTTTGATAATGTGTAATAGCATTTCTCTCTGCAATGGTGTTTCCCTAATCTTTAAAATACCTGGCAGTAACCTCGTATAGCACATTGCATGAAAACCAAATTTGGGTCTTACTTCTTGGAAATACTGTCTCCCAAGACATTTTACACACTCTGTCAAAAATGTTAAGCAATGACATTTAATATTTATCCTGAAAAGCGATCCTTCCATTTCTGCCTCTCCTTTTATTGGGGAATTTATCACAGCACACACTGGATGGTTGGTTGTCATCAAACATCTTGCAAAAATGCTGATGTGAAAGCTAGCGGACACCAAAAGAGAAAGTTCAGTGTGACTGTGGAAGACAGACTCTGGTAACATCTGTCAAATTTCCAACATCACTAGTGAAAAAAATTATATTCAGTTGGTATAAATTTTAGAGCTTGCTCTTTTTATTGGCTTTAAAAATAAATTTCTTAAAAGGAAAACAAGGTACAAAAACCCTTAGTCCAAAGTCTAATAAGGCATCATTAGCAACTTATAGTATGTGATATATTTTTGGTCAGTGAAAGCTCAAAATAGTATTTAATAGCTTTCATTAAAGATAGTTCTTATAAGCAAAAGTTATATTTACCTCCATTATCAAGACTAGCTAGGTCACAGACTAAGTGGATGTCTAAGTTGAAAGATCTAGATGTAGATATAAATGCCAACTTTTAAGTTTTTAACTGTAG
>NW_004524704.1:6660030-6681942 GCF_000260255.1 Octodon degus | reverse complement strand
AGGTTGTCTATCCTAGACAACCCTAGTTCATTCTGGCCAACTTTCTCTGTAATCCATTTTAGATGGTGTCTGGTTTAGTAGCTGGATTATCATTATTATTCTTATTTTTGTACCAGGAATTGAACTTGGGACCTTGCACTTGCCAGGCAGGCATCTATGCTGCTGAGTTATCTTCCCCCAGCCCAGCTGGATTATTTTGAGGTAAGACACTATACAAAAGTATTTATTTCCTCTGTTATTTGATTGCTGTTCTTGCTTGATAAATGCTGAATCATTCCTCCATAGCAGAAGACATCAGAAATAAGTGCGATCATTACTGATTTCTAAAATGTATTTTTTGGGGGATGGAAATAAAGCAAAAAAAAAAAAAAAAGCTTTACAATTGCCCCAGTTTAATGTTAGTCTCTACTAAAGATAATAGTCTTCTACATTGTCTTGCACTTACCCACAAGTGAATAAGCTCATAAACATAGAGCAGACACTACATATGCTCATAAGAGTAAACTCAGTCCTGCAACTCATTAACTGACTCTCTCAGTTCCTTTTTCCTCATTGCGGGTACAAAATGCCAGCATCCAGAATTAAGGAAGGAAAGGTTTATTTAGCTCACAGTTAGTGGAGGTTTTAGCCCATACTTGGCTGGCTCCACAGCAGAGGGTCACATGGCAGCAGCTCATGGCACCAGGAAGCAGCAAAGAGCAAAGGGATAGGCAGTGGCTGCAGCGGCTAGCGAACCTCTCTCTTCTCCTTATGGGTGCAACATCCACACCCACAACCCTAGCATTGGATCATAATTAACCATAAACTCTAGAAGCTGCCCAGT
Organism: Octodon degus; assembly: GCF_000260255.1. NCBI lineage: Eukaryota > Metazoa > Chordata > Mammalia > Rodentia > Octodontidae > Octodon > Octodon degus. The sequence goes on along the minus strand of NW_004524704.1, from coordinate 6,681,119 downwards.
GACTGCATGAAGCTTTAGGGGGACAACTAGATGCAAAACAACACTGACTCATTGGGGTGTTCATCTAAGTCTTGGATTGGGTGAGAGTTAAAACATGAGTACATAAAAGCGATATTCTTGGGAAAGTGAGTATGTCACTGAAACGCTGAAGAAAGAAAATATAGAGAAATAATTAAGATAGACTCATGTTCTAAGGTCAGTAATTATGTAGAGAGACTTATGGTTTAGGCAGCAGCACGGAGACAATGCAATGACTACAGACCATGACATTTTGAAAGACAAACTTTATGCTGCGTGAACCCAAGACGTGACCGAGTCAGGCACGGTGCCTACTTGTTCTGCAGTTCTCTATGGAAAAAGGCAAACGATGATGGCTGTGACGATGATGGCAATGATGCTTGCATATTTACACATACACGTTGTGACAGTTATGCTACATTGTCAGCTTCACTGGATTAAGAGACTCCTGGAATAGTGATTGGCTGCTGGGCTCACTATGACGCACCCAGTGATGTCTGTAGCTGATTGCAGTCAGGAGGTGAGGACCTGTTGGGATGAGTCACTGGGATCATGTTCCTCTGGAGGGAGATTTCCTTCACCTTCTTCCTCACAGTGTCATTAAGCGAGTAGTTATCCACAAACTAAAACCTCTAAAAGCTTGAGGCAAATGACACCTCTCCTCTTTTAAGATGTGTGGACTGGGTATTTTGTCCAAGCAATGGGAAAGCTGAGCAATACAGGTGCTGTGTCTGATTCCCCATCCTTTTCTTTCTGGTGCTGTTGTCCTGCTCTACTACCTAGCTGTCGTGGAAATAATAGCTTTGCTGCATCCTGTTCTCCTCCCCCTGATATTCCTGCTGACTTTGGACTAAATCTCTGAAAGTGTAAGCCAAATTGAACATCACTTCCTGTAAATTGTGGGCACTGAATACTTTGTGCCACTAATGGGAAGGCTGACCAATAGCACAGAAGTGGGGTTGTTGCTACCACTATGCCTTGCTAAATGGCTATGAAGAATTTTGCTGTGGGCCTATAGCCAGCAAGGCTGCAGAGGTCTGGCCACCCAAGTCCTTTGGAATGCACATCCCATCCACATGCTCTGGACAACAGATGTAGAACAGTTCACCAATAGTTTGCCTTGAATCTCAAAGGAGACCTTGCACTTCGGCTTTTGAGCAATTAATGAGTTTGATAAGAATTTACTGAAGGGATGATTGCATTTTTGCTTATGTGCAGCATGTTTATTCACATTGTGTTAGTAATTTCAATCTTATTGTCTCCATTTAGATATTAAGTATAGTTTAAGAAGGTGTGTTTGAGTGTCAAGTTGACAAGGGGTGGAATGTGACAGTTCAACTCAGTGGTTAACTTGAAAGCCGTCTTGCACAATAGGCCGACTAAATGGGATGTGACTGTGGGTGCTATTATTGGGCCCCACCCCCTTTCTTTCCAGTGTTTTTCCACTGCTCTGCTTCCTGGCCACCATCAATTGAGCAGATTTTTTCTACCAAGCCCTCTGGCTATGCTGCTTCTATCTCAGAACCAGTGACTCTGGACTAAACCTTAGAAACTGTACACCAAATGCAATCTCTTCTCTTTTAACTTGCATCAGGTACTTTACCCTTGTGATGGAAAGCTAATATGTGTGCATACATAACATCGATTGGGTTATTATATTTTACTAATAATGTGTGTAATTTTTGACTCCCCAAATGGATTCATTTTATTTTCCAATAACCCCAAAGGAGGAAAGAATGCCTTTTCACATCTGGGACTAACTTAACTGAGGTCAAGCATTTCTGTACTTTTCCCAAGGTCAACAAAGTTGGGGGCGAGATCTACTTCTCAAATAATATGATTCTAGTTCTGAGATTAAGAAGGAATATCATTGTTCTTTCCTCTACTATAGAAATATAGTCTATGTTTTATGATTCTGTGCCTCATTGTCACTCCCTTGCTTTGGTCCAACAAAGCCAAATTATGTATGAACTTAAAGAGCTTACAGAATCAGGTGTGCATGTGAGCACAATTCCTACACTAAAATGGGAAAATTTCCCCTAGAATTTTCAAAGAGGATCTTAGCAGAAAGGAAATTAAAAGGGAAAGGAAAAATGACTTTGAATTAAAAAGATATTGGTGAATTAAAGTGGATCTAAGAAACACATAGGGATTTGTTGTTATTTGAATCTGACTCTTACTGAAACATTTAACAAAAAAGAGGATTTGAATTTTCAGCCCAGATTGAAAATAAAGCAAGATTTTTAACAGTGTATTTCACAGCCTATCTTTTCTTTTGCTAAAAAACAAAATTGTTTCCTTAAATGTATAAAATCCCAAAGGACTTCCTGTCCTTAAGTAAAGGATGAAAAGTATTTAACACACTCACGTTTCTTATTCTGGCTTCCCTTTATCTATCAAAAGCATCTTCATGTTGGGCTCCCTTTATCTATCAAAGGCATCTCCACAGTGTTGTGCTTAGCTTTTTTATATGCAGACAACACGATGGTTTTGCAAACAAGGCTAAATTAAAGAAGCAAAGACTGTGCAACTTTGAGAAACAGTATATTACTGGATAAAAACTGGTGGTTAAGAGGTATGCCCCAGCTCTGGTTCTAGACATTTCTGACTTTACTAACTATGAGACCCTGGGTGACCAATTTAATGAATTAAGTTTCTATGGTTCATCAGCTCTATTACATACCAAACAGGTGAAATCTATGAATAACTTTCAAAAAGGGTATTAGATTTAAATAAGAAAATTGAGACACATACAAAAATAGCTTTAACTTCAGTAGAATAACATAAGTTCATGATGAGAACTACTACCCTGCACTAAAGGTTCACTTTTTAATGCAGGAGAGCTCCCTTTTAGTAGTTTTCAGAAAAAGATTTTTCTGTAGGTCAAGTTTCAGTCTCTTGATCTTTAATCTCAGTGTAATCCCTGAATGTCCTATTACATGAGCAAAAGTGACTTTGCAAATGTAATTAAGGTTACTAATCAACTGACATTAAGTTAGAAAGCTTATTTTAGATTATTCCAATGTCTTTGTGTCAACACATGAGATACCAAAACAGAGATTTCTTCTGACTGAAGAGGATGTAGCCCCTACTTCTGGGAAAGCCACTGAAAATCTTGAGTGTAGACAGCCTTTAGGAGCAGAAATCACCACTTCAGGCATCAAAGGAATGGAGATCTCAGTTCCTACACTTTTTATACAATTGTGAGAAGAAGAAAAATGAAGAAGAATATGGCAGAGCTTGGAACAAATTTTCCCCCAGGGCTCTAGCGAAGAACAAAACGCTGAAGACATAGTGATTTCAGACTTTGACAACTACAACAAGGGACCAATTGATCTTGCCCAGATTTCTGACCTATAGAGAGCTATGAGAAGAAAAGAAAACACATGCTGATTTAAACCTCTAAGTCTGTATTAAGCTGCCATGGTGGCACAGCAAACTAACACAGTCTTCATGAATATAGTCTTTGATATACAGCTATAATTTGTAAAGGTGAACATTAAGAGAAGGTATCACAAATAGATATGCTGAGTGTGATGTATAGGTAATGGTGCACAGATGTACAGAATAATTCAAGTGTGACACAAGTCAAGCTCAATTTGATTCAGTTTGCTTCATTCAGTCAACGTAAGTGCCTTAGGTGTAGGATTCTTTAGAAATCTACAAGGCCTAGGCCTAGTGGGAAACTGACAGGAAGGCCCTGCTGTCTCTTTCTGTTTTTTTTTTTTTGTTGTTGTTGTTGTTTGTATGTTTGTTTTGTTTTGTTTTGTTTTTGCAGGACTGGGGATTGAACTCAGGACCCTGTGCTTGCCAGGCAAAAGCTTGCTGTCTCATTCTGGCCCTATAGTTTCCTAAGATACTGTCCTGGGGATGCAGCTCAGAGGCCCAGTGCGTATGCTACAGATTTTTGAGACAGGAATAGCTAATTAACAATGGTTGTTATATTATTTGTTTTTATGATCAAATCTGTTGCTCAGATTAACAGGCACAGTTATATAAGATTGGGAAAATAATTGAATATTGGCACTAACTTTCAAGAAATCTTAATTTTTTTGTGCTTTAATTTTAGAGAGAGTAGTATAACTGATAAGACATTTGAACAGTACACATTTAGAAGACCAAGATGAGCGGCATTCAGCCATGAGTTTTGTATTACACATTGCCATCCTTGACGTAGTTGCTCAGATTGCAGACATCAGCATAAAAAGTTAGTCAAGGTGAAAATTCTAAACATTAACTGTATTTTCAAAAAAACTGATGGAAACTATGAGTACAATCATCTCAGCCATCTTGTATATATACTTGGATTTTTTTACCACTTTCCTTTACTCTTATCTTTTCTCCTTTCTCTCATCTTCAATATTTAATCCTTAAATTCAGTTTCTTTCCATTGTATTGTATATACAAGTATTTAGAGGCTATACACATAAGTGAAATAAATCAGACACAAATGTGTAAATATCGTATTGTCTCCCTTGTGTGAAAACCTAAGGAATAAATAAGTCAATTACTTTTAATGTACTTTTTATAGTAACATGTGCCGAGTGCTCTTAAGTTACCGCCTATATTTGAAGAAAGTAGCACAATCCTAGAACTCTTGTATCTGATACCCAATCATGTGAGATTCATTGAAATCACTTAGTTTCTGATGAAAACTAAATTACTAAATAGTTAAGAAGTCATCCCAAGCATGTAATGAATAACTATGAATAAAATGGAAGATAATATACAAATTGTGTCAACAGAGACTTGAGAGAGAAATTAAATTTATTCTCAAAATTTCCATGTACGACATCAACTTTATTTTTCAAGAGTTAATCTGGGATAATATGATAGTGCATAAATAGCATAGAATTGACATGAGGGGAAGCAGATGAAGAATAGGAGAGATGTGAGTGAGCATGTCACCTCTCCTTTTACTTTCTCCTAAGACATTTATTTACATTTAAGCAAAAAGTGAGAAATAATTCCTACAAAATACTGTTTATTATGACAAAATACAGGTTATATTTTGCCATCTTAGGCATTCAGAATTTAACTGTTGAAGTGGACACAGAATGTGTGTGTGTGTGTGTGTGTGTGTGTGTGTGTGTACTTATTCAGTATTCTTGGATATAGACGTATGTATTAAATATTTGGTAAAGTGTTACTTTACTGTGCTTCAGTAACATACAAAAGTTTTTAGGAAAATATCTTTATTTCTCCTTACTAAAATTTCCACAACCTTTAATAAATAAGTCATCAAGAAAATCCTTCTGTATAAAAATAGCTAATGATAACATAATTATAAATATTTGCTACATACCAGTCATTGAGGCAGCTTATTTACATAATTATTTATTTCTCATAATAATTGCACAATAGAAATACTATTATGTGACTATCACAATACTTAGTGCATAAGGTGGTCTCTTATTATTACACGAATATGTACATAAATCACTGAATTCTAATTTTACAGATGATATTGTGCTCTGTGAAGAAAATATGTAAGGTAAATTAATCTGTGCCTTCTGCATATTTAGTTTCCATCAATGATTAGTTTTTGAGATTAAAGTCTTAGTAGCATTTAAATAGTTATTTAAATTCACTTAACAGGTATGCTGTTGAAAAGTGAATTTTTATTGTACAAGATAGTGAAGTACAAGATTGTAGCAATGACATTCAACTGAAGAATACCTGTATTTTAAAATACCTTTCATTGGGAAAAAAAAATCAGAGGCTGGGGAGATAGCTCAGTGGTTTAAGCACCTGCCTTGCAAGTGCAAGGTCCTAAGTTTGGTCACTGGTACCACCCCCAATACAAAAAAAAAAAAAATCAGAAAACCACAACTGTGTTTATTTATTTTTACTTGTTGACACTGAAGCACAACTGTTTCCAAGCAAGCTCTCAACTTATTGGTAGAAATAAAAGAAAGCAGGTTGGGAAGATGGCGCTGCGGCATAAGTACCAGCCTGGCAAGTGCAAGGTCCCAGGTTTGATCCATGGTACTGCAAAAATAAAATAAAATAAAAAAGAGCAACCATTAAAGGCTTGTCTCTGTATATCTATGAATACATAAGACTAACCTGGACAATGTTTTTAAAAATCAGTGTTCTTACTTGCAGTCTCTTCTTTCCTTCTTTAGTCACGTGCTCTACAACGTATCTGTCTTTGCCGAAGGTCTTTCTTGAAGCCCTTGTCTGTCATGAGAAAATCCTTCATATTTCTGCCTAAATGTAGATATCTCTTTTTTACTATTTCTGACCTTTCAACTGTCTCTGCTTGATGGTTAATTGCACTGCTCTGCTTGATGGTTAATTGTACTGCTAGCTCTACCGTAAGCAAGTCATTCCTGATGGCTTAAGTAGTCCTCCAGAAAGAAAAGTACATTTTACTGGAGAAACATAATCATATCCTAAGCCTCAAAGTAACCTTTTAATTTTCTTTAACAGTTTTTGGTATTTAGTCAGAGAAAAATAGCTCCACAGATAGAAATTGACTGAAATTCAAGAGAAAAAAATAGAAAATGAGAGCAGGTTTATGGAAATTTAGGCTTCACAAAAGCAGAACCATTATTTAAAAGATGTGATATTTGATTAGTTTGATGAAGTAAATAAAATAGTGAATCAAGAAAAATGATAGCGAATGAAAGTATTCAAAATGATGAATTATGTGTTACTAAACACACAATGATTTAAATACTATTGATTAGTTTGCAAGCATAATTCATTCTGGAAGTATGTTTATAATGCTGAAGTCTTGTATATTGAAGTGAATTTTCCAATAAGAAATAATGGAAACTCAGATGATTCACTCCACAACCACAAAATATCCATGTAAATATGATTATGTCATAACATCATATAAAATAATAATAAAATATAAAGACAAATTAACCCACATTTACCTTTGCAAGCCTTCATGGATGACATCATGGATACAAGAGTGAGGAGGGCTGCTGCACAGGATGACTTTTCTAGAACTGATGGGGTCGCTGCTGCCTATTGGCTGATGGGGATCTTTTTCTTTTTGTGCCAATTTAACCAGAAACTTAATCCAGTGATGCTTTCCTTTGCCTCCTTTTCAGGACTTCATGAAAGAGTGGCACTTGAGGGCTGTTAAAGTGTCACAACCTGCACTGCTCCAGCCGTGTCTGGGCAGTACCCTTGTACAAGATGTTGTACTGCTTCTCACACTTCACACAACTCCCTCATCTCATTTTAAGTGAGGGGTTCCTCTCTTATTTCTCCTTTTCCTCTGTATATGAGATCTCCTCTATGACTTCTTGCTGCTGTGAGATGACAAGCACAATCCTTCAGTGTGTGTGAGTGTTTGTTTGTGTGTGAGATAGAGAGAGAAAGAGAAACAGACAGACAGAAGCAGAGACAGAGACAGAGAGAAAGAAAAAGAGAGACAGAGAGAGAAAGACAGAGACACAAAGAGAGACAGACATATGACAGACAGACAGAGACAGAGAGATCAACCACTGGCTGAATTGTGATCCTTTTATGTTCACTGTCATGTACTATGCATATTGCAAAACATCGCTCACTTATAAAGCTCAAATTCATTAGGAATTAGGAAGAGATATAGTATACATGTTGGAAATACAGAGGTTTTTCAAAATTGACATACATAGATGAAGTCAAAGGATGAAAGAGTGAAACTTAATAAATACTAGAATAAATACTAGAATATGAACCCGGCTATATTCTAGTGAGACATATGCAAAACAAATACAGAAAAGAAAATCTTAAAGCAGCATGAGGAAAGCAAATTATCCCCAAGAGAACAAGACGAGCCAGGCTTTGTGGAAGACATCTGTAATCAGGGCAGTCAGGAGGCTCAGGCAGTATGCTCACAATTTCAAGGTTAGTTGGGGCAATTTAGTGAGACTTTGACTTAAGACAAAAATTTACAAAATAGAAAGGGCTAGAAATAACCTCCATGCTAGAGCATTTGCCTAACATGCACAAAAACCTGCGCTCAGTGTTCCATACTACAAAACTGAAAACATCAACTTACAAATGATTTTTAAACAACAACAACAAATATAATAATCAGAAGACAAAGGATGATGTATTTACTGGCTAAGAGAAAATGTCTACCAAACTATCTCTTTATCTGACAGAAATACCCTTTAAAACATGAAAGCAATATCAAAGATATTTTTCAGACAAGCAATAATTTATTACTGCTCTAAAAGCAATGACAACGTGTTGCATAAATCATTATGAAAAGGGTGCATTAGTCAATAAATGGCATGATTTGCTGTTCACATAAAAGTCTCCGCTGCATACATGCACAGAAATAAATTTCATATAATTAAATACCTGCTGTGAAAAATAAAACCATATTTTTGCATAAATATATGCTAGAATATCTTTATGACTGTATGACAAGATATCTTAAGTGCAAATACTTTAAAAATGATAAACAGAGTAATATTAAAATTGTGCTTAAAACATTTCATCTTCAAAGGAAACACAAACAATCCACATACTGAGAGAAAGTATTCCCATGATGTGTAACTGATGAAAGGTCATTACTCAGAAAATATCACAACGTCTTTCAGAAAAAGGGAAATGACACATAATATGGTGACAGTAAACCTAAATAGTTAAAACAAAGAAGCAAAACAAAATGTGACTAGGACGACCAGCTCTATGAGAAATTAAGGAAATATTAATGAGATCTCAACAATTTCAGCTTCTAGGTGAGATGGAATAACAAGGATTTCATTTACAGTTTTCTAAGAAACAGCTTTAAATAAAAAGATAAATATATAAAATCATGGTGTTCAAGATATTGAATAAAAAATTAAGACAGCGCTTTGGATCCTAAGATACTGAAGATAAAGAGACAAGTATTCCAATTACTACAGCTGTGATACATCTATATTTTTTAAAAAGAATCTCCATAATTTCTTATGTCATAAAAGAAAATTAAAATGGGCCACAGAACTAAATGTGAAAGCTCAAAATATAAAATTTCTAGACAAAAATGAATGAGAAAATCTTTGTAGTTTCTGTGTTAGGATTTTTTTTTTAAGATCTATCTATCTATCCATCTATCTATTTATCTATTCTGGTTGAAAGGGTCTCAATACACAGCTCAGACTTGTAGTGATCCTGCTGTCTCAGCCTTCCCAGCAATGGCATTACAGGTGTGAGCCACCACGCCTGGTTTTGGTGGCCAGCACAGAGTGCCCAGGGTTCTGACGCCTGCATGGTTATGGGGTACCGGGGACCAAATCCGAGTCTATGTGCTTGTGAGGCAGGTGATTATAATACCGAGCTATCTCCCCAGCTCTGTTTTAGAGGTTTATAAGTCATAAAGTTAAAAGCAAATTCTATAAGCACAGTAAACAAAACCAAAAACATTCACCCTATAAAACTTCTTTTGCATGACAGAACTATTTTTTAAATGAAACTACTTTTACATGCAAGAAAAATAGGAGAAAATATTTGCAGCTCATAGCTTTGATAAATAATTTGTGTTCAATGATTATGAAGAAACCACAAATTTTTCACTTTTGTTTAAGCTGTTAGGGAGAAAAAAAAATCTTTGCAAACACAATGAAGCATGCACAAAAACAGATGATCCAGTCATTTTATTCAAGAAAAATAAAAATGTTATGGTCATCTAAATATTAGCACAGGAATTATTATAGGAATTTAATTTCTGACAACCCCAAACTGGAGATGGTCCAAATATCAACAGGTGAATGGGTTGTAAAATTTAGAGGAAACTTATGTACTAAGTAGCTCTAAAAGCACACTTCTGGGGCTGGGGAGATAGCTCAGTAGAATAAGTGCCTGTCTGGCAAGCACAAGGGCTTGAGTTCAGTCCCCAGTTCTTCAATAAAAAAAAAAAAAAGCACACTTGGAAGGAGTTGAGAAGCCATAAGGGGAACAGGGCCTATGTACATTTAAGGCTCCTGTCCAGGACAAATGGATTAATAAATCAGGCTTCACAAAATGACAAGGAATGCTAATTTTAAGCTGTAAAACCTCAGAATCATCTATAAAGAGTGAATTTTAGGGCCCACCCGAGAGCTCAGCTGACTAAAGCACCTGCTTAAGTAAGCTTAGACAAGTGCAAGGACCGCAGTTTGATCCCCAGCACCACATGCTGCACAAGCCCCGCCCCCAGGGTCTGAGCTGATCAGAGTCCAGGTTTAGTGACACATGCCTATAATCTAGCACTGGGGAGGCTGAAAACCAGGAGGACTGCTATAAGTCTGAGTTGCATAGTAAGACTCTGCAACAACTAAATACTTTTTTTTTTTTTAAAAAAGGCAATTGTAAAGATTATTACTTACTTATTTATTTATTTATTTATTTATTTTTTGCAGAACCATGGATTGAACTCAGGCCCTTGTGCTTGCCAGGGAAGCACTTACTCCACTGAGCCATCTCTCTGGTCCCTAAAGACTATTTCTGTGGATAAAGTAGAATGTGACTGGGGAGTATTGTACAGAATCTTTGTGGTTTGCTTTTACTCTTTAAGTAAATTATAAATTGGTACCTATATTATCCCCTTACTTGTTTGTTTGTTTTTAAATACCTCTAATTTATTTTATGGTCCTTGTGGGAATAAACAGGATATTTATCAGCATGTGGCCTAGATATTCTTTTTCCATTTCCAAGACTTTTGCCAAGTCAAGTTGATGTTCCAAATGAAAAGGGAGGGGAAAGTACAGGTATTATCTAAGGAACACTGGGAAATTGGCAACCTAATATTGCCAGTAGGTCCTGTCTTCCTGCCTGGATACTAACTCAGTCATTGGGTACCACTCATGCAACAGAATAAAGAAAGTTGACAATGTCACTGGACTGTGATTTAATCTGTGAGTCCCTCCTTGCCCTAATCTAGAGTAGGATTGCCTCCTGGTGAGTCATCTGAGCACAGCCACTAAACCTGCATGGCCTCACTGCTGACTGGCGAGTGCCTCACCCTTGGCTAGGTGGGGCTGTTGACCAGAATGCCCCTTCTATGGGATTCTTCACAGTGGTGCTGTTGACCTTGGACTCACGCTTCGCCCATAGGCTGTTCTGCAAGGAGGTGCTTTTGGGACCATATGTGCTTTTTCTGGTCCTTCCATTGCTAGTGAGTTGCAATTAGCCCTTGCTTCCCTTATGATTAGCTTGTCTCTCATAAAAGCTAACTCTGGGTATTATCTTCCAGTTCTTAGAAATTTACTTCCCTGACCCAGTGCACCTACCTGGGCTCTGGATGAGCCCATGCTCGAGGGAGCAAGTCTCCATCAGAGATATCATAATTCACCATCTGAAAGGTCACAGTATTTGCTCAAGGTCACCTAACCAGTGCATAGCAAATTCAGTCTGGAATCTAAACCTTCATTTGCCTGGATGAGCAATCGCTCATGTACCTCACATTTTCCTTCTCGGTATTTACAAAGATAGAAAAACTCAGAAATCACCTTCCTATCAGACTGTTGAAGATGGTACTTTAAAATTTCTTCTGACCACATGCCATGAAAATACTTACTCAGGGAAAAACAGAGGAGATGAAAGAGAATCCTTCATTCACTAGCACCTGAGTGCAGTACTAAGAATATTGGAACAATTAAATTTATGGAAATCTGAACTGGCAGGAGCTTGTGGGGGTGAGAAGAGGGAATACCAGCACTCAGAGGCAATTATAAAGATGCTTGATTTAAAAAAAAGAATGAAAAAAACATAATTAAGCAAATGAGACAATGTCATTATGCAGAGGATTTGTTGTAAAGTGGTGTATAAATTTAATAATTTATATTTGAAACAGTCCATTTTGGTGATATCTTCAACAGTATGTACGATTCCAAACACTCATTAATCCATATGCATTAAATATGCTTATCTAGCTATATGTCTCCCATAACTAGACAAGATAGTTTAAAAAGAAAACTTTCTTTTATATCCTGGGAAGACATCATGTAATTTTTATCTTTATACTTCAAAAGTTTTGGTGACATTTACTACTATGAGCGCTTATATAACCCTTCCAAATTGAAGCTCTGAAGGAAAATATTGACATACTCATTCCTTCTTGGGCACAGACATGTGTATATGTATGGTATTAATAAATATAACCAAACTGTGCCATAAATGATACTTTCACTTAAACATTATTTGGGTTGGACAAATTGAGATTTACTAAGATGTAATACCGTTTGGTGAAGTTTGTCATTAAGCCTTACTGAAGGAGCATGAGGAGATTGTTTGTCAGTCTAAGAGCCTGCCTAGCAAGCTCAAGGACTGGGGTTTGGTCTCTGGTCCCACATGCAATGCCAGCCCCGCACCAAGCCAGCCTCCAAAATCAGGCATGGTGGCACGCCTGGGATCCCAGCACTGGGGAGGCTGAGGCAGGAGAATCACTACGAGTCTGAGCTGTGTAGTGAGAGCATGTACCAAATAAATAAATAAATAAATAAACAAGTGGAAAAAATCTTTACTGAAATATTGATCATCAACTAGCCAACACCTATCCAGTTCGGATATCAAGATCAAAATCAGAGGAAAGTGTTTTGTAATGCTCACCTCAAATTTCATCTATATATTCTTTTCCTTTGGCTAAACTATAAGGAATGATTTGTTGAAGATCCATTCATTTTTATCAGTAAATATGTATTACCATAGGTATACATCAAGTATTATCCAAGCATAAATTGCATGCAAATACCCTTGCTGTGATGGATAAGTTTAAATGAATCATGAAAATACACATTTGTGAATACTCTAGCAGGTTTATCTTTAAAATGCTCTCAGAAGAGGAGGACAGATCACCAGGATTGGCAAAAGCTTCAATGATGTTATTATAATGAGTGAGATAATTTCTAGGGAACTATTTTTCAAACAGTAAAGATTTATAAGATTCAATAAATTAGTATTGTTATTATAAATTCCCCCATTTCGATTCTCAGTAAATAGGACAGCTCACAGCACGGTAGATATTTGCACATGTAAAGCGTTCAAAATATTTCATGCACTGCCAAGACCCATCATCCTTTCAAACATTTCTTCTTTCAGGGGAAAAAAAAAACTATTCATATGTAAACATTTCTCCATATGTGAAAATAAAGTACAGCTAAGATTTTACAAAGGCCAGTTCCAGCACAATTCAATACCTCACCAAAATATCTTTTTATTAATAGTATCTCAAAGACCAAAAAGTGGCCGACAAAGATATCTATATTCTAATCCCTGAAATTTGTGCATATATGAAATTACATAGTCAAGAATAATTAAAGTAGTAAATAGAATTCAGATTGCTACTCGGTTGAGTTTAAATTGAGGTGATTACTTTGCATTCGCTGAATAGACAGTGTGACCATGTGGCCTCGTCAGTGCAGAAGTGCAGCTAGAAGAATCTGACGCATTGTGGGGGGCACTTGCAAAAGCCATCCCTGACTTAAAATTGGAGAGGGAGCTGCAGGTCATTGAATATAGCTGGCCTTTAGAATGAGGATGCAAAGGTGTACATCCCCCCTTAGAGTTCAGAAAGAAATCTAATTCTGCTTCGTTTAAGCTCCATAAGACCCATTTCTGACTTCTACCATTCGCAATTGGTAAGACAAACTCACATTGTGTTAAGCTACTAGATTTTCCAAACTATGTTACAACAGCAATGAAATAATGCAATAAACATTTCATTTTCAAAAAACATGTTTTCATGAAAACTCTAGCTATCACTATTATACATTGTATTATCACAATTTACTGCAAATGTAGTGACTGTTACGGTTTACATTAAGAATGTTCCCCCAAGGCCCTGTGTATTCTGAATGGCAACTTTTGTAGGTATTTGGGTCACAGGGGTGATGTACTCATCTGTAGATTAATCTGCGAAGAGCTCAGAGCTAAGTGGGCTGTTGTGAGCATCTGCAGGGGAAGGCAGGTCATTAGTTGCATGCCTCGGAAGGGTGCATCTCCCTCCTCCGCTCCTCCCTTCTCTCACTTTGCTTCCTGGCTTCATGATGTGAGCAACTTCCCTCCACAAGACCCTTCCACCTTGCCCTTCCTGCCTCAGCACCATCTTACTGTGTGCTGCAACTTCTACAGTGTGTGAGCCAAAGGAAACCTCTCCTCCTGGAAATTGTAGGTATTACGTATTTTGTCTCAGTGTCAAGAATGGGACTATGACAGTGGCTTATGACACCATATAGTTTTTAATTTTTTTATCTTTTAGAGAGTGCAAAATAGTATTAAAACAAAAAATACATGTGACACAGAACTTCATTTAACAAAGTAATATGAATTGCAAAGCATTTGCTTTAATGTATAGTGCTGTCTTCCAACTAGTTGTTCATATTAACAGATACACGCATGTAAAACTGGAAGAAGAAAGAAAATGACATATATAAGAAATTAAGAAAAGAACCAGCAATTGAAAAATGTAGACAAAACAAATTAAGCACTATCTGCTCTTTTCCATAGACCAGCAGAAATCCATGTACAGTTGTCCAATCTATCCTGCTTACATACATAGATAGATCTTTTCCCCTCATATCTTAAAATTCTGTAGGTCATGAGATTAGGAACACTCTATTAGGTTCTCTCCTCAGAATCTCACTCATATTGTTGGCCAAACTGAGCTCTTACCTGGATAGTCTGGGGAAGAACTGTTTCTAGGCTAATTCCACTTATTAGCACATTCACTTCCTCAACAATCTAGGCTAAGGTCTCCATTCTTAGACAGCTATTAGCCAGAATCTTCTCTCTGGGCCATGGATGGTGCATTCTTTCCTATGTGGTCCTCCTCTTCAAGCCAGCAATCGTTCATGAAATCCTTCTCCTGCTAGAAATCTCTGACTTCTTCTTCTTCTTTTATTGGTTGGCCAAAATACTTTATCTTTAGGGGCTCATATGATTATTTTAGACTGTGTTAATCAAGTTTCTCATTGCTGAGGCAAAAATATCAGACACCTGCAAGGAAAAGGAAGAGGAAAACACTGGATCATCATTTTAGAAGGTTCAGGTCATGACAGGCTGGCTTTGAGGTACAAACATCATGGCTGAGAGATATGGCAAGAGAAAGAATATTTTAGTAGCAGCTAGAACTAGCAAGGGTAAGAATAGCCAGAAAGAGATACACTCTCCAAAGTCTCATCCACAATAACCCACTTCCTCTACCCAAACCCCACCTCTTAATAACACGTTCAGTTATGAATTTGAAGATAACATCATGCAATACAGAAACTACTGTTGAATTCCTATTTGTTTAGTGAAGTTTTGTAACATTTCTAATGTTTTTTTATTATTACTATTTTACATTCTTTTAGAATAAAAGGCCAAGAAAATATTTTAAAAAGTAATAACACATTAAGTTATGATCTACAAGTGGATTAATCCACCTAGCAGTATAGCATCCCCATTATCTAGTCATTTTCAAAGACCCCACTTCTGAACACATGACAGCTTTGATTGACATTTTAGACCTACATTCTGTCCTGGACCTCAAGTGTATCCTGTCCTCCTTATTATGCAAAATGTATTTAGTCCATCTCTAAATGTCACCAAACTTTTAACAGTTCCCACATTGTTGAAAAGCATAAGTTTAAAATTTCCTCTGAGACTCAAGACAAATTCTTAGGTGAAGGCTTCTATAAAAACACAAAATAAGTTACTCATTCTAAAGTTAACACAACAGAGAGAAAGCATCCCTTTTCCTAATGGGAACAATGGAGGCCTAGAAAAGAATCAGAACAAGGCAAGACCAAAATACAGCAGGATAAATACTAAATAAATCCTCTCCATTCTGAGCATCTGGAGAATGTGGTAATAAGGGGTGTTCTGCACATGGCTCAGGCACCCGCCCCCCAAGATATAGACAGATGCAACTCTCACGATTTCTCTTTGAACTGATTCTGGTCACTGCCTGCACATTTCTGCCATGCCCGAATTCTTGGGATACCCACTGCAACTTTGTCTTCACTATCACAGCTTCACATATCACCCTCTTGAGTCTAAACATATTGTAAAATTATACTATTATATTTAATTATGGAAGCAGGTTTATAGGTTTTTATCACAAGATCAGAGACTGAATAGTCCACAGTGGCCATCTGCATAACAGAAAGCCAGAGGATCCAGTAGTTTCTTAGTCCAAGAAGCCAGAAGCCACAGAATAAGATGGACCAAAGCTGTAAAGACAATTTGAGACTGAGAGTTTGAACACTTTGTAGAAAGTCTCTATTATGAGCCACGCACCAAAAGGGCTAAAGACACTGGAGTCTCCTGTCCACAGGAGATGGGATAGTGAAAGACTTACTCAAGACAAATATGAGTTTTTGACATTTTAATGGCACAGATTATTCACTGCCTTCTGTGTTTACACCACATAACAGAAAGTCAGTATGGATATAAATTCCAGCATCTTACATGCTGCGTCATCTCAGATAAATCATTAAAACTTTCTATGTCTCAGAGAGCTTATCTGTAACATCACAGTAACTAAGAGGAATGTGATGGAGATTCGTATTTTAGTCTTTTTGGTTGCTGTTATTATCATCCTCTGCATCATCATCACTGAATCGTTCGTGATGGTGTCTCTGGAGGACCACCTGGAGGATTCTCTTTGTTTTTGTTCTTGTTTTTGTATTTGTATTTGTCTGTATTTTAGGGGAGGGTCTGCAGGGTGTTCAGGGTCTCACTACTAGAGCGGACTCATAGTTATCTGCCTGTTTATAGTCTCCCAAGAGCTGGGATTATAGGCGCATGCTACCAGGCCCAGTCTCTATTGCCATCTTGTGCGCCCCGGGGGCGGGGCAGGCACAGCAGGCCCGGGATCAAACCCCAGACCCTGCGCCTTCTTCCAAGTACTTTACTCCACAGAACTATTTGGCCCGCCCGATTCTTTTTGAAAGAAGAGCAATTACCTCCATTTTGGCTATACCTGGCTCTATTCCCATGTACTGATCTGAGCAGAGGTGACTAGGGCCTTTCCTTCTCCTTTCAGTTGGCTTTCAGCAGTGCAAATTGGTTTAGTAGAGGTGCTGATGGGCTTTGAAGCAAGGTGACAGGTCATTACTACCCAACCTTTGTAACTCCCAAAACAAATGTGTGAACTGGGCAACAGAGAGAGCCATGCTCCACCCCATTTCCTAGGATGAGCCTCAAGATAAGAGGCTATGACTTCCTAGGTCATAAAAATGACACATAAAGCTAACGCACCAACCCAAAACATCAGATAATACCTCAAACATGTTATGCAGATCACTCCTTCTGCATATCCTTCTCTCGCCACACTGCAGAGATGATTTCAAGTCTCCTGCCAAGCCCCGCTCACCAAACTCGAGCGCTTCCCACCACTGTCAAAGTCACTCATCCTCAAGCCACTCCCTTCTTCACAAATTAAGACAACTTGGGTTCTGCCCTGGGTTGAGGCCTTTGGTCCAGTTAGCCATCATCATAGTTGGATTAGGAGCCCCTTAGTTCCCACAACTACAAATATGCTTTAGTGTTTTTTATTTTCACTACAGGTTGCATTGGAAGTGGTAGATTGTATTGAATTCCCTGGAATTCTACTAACTTTTCCTGGGATTACAAACAGGAAGTTCTTAGACTGTGATGAGGACCAGAATGGGCTATCTATAATATCTTTAAATGTTATATTGACAGCTTCACAACTGTCTTTAAGCATCTCTAAGTTCAGTGATTAGAAGACTATTGCTGTATGTCTGCAGTAATGCACATAAGAACAAAAGACTTTAAAATTATAACACTGTGCAGCATAGAATTGTAAAGATCAATGTTATTATGCAATGATAAATTCAACCAAAGCTATATAATATGGCAATAACATTGGCTGAAGAGTATCAATCATCACCCCCAGGACAATGATGATCATGTGGGTGGCTTCAGATACTAAGGTATTTCAGTTAAAAAGACACAAAAGGATGCTATGTCATTGTTTTCCCTGGTTCCTCATTCAGAATAAAATCTCTTATGCTCACAACTTTCCTAGTCTTTTCCCATAAGATAGACTTCTCTGTGAGGTGCTTTATATTTTCTTATGCACCAGATTTGTTGTACCAGTAGAACCTTTGGGTAGGAGCAAATAAAAAGCTGTACATTACTGAACACTTAAAATGTGGCAAACATAGCCCAAAAGACTGAGTATAGATGACAGTTTGAGTCAGGGATGAAGCCTCCACAACATCAGCTCCTTTCCTGGCAAGAGCAGATCTCCAATGAGACAGCCCGGGATGTTACCTTGCTGTTTTTCCAGAGGTTAAGATTTTTATTGTGGTATTTTCATTCTAATGCAGTAGTTTTTCTGTGGCTGAGGGCAAGGGCTTTGCTGCTTTTTCTCAAGAATTTAGGACCTTAGTTCTTTATGAAGGAGCGGTCCTTCATATTGTGGCAGTTTTCCACCTTGCCTCACAGCAGTGGCTGCAGCCCCTCAGACCTCAACGGCAGGTAGACACTGTGATCTGTTGAGGCCCACAGAGAACAGTTTCAGTGTGGGTAATAATTTCTCCTGTGAATAAAGCCCCCAGTCATTATACTGTCTCAAATCACACGTGGCTTTTGACAATTTACTGCAACATTTATATGAATTTATTCCAGCTTATATAGGATCTTATTCTATATCTGTCCTAAATTAAGAAAGTGCTCACTTATATGCATATGGTCAATAATGTCTTTTGTTCTACTCAGTGACATAGGCTTCTTCCCGACTCTGGGCCTCTGACTTGCCTTTTTTAGACTATTTACTCAAAAACACTTCCAAGTGCAAATTCTTTCTTGGTCTTCTTGAGTGTGAATCATGTTAAAGCCTCTTGTAGCTGGTCATGATGATGAATATCAATAACACAACATCTTGGGAGGCTGAGCTAAGAGGACCATTGGTTTGAGGCCTGTTGGGGCAACTTAGCAATACCCTGTCTCAGTGAGAAGAAAGATTTGTACTAATTGTGTTTGGACAGGCTATCATGTCTGCATCTTGTACTATGAATAACTACTATGAAGACAGCAATATGCAATGTATTAATTATTGTAACTGTCCTACTAACCTGTTTTGAAACTGTCTCATTGCTATTTGTTTCTCAATAAAATTAATGAAAAAGACACAAAACAAACAAAGGCAAAGTTTTGGAGATGTAGCTCAGTATACACATCTGGATTCAATCTCCAGTACTATAGAAAAAAAAAGAAACTTACCTTGTTAATTTTCCAACCAGGAATGCATTTCCCAAGAACCTCTTTTTGTTTTTTGGGTTTTTTTTTTTTTTTTTTTTTTTTTTTTTTGGACAGGGCAGACAGGGTGGGAAAGGTCTCACTGCATAGATCAAACTCGTAGTGATCCTCCTGTTTACAGCCTCACAAGTGCTGGGATTACAGGCACGCACCACCATGCCCAGTCTCAGTCACCATCTCAGCATGCCCTGGGGCAGGGTTGTCAAAGCAGGAAGGGGATAAAAACCCTGGCCGCTGCATCTGCCTAAGCAAGCACTTTATCCATTGAACTATTTGGCAGGACCTCAAGGACCTCTTATTAAAACATAGTCATCAAAAAGATACCACCCTTATCTCCCACCCTTTGGGAGAGATAGGGGCTAATATCATTGAATGTCTTACTCCCAGTTGCAAAAGTAAACTTTATCATAAAGTTTGTCATAAAGATTTTAAAAGTTAAATTTTCCTTTGCCTAAATTTCATAGCAAACACAGATGGCCTGAGCCTCTCCTCTGGTGTCCTGCAGGATTTGCCAACACCTTATTCTACCAATTAAAGCCCTCCTGCCTTCTGTTTCTGTGGAGTTGAGATCAGGCTGAATTCTGGATTCTCTACAACTGCTGTCTTCTTTACCTGGTTAACTTCTCTGAAGCAATTTTTAAATCAATACCTCTTGCCTTAGAGACTCCTATCCTTCCCTGCATTTTTGGGCTAATTGATCGACTCTTTGATAAGTAAAATAAAAAAATATCATTTAGCAAACTTCTCTGACCTTTGTTATTGTTGTTGTAATCCCGAAAGTGATACTTTTTTCTGCTTTGATGTCTTAAGTGTGCATTAGAAGAACTCTGTATTTTCATCACATCTTTTATTTATTTTTTATCTAATGTATATTCTAACAATGCAGAAGGAGTAGTAGACTTAAGTCCTAACCAATGCATTTATAACTGCATATACCTGAACTAGGGGTGCATACCTAATTACTAAAAAAGAAGCAAAATCAAAACTGTTGAACTCCTTGGGAAATATCTTAGAGAAGAATAATAAATGCTTTCAAAACTTCTTTTTGTTGGGGGCTGGGGAGATAGCTCAGTAGAATAAGTGCTTGCCTAACAAGCACAAGGGCCTGAGTTCAATCCCTGGTTCTGCAGAAAAAAAAAAAAAAAACACCTTCTTTTTGTCTAATGAAGATATTGTGATAGTTCTTGCAACAGTATCAGATGAAAAATTGAATACAATGTGTAAACTATTTTACATACTATAGAAGAGAAAACAAGAGAGGAGAATTAGGTGACATAAGCCTCACAACTGTTAAGAGTTTCTTTCAGATGTATTTACTAAAGTGTGGAATAGACAGAAGAAAGTAAGGCTAATCATGGATCTGAGATGAGGCAATAAAGTTTGGCAAGAATAAAAGTAGCCTCACATGAAAATTTAAAGAGACAAAAAAGAGAGCAGCATCAGGTCCAAGACAGCAGCCAGCAGGAAGCTGATGGAGGAGCTGGAAGAGATCCCCAAATGTGGAATGAAAAGCTCCCCCGCATCCAGTTTGAGCAAGCTGATGTATTGACTTTGCAAAGGCTTGTTGTTTCTGACCACCTTCCACAAGATAAGGGGGGCTTTAGAATTGAAATCGACTTTGCAACAGAGTATCTCTGCAAACCACTGAAGATCACATTTGAAACCAAAATCTGACACCAAAACGGATGAAAAAGGGCAAATTTGCCTGCTGATAATTAGCGCTGAGAGCTGGAAGCCAACAACCAAGACCCACAGAGTAACCGATTCCCTCATAGCACTGGTGAGCAACCCCCAGTCTGAGCACCAGCTCCACTGAACACTCTAAGGACTGTAAACAGTTCTGTAAGGATGCTGAAGAATTTACAAAGAAATAGCAGGAAAAG